>NC_137695.1:5582870-5962629 GCF_964034855.1 Anser brachyrhynchus
AGAAAGTAATGTTGTATTTTGCAGTATTGGCCACGTGTTACCTGATGGCCATTCTTAACAGGCTGCCAGTGCAGCCAGATATGTTCCACTTTTAAATGAATTTTTAATGAAAAATTGTCTCGGACATTCACTTATTTTCTGCATGTTCTAACAGCAGGTTTCCCCCCTCAGGTTTGGCACTCACGTTTCTGGAGGGTGTCCTGTCTTTCGGAGTGTCCGGCTCAACAATCCTACTCCCTTTGGTAAAACTAACTTTTGTAAAACAAACATCAACACTTGCATTGTGCTCCTTGTAATAATAAAAATAGAACAACCCATTAACATGTTAACTAACTGGCCTTGTTTGCTTATCAGGAAGTTTTTTGTAAAGATATTGACAGTCTGTAAGACAATATCTAAGCTGTTTTCTAACTTGACTGTAACAGAAAAGTAGTACAAGTTGACTGGTCTTTATCTGAATGGTAGTATTTATTATTAGGGCATTATTGCCATGAATATCAGTTTGCTTTCTGCGACAGTAAATCGTCTGAACTCCAGACAGAGTACAGGAAAATACGTGTAACTGACTCAACATGTTATTACTATGAAACAGCACATCCTATCCTAGTGCATCTGGGCTTTCATTCCTCATTGAAATGATGGGAATTCAGGATTTTCCATACTGTTTTTGTGAAATTCTCACCTGCTTCTTAGTGGCATCTGTGGCATCAGGCTCTTCTGTGTTTAGTCTTTTTATCTCAAGTGAGATTTTAAGCTCTTCAAGGCAATGCTCAATCACCTTTTTTTTTTTCCTGAATGCCACCAAAAATGTTTGCTTAACAAACAAAGCACTTACCATTTATTTTAATGTTTACTTATCATTTATGTTAGTGTTAATGAAACTATACCTTGGGATCTAGAGAGTAGCTAAACTGTAATAAGGGTATGCACACACACTCTTAAATCAATATAGTTTGTTTACAGCAAACATGGCAAAGCTTAACGTGTGATCTAATACAAATCCAGTTGCTAGACAACAAATTCTTTACTTGATCTTCTTGTTCTATAGTGCCAACTAAGCAATGGGGTCTTCTGAATGACCAGAAACAACTGTCCTTTCTCCTTTTCAATTCAGACATCCGCCTGGACTGGGAAATTTACAACCAAGTAAAAGATGATAAAAAGCTGGTGGACCTGTTGATGTTCTTTGGAGACCCTTTCCCTCCTAAGGACATGGATAAAAATGAGACTGCATCAACTGGTAGCAACTCGGAGTCGGAGATCGCGTTAAAATTGGATCAACCCCCCAATCCCTGTGGAAGCGTTTATCCAGCCTTGCAAACCACCGATGAGGTCAGCTGTTAGTCTGTTTTTTATACTGCTGCTGAGATACATGATGGGTTTCTTGGCATGAAATGTTGAAAACAAGAACATGCAATACAACATTTAACCAAGGCCTGGATTGTTAAATGTCAGCTCCTCTCACAATCAAAAAAAACAATGCATCGGTAGGTGACTATAGGTATCAGCAATCAGTTTCCAAAATGAGCTATAAGCAAATAGCTCTTCAGCTTCTCCTCCTCTTTAGAAAAGCTGGACAGATACATTTTTAAATAGTCATCGACAAACAAATCAGTTTGGATCTACTTTTCTCATGGCTACTTTAAGTGCTGCAGTCAGAGAGCAGAATCTAACCTGCAGAGTTCAAATCACAGCTAATGTCTTGGAGGCATATGTCCCAGTGCCAAACCACACTGGTTCTGTTCGATGTTACCATATTATAACAGACTATAATATGTAAAGTTTTATTATAATATGGCAACTTACTGTTGTGAAAGGCTGGGAGCAACAGGGAGAAGGTGTCATGCAGGATCTAGCAAAAGCTTCACAGAAAGCACCTTTTCTCTGTTTCAGCTCAGGAGGCATAGTTGTTCTGAATACACCTCCAATGTTCCACGTGCAACAAGGGGGAGTTGTTTCCCTAGAGTGCTGGTTTATATAATGGGCCTGGGATGTTTCAGCTGAGTGCTTCTCTTTGCTGAACAGGACCCAAGCATGCACATTTTTCAAGAGGTTTTGGTTTGGGGAGAGCAAACCTATGCATGAAAAAATGTATGTGCAGGACACATCCATGTGTCCAGCTTTTGTGCCAGAAACTGGAGCTGGCCATACTTACAGACAGTTCCCTGTACACTTCTCTTACATTCCTCCTTTGCAGCGTAACGGTTTTAACCATTCTCCACCCTTGTGTCCCTGCAGTCTTCAGACACGGACAGCGAAGAGATCACTCAAGAACCCACAGTGCAGAAGATCGTCTCTGTACTTATACGGCCTCATGAAGGGGTTGCTGCTAACAACCCCTACTCCATCACTCCAAGACAGATAGTAAGCTGTACATTTTCTTTGTGCTTAGATTTAGCATGTTTTCTGTAGGATAGCGGAGAAAGAGGAAGAGGAAGCTTGGTCTTGGGGCAGAGACTACTAAACAGTAGGCCTGGGGGGCTTTTGGGTCTTGAAAGTGACCATGAGAAGACTTCGCAGAGTCAATAGAAAAGAAAAAGAAGTGTCCCGCCTACATTTGGGCAGTTAACTGATGTGATGACTGGAGTTAGGTGTTCAGTTATACTGGGCTCCCTAGAGTGGCATCTCTGGTCTGACTTGGAGGTATCCGTTTCTACTGAAGTATTAAAACAAAAAACAAAAACAAAACAAACAAACAAAAAAACCAGCAACAGAGAACAACTCACTTGGGTTGCCTCAGTGAAGTGTGTGGCATGAAGTGGGAGGCATCCAGCCTGCTGATGCTCTAGAAGCACATTATTTAATCAATGCAGATTTGCTAAGTAAAACTGGCAGAATTAGAAAGCAGGCTGCTAGGAAAGGGGTGTTCTGTAGACAGCTTTTCTGAATAAACAGTTGTAACCCACTGTATGTCAAAAATAACTGCTGCAAATAGGGGCCACCTTGTCACAATTCCTTAGAAATAAGATAAAGCTCTTGAAACATCTAACTATGAGTGATAGGGTTGCCCAAAACACTAGTGTGTCAGTTTTGATTAGCAAGATTTTTGCTGAAGAGTTTCAGTTACAAGTTAGAATAAGCTAAAGAATACATTAAAAAAAATAATTATGGAAATGGCTTCTGAAAGCAATAAAGCCTACGGTCAGCTCTGGGGTGATCTGATACTGAGATAGGTAACATAAGTGCCCTGTTGTGGAGAGAATCTCAGTGTAGCCAGCAGAGAGCATGGCCCACGTGGGATGTAGCTGATGCCTATGGAGCCATTCAGGTATTTCTTTGCAGAAACGTCCTCCATGTTTCCATTATTGATCCAAGAAGGTCTGTTAGCTCAGGTGATGTGCAGCACAGCTACCCAGACCTGGCTCAAGTCCATGTCTGTGAGCAAATAAGCTCTCTGTGACCACAATGCACGGACCCTGCAGTGTTGTAGGACACGGCAGAGCTTTCTAGCTATCTGCTAGCTAGAGCTCAGGCAGAGCTTCCTTAAGTCCTCACCGCTCTGGGTGGGGGAACGCGGTGCAAGGAGAGCTGAGCTAGCTCTGCTTCTTCTGAACGTAGGTCCAGCAGGGCCAAACAGCTCACCCTGTGATCACAGGAACTCAGGGAGGCTGCTTTTGCACGGCACTAGCCTGACAGCAGCACACACCACACGGCCCCTGAGCTCACAAACTTGGCTAGGCCTGGGCTGGTTCTGCAGGAGATGGCAAGTGTTTTTGCAGCAATAACGTGGTTTAATCATGCAGGACCTATTTAACCTGTACGTCACAGAAAATCCACTGTAGCTAGTTAGTACATTCCCTGCTGTTATGTAAAGTAAGATATGGCCAGGAGTAAACTGAATTGTAAAACACTTGTAATTCACACTTGTATATCTTCAGAAAAGGCTTCTTGTGTCTCTGGGTACTGTCAGTTGTAGGAGAATCAGCTGAGTTAGCCATGGAGGAAGAGTGGTAAGAACTGGGTAGAATTAGGTATTTCTAAAACCAGACAGGTTTGTATATGTGTGCTTAGGGGAGCTGTTCTGTGACTGTGCTTAAACTGTTGATAAAATAGCCATACTGATATTTGCAGCTGAAATAATTAAACCAGTTTTGTTGCCACATGTTGTCATTTCACTGCATGCTCTGAGCTTAGCCCATTCCCAGGAGGTTTCAGGCTGTTTGTATAACTCGGCTTTAGCAGCTGGGTGCTGAGAGTGCTTGTGCAATCCCCGGCAGCTGCCTGCACTGCTCAGCAGGCGTCTCTTTCGATTGCAGGTAGTTCCAGGAGGTGGCAGCATCTCCGTTTGCATCTCCTTCACCCCGCATGTCCTCCCGGAGAGCGGCACTGAAGCGCAATGTGGCGGGTTTGTGCTGGGATTCATGAGCCTAGACGACGAGGTAAACTGATATCCCAGCAGGGCTAAAGATGACTAGGAAATAATCGTTTCCATTCCTGTAATTTCACATGCAGGCTGCTGTATGCTTGGCCAGTCTGTGCAAACAGTCCTCTTCCTGCAACCCCGAACATCCTTCCTTAATTAGATTTGTTCATTTGCTGCATTTACCTTTTAGCTTGGAAGCATTGTGGGGTGGGAATGTCAGCGTCTTGTTACATTGTCTGGTGCAGTAAACCCCAGGCAAAAGCCCAGGATTTGAATTGCTATCACAACATCAGGTTGTATTGATAACAAGAGCTAACAATGCAACCGAGACTCAGGACTGCTGAGTTCTGTTCCTGGCTCTGCACCAACCTTCCTGTGAGATCTCAGACAGCACCTCTCTCCTCTGGGAAGCTTCCTCTTCAAAAACTGCAAGTGCAGCTCATAGGTTGATGTGAGGATTGAGTAGTGCGTTGTGAATTGCTCTGAGATTCTCTGACATGAATCATCGCAAAGGTGCGAGGTATAATGAATGAATAACAGAATATTTAATAAAAACATCCCTAATGTTCCTTACTCCTGGAGGAAGTATTGTCTGTGTCTGTATTAAACACAGTCATGAAGAGTCCAAATACTGCTCAACTTCTGCTGTTCCTTGCACGTTGCCATCACGTCTTACAAACAGGCAATACGTTGCCAAGCAGAATCCCATTTCGGCTAACAGCCTCTCAAGTGAAAAGCAGGGCTTTGGGTTTTAGTGCTGTCATTTACACGGAACTTCTGCTTGGATTTTGTTGTCAGCTCGCAAAGACAGTGCCTGACAAAGTCAACCGCGAACACGGCTACGATGCTCCACCGTTACGAATAGACCTGAGAGCCTCCGTAAGGCACGCTCTGTAAGTACCTTCACACTGCCACCTCCCACACTCACAGAATAAACCAGCCTGGAGGGAAGGGCTCTGACCAGCTCTGATTCTTTACACGCAGGTTAAAAGTAGACATGGCTCATGATGGAGGAATGATGTTTTATTCTATGGCAAGTGATCTCATACCAGATCAGCCTCTGTCAGGAGTAAGTACTTCACGCACAGATGTATTCTGTTGGACTGTGCTGTTGTGCTACTGTGAGAATTCACAGCTGCATGCTATGGTTTTTAAAATGCATCTTTACCGGTGTCCTCATGTTGCCGTTTTCGATGTTGCACATAGTTATATGTAAACTAAAAGGACTACAGGTACTTATTAGCCAGGAATAAGCACAGCTCAGCTCAGACAATGCCTATTTTATACATCTTTCTCTAGTATTATTTTATTTGCAGAGGATTTCTTAAGTAGAAAAGTAAGTACTTCTTTTCAATACATAAAGGTCTGATAGGAGAATGAGTCAGAGCAGCGTAGTCCGTTTCTGTGACCTTTGACATTCAAAGACTCTAACCTTATTACATTATTTGTATTTTGGGTTTTTACTCAAGAAATTTTGAAAAACACAAGGAAAAAATAATGGGCTTCTTAGGGATGGAGTCCTTCAGATCCCTGGTGCTGTTGAAAGACCAGACTAGCACAAAGCTCTCAAGGGAGTTTAAACTAACCAGTTTTGAATAATTTTTCTACCAGGTTTTGACAGATTCAGTAATGACTCAGAGTTTGAAACTCATCAATTGCACTAAGGTTCCTCTGTACTTCAGGCTCCTTCTGTCTACGCCCTTCAGCCTGGCCAGCACAGATCTCAAGAAGAGCACCAAAACATCCCACAGCAAGAAGGAAGAAACAGAACAGCAACCGCAGCTTGTACTTTATCCCCAGCAAAACATGCTGGTAGGCTCAAAAAAAATAATCCTCTGCCAGAATAGATAGTTTAGTAATTGGTATGTTAGCATGGCCCAGATGAACCACAAGAAAAACACAACCAGTATAGAAATCTCCCGATGTCAGGGGAAATAGTGGTATATTAGCAAATGCTAATAACTGCAATTTCGCCTGCTATATTGCAGGTACAAAGTATTTTTCCACAGTGGCTCTGCTGTGCTTTTCTCATCAACTCTGACCTATTACAAATTCTTGCAGAAAGCCCTGTGTCATTTCTGGACCTCACCTAAATCAATAGCCAAATACATGCTGGACTAATTAAAAGACTTCCAAAGCCTACATTCCCTCATTTCCTTAAATTAGATGCAGGCAGTTCAGAGAAAAAAAAATGGATAGTTTGGGGTGTACACAGTGACATTAAAGGAAGCAAAGTCTTGGATTCAAGAATTAGCTAGGGTGCAAAAATGAATAACCCTCAGCTGCATTTTAAAGTGTGCTTCTCGTTTTTCAATGTTCATTTTGACTTAGAGGCACACAGGTCTTAATTGCACATGCGTCAGAAGAAAGAAGACTTACATTTTTAAAACATCTTTGGGAATATGGTATTTATAACCTCAGGAACTGAGCGCTTTTGTCTTGCTAGAGAATGTTTCTCTCCTGTGGTTCAGCAATTAGCTGTTCACCTTTACACTCCAGCTCTCTGTACTCGATTTATAGGAAAAAGCTGTGTTTTTTCTTTAATGTCCATTAAAGCACTTTATTCCAGTGGGAATCTGGTTGCTGGCACAACACTTTTGGGTTCCAGTGGGAAAATGTGCACTTGGGCCTTTGAGTAGTGTTTACTTTGGATTTCCTGCACACAGTGCCATCTTATGTGACAGTCCTCTGAATTCCTCTTCCCACAGGTGAAAGTGTCATTCCACACAACTCTGGAGTTGCTTACCTATCAACATTTGCCAGATACCCAGATGCTTCCTGGATTCCAAGTGCTCCAGTTTGAGAACGGAGAGAGAAAGCTGAAGTTCAGTCAAAATCTGGTCATCGAGCATAGTAACCACAGTACCCAGGTAAGAGAATGAACGGCACTGGGCTGTTTTATCAGCACATTTGATTCAGAATGAACATGCCTTAGGGTTCGCTCAGCTGTGAAATACAGCCACCTCTAGAGCAAACCTGTAGCATACAGTGGAAGTGAATGGCCACAGGTTTACAAAAGGAGATAGCTCGCTGTTGAGCCTGCACGTGACTCTCTGATTGGCAAAGAGGTTTTGGGTCAGCAGCATAGTGATTGTACCCCTGTTTTCTGCAAGAGCACTGCTTGCACAGCAGGAAGGCCTAGATGATATGTCTCAATCAAAGGGCAACATGCCCGATCACAGTATGACTCTCAGTGTCCTGAGACACTGCAGGGAGCAGGACTGTCTCAATGAACATGCCAGCAACTGAGTCACCAAGCGCTGCCTCCTGCAGTACCCAAGTGCTTCTTGAAAATCTCCAAAGTCTGCCCAGCTCATATGGTGTGGTCACAGCCCACACACATTTAAAGACTGATCTTTTCCAGATGGAAAGCTATAAACCCCACCCTAATCTTCAGCAGTTCCAGTATGCTGCATTTTCTTCACACCAGGTATTTCTCAGGACTGATCTGTAAGATCCGAGCACCATATCTAAGATGCAGTCAACTTAATAATAATAATCTTGGGCAATCTGCACCAACGGAATGACTCACAGTGGACCATATAAAGTCCTCGGGGACAACAAGATGTTGTAATGTCTGTATCTCCACAGAAAATCCTAATAGCAAACCAGAATGTTCACTCTGTGTTACTTCATTAAGTCCACAAAGTCTAGTTTGAAAACCTATCTCAAAACAGTGAAACAAGCAACAACTTCATTCATTCAAAGCTGTAGAATGGGGAACTGACTCTGTTACAGAAAGAACACAGAATAAGTGCTCTTGATGCAGTGCCTGAGGTAAGAATGATCCAGCTGCAGCAGATACAAAACAATACAAAAAATAAAGTGTTTTCTTGTTTTTCCTTTCCTCTCTTTTGTAGCTGGTCCCAGTGACTGCATACCTTACTGTCCCAGTTCTGGAGCTGTCTTGCGACATGCTTGATTTCAAGACCTGCTTTGTTGCACAGACCAAGACTGAGCATGTCTTCCTGTCTAACAGGAGCGGCTGTAGAAGTTACTGGACTGCTTTGCTGGGTATTTGGGTTTTGCAATTGGGTTTCCTTGCTCTCTAGTTTTATTCATTTTTTTTTGTTGTTTTGGTTTTGTTAAGACTGCGTGCATTCCCTCATACGATGATATTTAGTCCAAACATACCAGGTCTGCTTCTGTTCTCACATACGTGGGGTGGTGGTGGCTGTTGTTTTTTGTTTTCTTTTACATCAGTGTATCTCTGCTGATTTCAGCCTTTACTCCAGATTTAACCAAAGGATCAAACCACAACCCTCACTGTTGGTGGACGTGCTTTGCTCATTTATAATACAATCCCAGGAGGCAACAAGAAGCAGCAGCTCCTCACGAGGGCTGTTTGAGCTTGTGCCTAATGAGATCAACAACAGATGGACTTCAAAGGAAAGAAGATAAGGGCTCATTATTCTGACACAAGGACATTGATCACTCCCCTTGATTAAAGGATGAAAATAGAAACTGGCCACATGCACAGAAAGCTTGTGACAGTGCAAAACATGATTTATTAGTTGGCACGTAAGGAGGTGCATTGTTTTGAGAGCTATATGCTGTACAAACCTATACAGAAGGTCTCATATTGCTTTGTTTGATACTTGCCCTCTTTGCTGCAGATGAACAGGAAAGGCATAATAATGACCTGGAAGTATTTTCTGTCTCCCCTCCTAATGGCATTTTGGAGGCACGTGAAGGGGACCAACCTACCAAAGATGTTTTGCAGATCACCTTTACTGCCAGGTACAGTTAACACAACTGAAATCTTGCTGTTACTTCCTGTCAAGACCAGACATATTGTGAATAGTCACTGAAAGCAGAGTTCTGCTCTGTTCTTGTGTTATCAGGCCTTTGACACCTGTCGATCTTGTGCTTCCATCCTCTTTCCCTCCACTGCTCCCACATACAGGATTTCTTTTAGAATTCTGACCCTGAATTTCGGCCTTACCTACTTCAAATCACGCTGTTAAAACAGTTGGCATGGCATACTGCCTGTGTATGACTGGATGAAATCCTTTCTTTTAAGGTACTGTCCTCAACAGAGGGCAAATCTCTGGCCGGTCAATTCAGTGCAGAAGCCGATACAACAGTTAACTCCTTTATGCATCTAGCACTTTATTAGGACAAAGAGAGAAATGTGTATGGAGTAGTTCAAAATTCCAGTAAGAATCTGTTTGTCTTGCCTGAAAGAGCCATGTCTTTTGCAGTCAGTCTCAGGGATACTTCATTATAGTTTGTGCTCTAAAAGTTAACTTTTTGAATTCCTTTACCTCAGAATATATACCTGATGAAGCAAATAGTGCAAAACGTTATTCTAAAGCACTGATACAAATTGTTTTACTCTTGCTTAGCTTGGTGCAATGTTTAGACTGAGCCGTGTTGATGTTTGGTGGAAAAAAAATCAATGCATTTTTGTTGTTTCTAGTCCAAAGTTTTTCCGTACGACAAAGATAACACGAGCTGCAGGCAGACAACAGCAAAGAGCACAAGAGATCAGATGCAAATAATTTTATTTGTGCTATAAACATCTGGTATTGTTCTAATTATGTTTATGGATATCTTACCATAACTTTTTGTCAAGGCTGCGGATTACTTCTGAATAGCAGAGGCACTGACCCAAAACCTCTGATTTCTTTGCTGTAATTAATGAGATGCAAATCCTGAAGGAAAACATAGCTTTTGTTACAAATGATGTTTTTTTGCTGAGATGGCCACAGGAAATGTCCCATGATGTTCCTTCACACCTCCCAAAAAAGACAAGTATTTTTTTTTAAGCTTCACTCATTACGTGGAAGTTTTAACATCCTGGCAGAAAGTTTAGGACGAGCCTATCCCGGTGATTTCAGTGGACTCTGAACACTGCTGAGAGGGAAGTTTCAAGAAGCAACCTACAGGTGACAGCTATTGTTGTATCTTCAGGTCCCCCAGGCCAGGCCCTGAGCTCTCCACTCCTGGAGCTCCTGCAGTCTCAGCGGGATGAGGTTGGGAGCAGCTGCTGTTAGGCCTTGCTCTGAGCAGTGCCTTGGACCAGAGACCAACTTGGACCAGACTCTCAACTACTTAAATCTTCCAGCAGTGCCTTTTGACTCTGCCTGAAGCGCTTCCTTTTGTCTGACGACAGATCCAACAATAATCAGCCTGCCTGAAGCTACCAGGAAGCGCAGGCGCTGCTGTCCAGCAGCCAGCTCACCTGTGTAGGCCTGGCCAGACACTTCCCAGCACTGCCGAGCTCAGCACCAGCACGGCAGTAGTAAATGATGATATGCGACGTGTGAGGTGATTTTAGTGACTCACCTCCCTGAATCAGCGGTCTTCCTGCAGAATTTTGTACTAGGAGAAAGAAGAGCTGCCTGTTAGACAAGGCTCTTGCCGCAGGCCTTTACAATGGCAATCTCTTAGCAGCAGAGAGGTACTCCAGCTGGAGGCGTTGGGTAGCACCAGCCTTAGGCAAATTATGCTATAAGACTTCCACTTAGCACAAGTGCTAAAAATTCCACTTGCTGGAAGCTCTTTGATGTTCATTTACAACGTGGACTCAAGTCAATTATCCCTTGACTTGCTGGCATTGACAGACTTACCAGCTTCAAACCTGTCTGTCAGAGGGAAGGAGTTGTCACAGCAAAGCGGTGCAGGCAGGCATTTGTTCCCAAGCAATGCTAATCCCTTAAGAGAGCTTGATTTTATTTATTTAAACTCAAATTGACTTTCACAGATAGGAAGACACTCAAGGTCTTCTTTCAACAATGAAATTAATAATCCAGTATCTTTAGCAGAGGTAGAGACTGTAGCGTTGCTCTAAAACCCCCCGTATGCATGAAACTGAAGCCAGCTCTCTCCTTTTTCTTCCACAAAGTAACTAGTATCATCCTGAACCATGGAGATGGGTCCAGCTATAACTGAAATGTCATCTTCTCCCTCTGCACTTTAGGAAGGACATTGAGTACGAAGCCGTTGTAACCATTACGGGGATGCTCGGAGAGAAGCCTTGCAAGCTGCAGCTCAGGGGACGCGGATCATACGATGGGAAGTATGAAGACCTGCATTTGATTTAAGTAGGACAGTGTGGAAGGGATGGCAAGGTAGTAAGTCAGCTGCAAAAGTGTAATCAGCTGAGCCTGTAGCTTCATCTACTTCAGCTTTTAAATGTGTACTGGAGGTTTAGCAGAATAAAGTTTATGGGTGAAAAAGTCACAGTAATTTGAAAACAGTCACAATCTCATCCTATGGTATTTTATTGCTGTGATAAGCTTAGCACTACCCACAGAGCCAGCCTCTGCAACATGACATTTTAAATTGCAAGCCAGCTATGGTAACTGTTAGGTCAAAAAACTTTTGCATAGTACAGTGTGCTTCAAATTACAATCATGACTGTTGGTATGGTAAAAAGAAGCTTCTGTTTTGCAATTTTTCTGCTTGTTTGACATTAAAATGGCCACTGATACATAATAAAACCAAGAATTAGTGAATAGACCAGCATTTCCCTGGCTGTCTTCTCAATATCTTACATAAATAGGGGAAAGCAAACGTTTCCTGGACTCTGCATGTTTCATCCTGCGTGGGTATTGAGAACAGCCCCTTCAACTACAGCAGGAGAAACCCTTCTTCCTTTTGATTCCTTCCTCCCACATGGTTCCCATTTACTCACATTTCTTCAAATGTTTTTAGAATTACTTTAGCTAAAGGTCACTGAAATTCCCACTTCTGAGACCGTTAGGTTTTCCACTCTCATCATGTAAGGTTTTTGTTAAAGGCAGTGTGTGGGGGGAGGAAGGGGCCGAAACCCACCCTGGAAGAAAACAAAAGATGATGCTATCTGCCTTCTGCCTAGATGAAAGCAGATATGTACTGGCACTGAGAACTCATTTTAGACATAGGAACCTTAGTGTGCAAAGAGGACCCTTGAAGCTACAACTGCCTCCCTCCCCCCTAAATAACGCTATCTTTCTGCTCTGAAATATGTGAGATTGCTGGGTAAGCAAGGCAGGCTACAGAACAGGAACATAAGAAAAGAAAATAGCTCTAGCTAATCGTGACCTTCAGCTAACAATCACAATAAAAAGAATACAAAGATATTGCAGGAGCCCAATTGTATTATTAAGTGCAAAATAAGAGCTAGGACAAAAAACTTCAGTCTGTGTTACAAATTTAAACTTCCTAGCACATCAAAGGTCATTAATACATTTCTTTTTCAAACCATTAGCTCTTAGCTTCAGTGATCTTTCTGTTAACAAGAACAGAGAAGGAAGAATTTCTTAAGATGAAATGTAAACATTTGTATTAGTACTGAAATCTGTTTTACATCTAATTATTAAGCGTAAGCTTGTCTACTATATTAGTCATACAAGCTAATAATTAGAAACATGTTGTAAAAAAAGGGAATGGCTACTTTCAAACACTTTGTTTCTAGAAATTCCTCAGAACCTTTCTGTGCAGGCACCCCAACTGTTTGTTTGTTTATATTTTGCTGCTGTGTAAACTACTTGCTAGTAACCCTTCCACCTTGCCCCCCTGGTGGTTTCAGAGCAGCTTGGTTAAAAAAGAGAAAACTCTCTCTCTATATAGATACACAAAGCTAAAGCCCATCCTCTAGCATACGGAGGATTTAAGACAGAACCAACTTGTGATTTGGGTAGGACAAACATAGTTATAAAGGAAACATTAAGTCTGTGCACTGCTTTCAAAAGACATCTTCCTAAACTTCCTTCAAGATGGTGAAATCTTTAAGAAAACCCTGGAAAAGCCGTTTCCTATGCACTGACATTTTCATTTGGAGCCATGGTTTTAGGTGATTTGTCATACAAACAACGTGCAACGTAAACATAATTAGAGAGGAGTTCAGAGTAAAGGGATCAATTACAAGTATTCGTTCACAATCACCACACGGGGGCCTGTCTTTGAACTTCAGCTGAACTCGTTTCTTTTCTCATCCTAGGATGCTTTACGGTGCTGAAGCAAATGTCAATCTTGCATTTTTCCACCTCAGTTGATCTGTAGGATTTATTCTGCTTCTCAATTTGTGCCTGAAATTTGTAGAGCTAGTAACGGATCCCTGAATACACTTGATTTCACAGTGCAAATCATTTGCTATCACTAGAGAAAGCAGAGAATTAGCAGCTGTGTTGATTTGTCAGTACGCTGGAGTTTAGTTCCCTGGGTATTCAAATACTGCTGCAGCTCCCATGCCAGTTCCAATGCACATTGACACAACACCATACGCTCTGGAACGAAAGAAGACACGGAATTAAGAAAAACATCACGCTTATATCACCTGACCAGGGGAAAAAAATCCAACAAAAGTGATGATTACTTCTGAGCCCGATTTACCCAGATACAGCTAAGGTCAATACCGTTGTTCAGTGCTCACCTTCTCCCTCTACGCTTCAATTCATTGAGCAAAGTGACGACTTGCCGAGCGCCGGTACAGCCCAGGGGGTGCCCCAGGGCTATTGCTCCTCCCAGGGGGTTGACCTTCTCCATGGGAATGCCCAGCTTTTCAACACAGTACACAGCCTGGGAAGACACGGGGAAGTGTTTCACAGCATGCTCTCACCTCTGTTAGTTCTCAGCTCTCCTGCAATACAGAACTAAAAGGGCTGCAGAGAAGACTGGTGATCTCCATCCACATACAAAGAAGGACAGCAAACAGCCAGGCAGACAATCCTAGGCAGGTCTAGGGGCTTCAGAAGATTTGTGCTCAGAATGAATTTAGCTCAAGTTATGTTTTCTATTACAGAAAATCCACACTCTTTTGTCAGCTGCTCTGAAAGTATTAAAATTAGTATTCATAGGCCTGCCTAGCTGGACCATTTTCCAGTGGAAAGCAGTGGAACTACATTACAAATCCAAAGCACACGAAGCAAGCTAAACCTATCGACTTCATCTCGAAGTGAGCCCACATGCTTTCTGACAGGCAAGTCACAGATTTGTGGACAACAAGTGGAAGTTTCTGCATTTCATTAAGGACATGCAAATTGGTAAGCGCAACACATTCACCCTGACACCACCCTATAACAAATTACAGCCTTGTGAAACAGCAGTTTTGCAAGTTGGTATGAGGATACAACAATAAAGATTAAAAAAGATCTCCACTAAATAATAATCTTATGTTATATAAGCAATGCCTGCTTATTTTTATTTCAAGAAAATAGTCTGTACATGTTCTTAACATTTGGCCAGAAATGTAGTCAAATCTTAATTTTGAGACCAAGTTGAAATATATTTAGTTTCCAAGCACTGTAACAACTCAAACAGGATGATCACTCACCTGGCTTGCAAAGGCTTCATTGATTTCAAATATATCAATGTCATTTAGTGTCAGACCTATGATTCAGAAAAGTCAGGATTTAAAAGGAGATATTATTGCCTTAGAAGTACATCAAAGAAAATACTTCACTTGAAGTCTTCCTTTATGAATTCTACTTCTACTCTGCTAACAACAACAAAGGGAGGACCTTGGCTCCCTGTCGGGTGTCTACGTTTGTATGCCTTTATGTGTACAAGTATCTGAAGACTGCAAAACCTCACAGTCCGTGGCATCATGTCACTGTGTTTGCACAGTTTCCTTAGATTAAACACGGTTTCTTTGCAGAGGGGTTAAAGATCGAAGGGTATTTCAAGACAAAGATAAAACTATAGGCAAATGTGTAACCACAGTGATGACAGCTGACCACAATAATAATCGTGAGCTATAAAAGCTGTTTAACCCTGTGAGTATGATAACACTGAGGAAAGCCCGTTCCACTGGTCAGATGCCAAAATTGTAAAGAAAACCAAAACACAAACAAACAAAACCACACACCCACAGCCTAGTCACATTCAGTGAAAAGAGAACTAAACGAACTCGAAATCATTTGCCACATGCTGGCAGCTTGTTGAGACCATGCAGGGGTTTAGTCCTGAGCTTCTCAAAGGCGAGTGAGTGGTATTTTGTACCTCAGAAGTGAGCGGTATTACACCACTAGGCAGCACCTCTTTCAAGGTTCTGAATTTAAGCCCAGTGTTCCTCTCCCCGCTAGCTGCACATGCTGGAATAACGACCTCAAATTTCAGTCGGCAGGGTGCGATTCTGCCTCGTGCTGAGCACCGTGTGAGTGATGAGTTCCTTACCTGCCTTCCCCACAGCGGCAGGGATCGCGTAGGCTGGCCCTATGCCCATGACATCGGGCGGCACTCCGACCACGGCAAAGGACCTGAGCACCCCCAGCACCGGCAGTCCCAGCTGCGCTGCTTTCGAACGTTTTGCCAGCAGAACTGCAGCTGCTCCGTCGCTGACCTGGCTGGCGTTGCCTGTCGGAAGAAATTTATTATCACCTCTTCTGCCTGAGCACATTGTGTGACAGGGCAGGTAAGCCACAGGAATGGCAGAAAATGATGTCATTAACGACAGAGCTGACCTGCTGTAGTGCTGCCGTTCTCCTTGAAGGCAGGCTTCAGCTTTGCCAAGCCTTCCAGGGTGGTGGAGGGCCTAATCCCTTCGTCTTGGTGCACGGTGATTGTTTGTTGGTTGCCCTCCTTATCTTGGACGGTGGTCTTGACCGGAACAATCTCGGCTTTAAACAGTCCCAGCTGCTGAGCTTTTGCTGCTCTGTTAGAGGAAAGTACAGAAGTTAAAATAACCTGGAGAAGAATTGCAAGAACTCACGTCAACAAGAGCAGTCAGCGAGGATGAATTAAGATGTGACTTGGTACCAGGTGCATCATCTCTGAGCAGTGGACGGAAGAAGGCAAATACTGCTCTTTGTTAAGTGGAAGACAGACTTCTTACCTCTGTCACAGGAAATACATCGCTTATACATTGGGCATTCTCCCCAAACCTGGGTCACAGGAGCTCACACTGCTGAACAAAATCCCCGTTCTGTCCCCACTAACACCTTAGTGACTGACTGACCACCACCAGCCCACAGCCATCAAGTTGTACATGTCCAGTGGTACAGTCACACCACAACTGGAAGAAAATAATCCCGATGTTCAAAGATCAACTCCTGTTTCTGAAAGTTTAAAAGAGGGCAAGTCAGCTAAGCTTCTATGCAATACTAATAACTTGTGAGAAGTTACAGAACGGCTAGAGTTTCACCCATTCCAGATTTCATCCTACAAAAAACAAGTTGACTTTTAGACTGCAGACTTGAAGTATCATCTTCTGGCATTTAAATGTCATCTTTCAACCTCAAATGATTCCCATTTACGTTGCATAATTTATTGACTACACAGAAGGGAACCAGAAGTAAAGGTGCACAGAGGATCGGCTCTGGTCCCTCCGACAGCAGCATTACCAGCAGGAAACAACTGACACAACCAGACTGATGGAAGTGCGCAGAATGCAAGTAGCTAAATTATAATTAACTCAGAGCACATAATTTTAATCTTTCATACTAACAAGGTATTTAAAAGCCTCTGCACCAGGGACAATTTAGAAGATTTACCTTCCAGCAGCAAAGCGCCCTTTTCAGGTAATGCAAATTGGAGACAAAGCTTGTTCTACTCCCTCATTGCTTTAAGCTTTTATTCATAAAATATAAATATTTAATACTGCCAAGTAAGAGAGATTAAGAGCCGAAGGAGAGATCAGTAACTCCACAGACATCCTGAGCCTGCAGCCAGAAAATCAACCCTTTCCTCATGTGAGAGGTGAGGATCGTGTTCACATACCCTTTTGCGCTATCAGTCAGTGAGAAAGCCTGGCATGCCAAGTTCCCTCGAAGCAGGGCCAGAATTTAAAGGTTAACTGCCTTGTCCAGTGGCTTCCTGCATTAGATAAATAATTGGACCGGGGCGATGCTTAAACACAGTTCTGAAAGCTGGTTTAACTCCTTGATGCCAGCAACTTCAGCGTCTCACCCACTGCCTCTGGACTGCCCCAGGGATTCCCCAGCCCCAGGGATTCCGGGGGTCAGCTCCCCCTGGCAATTTTTTAACCTAAAGGAAGGATATTAGAGGTAGAATTGGGCTCACTCGGAGCCAAACACCTGCAGCAAAGACAAGCTCTTCTCATAAGCTTGGCAGCTCTCTAGAAATGGCTACTTTGAAATACTCCTCCTCAGGGAAGATCACTTCTGCTCTGACGCCCACATTCGGTTTAAAATGACACCGAGCCAAAGCCACTACGAAAACACCGAGCTGTCCACCGGCTTCGGAAACCTCATGGCAATTGTATCCTTCACACGATGACAAACACAGCTGCACTCGGTGCTCAAAGCCTGCACGTCTGGTGCTAAGTGCGCAAAACCACGCGGCTCCCAGAGCAGCTCTGGACTCCGGCTTTCTTACCACACCACCCAGGACACGTGCTGGTCTTTGCTCTGTCCAAACGAGCTTCTTTACTCACTGTTAAGTTTTGAAAGGCAAGATGAAGGCTGCACTTAACCGCTCATGCAAAGTTGTTTGTTTCCCCCTATCTCTACGTATTCAGTAATGAAAAAGGTAAAAATAAGCAGCATTTACTTTTGTTGGGAAGCCAAGGCAAAGGCATCTTGCTTCTTTCGGGAAACTCCAAACTTCTCTGCCACATTCTCTGAGGTTATTCTGGGGAAAACAACATCAGAAAAATAATCCAATAATATATCTAGTGAAGCTGGAATTGTCTTTTATTGACAACACGAGCTACAAGCAGTGGCTTCAGTCTCAAAGCTAACAGCTGACTGCTCAACCTGGACCTGCTTGGCAGGGGCGGGCCCTGAATCAAATCCATTAACCAAAACAAAGTTCAAATCCGCTCTCGTATCACACCACAGACTCCCCTCGGGGTCAGTTTAAGAGCGAAGAGGATGGCCTCCATCTCTGCCAAAGTGTGGCCGTGCCAAGGGGGTTAATGAAGCTGGCAGGACAGGTACAGGAGAAAAGAATTCAAGGCAGCTGTTGCCTTACACCTTTAGCACTTCAGAGAACAGCAGAATATCCTTTTATAAGGAAATAGCGGCTTTGTTCTGCATGGAAGTTGAGATTATGAAATGCAAGAGCATTTCCAGAAATCCTAAACACACAAAAGGTTGTGATTCACAATTGTTTGTATTCATGAAGCCACTGAGCTTAAGACATAAGGTAAGAAAATCTTTCATCAGAGCTGCTGATCTTCCCCACCCATTCCACACCACAGATCTTCTGCACCAGCCCAGGAGGACGCTGACGCCCACGGCCAAGCTCCCGGCACTCAGATCGGTGCGAAATAGCAGTCACCGGGGGATGGACAACCTGGAAACCCCTCTGGGAGCAGACACTCACCCCATGGGAATAAGGCAATCTCGAGCTTTGCTGTTTTCCATCATACTGGAGCTGATATCGCCAGGGTTATTGGCACTTCTGAGGGACATCGTTTCCACGCTAAACACGGGAAAAAATTGAAGTTACTGCCACTGCGTCCACTTATGATGATTGCTCAGCGTCTTGACAATATTATTTCCTATTAACCTACAGAAGTGCAGCTGATAATTAAAAACCGGCTGAGGCAGAAGCTCTTCAGGCGTCAATACAAAAATTAGCACAAAATTACAACGGATTGCTAGCCTAAGTGGGTCCTTGTTTCATTAGAACAGGATACCAACGTCAACAGTTAATTTCTCATGTTTCCACAGCAAGGAAGGAATTGCTAACTGTTCTGGCACTTCTGTCTTCAGACGTAATGAGAAACCCAAGGTTCTTGGACTAGAGTTGTCAACAGCCAGAAAAAGGCCAGCGCCAGCTTAAAAACTGGTTGGCAGTAGAACAACATGAAGTATGAAGCAACCCAAGACAAAGAGGCTTCAGTGAGCTATGCCATTTGCATGTTGCAACACAACGAATTTCAGATGTGGGTCCCAGAGGCTGCAGTCTTTGACCTACAGATGAGTTAACAGATCGAAGGTACCCAATTTTACTGCACGAATACAAAGCCACCGCCTAGGACTAGCGAGCTTTTGTACAGTCGGTCTTAGGCCACGAAGCTTAAGATGCTTCACGGTCTGCTGCGTTCTGGGAACACGGATCTGCTTGGAAGGGATTTCTGACGCCTCATCCGAGAGCTGCTGCAGAAGGACAGCGTGCTGCTCGCAGGAGGCCATAAAAGTGCCACAGAAAGATGTTCTTACCCACAGGCCAGGCCAATGTCATATGACCCATTTCGGATGCCACCTGTAACAGCAGGGCACAAACATTATTATCGTTAGGAGCACAAGCGCTTGGATTCCAGCTGCAGTTTTGTGACCACCTGACACACTCACCACCCCTGGAAGGGGCTTTCCCTCCATGCTCCAACGTAAGCCAAGGAGCTGATGTGGCTGAAACTAAGCACGACCTGACCTGCAAGCAGGGAGGACAGGACAGACCCTACGAGAAGGAGCCTGACGTGGAAGTGGTGCTAGGAAGAACTCATCCTCAGATGACCAAGGTATTTCTCTAAGGGTATCTTACATATCTCAAGGGCATGAGGTATATATATAAGGGTATCTTCGTATCTCAAGGATATGAAAGTACTCAAGTCAACACCACGCTGAGAATTCCCAACCGCAGAAGGCTTTATCACTGTTTTTACTGCTCAAAGGGACTGGAGAACAAACGACCAGGATAAAGGAGCCCTCGTGGTGCGGCAGGCATTAACGCCAACCCAAGTGCCCGTGCACGCTTACCAGCTATATTGATAATGGCCTGCAGCCCGGAGGAGCACTGCCGGTTCACACTCGAGCAAGGCACCGTCTCTGGGATACCACTAGAACATGAGAGAGCGTTAAAGACCACGCAACAAACCAAACCACTACAGAGACCGTTAGGCTCCTTGGTTAAACTTTAACCCTCATGCTCGGGACAGATCCCAATATACATTTGTTGACCTATTTGGACCTGCACCAAGACAAAGCAAAATTCATGGATAATTTCCAAATTGAATTGCAGGTGGCTCCACGTGCTGTTTCCCCACGAGTCTATTCTTCAGAAAGCGCTCAGTAAGCAGGTCCCTCTCACAAGCCTAGTTCCTGAGCTCTGACCAGAGCCAGAAATGCTCAAAGGCTCCGCAATATTCCTAATTGCTGTGCCTGCGCCCCTCCAAAGCAGCGACTGTAAACTGCTTTAGCAGAAGGAAACGTCATTCAGCAATAAAAACTGGCTGAAATATTTGGAAGCTGGGATGCAGCTGCACACATCAGCCACAATTCTGAAAAGCAAAGAACGGAGATGACTGCTTAGTTTGGGGCTCAGGTACAGCAGAGAGAAGCACAGCCCTGCGGTACGGAGAAGCAGCTGGGAGCCCACAAAACGAGATCTCCCATCCAGAGGCGGCACAGAGGTTAATCAGCCTCACCTCTGCCTCCCTGGGAAGGCTGCCAGGAGCGAGCAAAGTGCTCACGCCTCCGTCACTGGCACCGCTGTGCTGATGGGGGGAGATCAGGGGAGCAGCATCTGCGTGGAAGGGGAGGCCGCTCCCCGCAGCACCGCCCGGCCCCTGCCAACAGGGCCTGCTTCTCCCAGCAGGGCTCTCCGAACGCTCGATCAAAGTCTGACTTCCAGGCAAAAGGTGATCTGCCAGAAACTCCTACGAGCTCACGAGCCTCATCACGACCTCTCACCCAGTGCTGCTCTGTAGCCGAGGCCCAAGAAGACCAGAAGAAACCTCGATCTGGTTGAGTTTACCTTAGAAACTGCGCAACTCTTGCGACCAAAGCGCCGGCTCCCGGCTGCAGCACGTTTCCTGCGTGCAAAGACAGGATTCCCATCAATCGGCTGCACTGCCCCCGCTATTCGCTGCGGACACCGAAGGGACACTAGTGTCACCGTGGCTCCGTGCCATCTGATCGGAGCCCAGCCACTTGGGACAGTCATCAAGGGCGTGTTAATTTCACGAGCGTAATAACGCCAAGCATCAACCCCTTCTGATCCCCACAACACCCGCCAGTCTCCCGTGGGCCTGTCCCAGAGCCTCTAGCAGGACGGAGGGCGATCACTCACCCACACAGATGTCTCCCAGCGCCTCCGGACGAAGCCCGACGTCCTGCAGGACGGCGGTCATAACGGCAGACAGCAGCTCATCGGGCGTGGTATCCTGCAAGCACACGGGGTTAGCGCTACTCAGCGAACACCGACGACTGCCCCGCCACCAGCTCGCCTTCGTGCTGCTGCAGAGGGTCGGTGCCCGGGCTTACGCAGCGCTACCTCACCTCTACAGCCACCACCAGACCGAGCTGAGTTTTCCTACAAAGGCGTTACTCTTATGTGTGTTTTTGCCTTGAGTGTTTTTCAAGCACTGTAACACACACAGCTTGCTCACCTAGCTGGGATTTATACGAATATGTGTCGTAGGGCCTTGAAAGTAAAGCAACTAGGATGAGTTATATATGGCACGAGCATGCAGAGACTTGGAGTTCCCTCTGTGTAAAACCGAGATGACCCCAAAGGGCAGCAGCTGGACCCCACCACCCACAGAGCTCCAGCGGAGTTACTGCGGGGATTTCTGCGCCCAGCAGCGCGTGGCACACGCCTGGAGTGGGTTTTGCACAAATCAGTGACTTAAGACTATAGCTGCGTGTGCCGTCATTGACCCCAAATTCAACACAGCCCCTTGAAAGCCCAGAAAAAACACAGGCAGCTTGGGAACACCTCATGTCCCACCACCACCACCTCCACTTGCAGGTGCCGTGGCTGTCCCGGGGCTGGGTTTGTGGGAACGTGATGTGAGAAGAGACTGAGGAAGACAGAAAGCGACAGCAGTCGCCTGGCACCGTGCTTGGGTCTTGCTCAGACCCCGGGACACCACTGCTATGGCTCGGCAAGGAGAAGGCTGGCCCAGGAGGTCCACACCAAGAGGTCCGCAGCAAGGTGAGGGAGATGCTCCTCACCGCGGTTCCTCAGGGAACCGGGACAGGTGGGCTCAGCGTGGGGCAGGACATGACGGGGCTGGGCACCCCACAGCAGCCTGCGGGGCTGGGGGGCTCCCGGTGGCACCGCAGCACCCCCAAAAAATGATTTTATTTTCCTGATGGTTGGCGAGCGGAGCCCCCCCTGGGCGGTGGGCAGCGAGGGCAACCCCTGAGGGGGTGCTGGTGGGGGGGAGGCTCAACGTTTTGGGGCGGGGACAGCTCCCTGAGGGGGAAGCGAGGATTTTGGGGTCCGGAGGCGCGAGGGGCAGCAGGGAGGGGAACCCCCCCACACCCCAAAAAAGCAGAGCCGTACCTTGAACCCCCCGCGCTTGGCTCGGCCGATGGCCGTCCTCCTCCCGTGCACCACCACCACGTCGTCGGGGCCGGCGGCTCCCCCGGCCCGGCTCCCGCAGGGCGCTGCCCACACGGCGGCCGGGGGCTGCCCCGAGAGGTGCCCCAGCACCGCCCGCACCCGCCGCAGCGCCCCGCCGCTGCCCCCCGCCGCCATCTTGGCGTCCCCGGCCGCCGCCGCCATCTTGACGCCCCCGCGGCGGGGAGGGGGGGCGGGGCTTCGCGGGGACACGCCCTCTTCATTTGCATGGCCCCGCCCACCGCTCGCTGGCCCCGCCCACCCCCCCCCGGGTTGGGCTCCGTGGGTGGGTGGGGAGGAGGAAGGGGGGAGGGAAGGGATTGGGGTAAATAAACGGAAAAAAAGGAAATAAGGAAAATAAAATTAAAAGGTTAAAAAAAAAAAAGTTAAAATTAGAATAAAAATTAGAATAAAAATAAAAATTAAAAAAAATTAAAATTAAAATTAATAGCAAATTCTATGAGTGTCTGAAAAGATAAAATGCAAATAAATAAAAATAAGAATAAATGAATGAAACGCAAGAAGGCAGAAATAAAAGAGCCCTCCCCCAACCTTTTGCCGTGGTGTAACACCAGGCCAACGTGACCGGGGAGTGCATGCGTGGTGGTGGTCCCTATTTCAGGCCCAAGCCCCCCGCCCCGCTGCTCAGCAGCCCCCAAGGAGGGAACGACACAGGGGGACGGCCACACGCTCGGCAGACGCACAACATCACACCGGAGCCTTTTTCCAACGGAAGGAAAACGTTTCTCTGGGATACACACGGCGACACCGCACGCGGAGCGGGGACACGGCCCCAGCAGGGCCGCCCCGCTCCCCCGGGTGCGCTGGGCAAAATAAAATATACATATAAAAAAAAAAAAAAAAAGGAAATTTACATGGCATAATATTACATTCTCTTCTAGTTTTCATTTTGTACATCAGAACACTGCGAGGGTTTTTAAAAAAACACAAAGGCAAAGGCACCTGAGGAGCGAGTCGCACTCACACGCGCGCACTCACACGCAGCCTTGCACGCACACCCCTGTACACACACCCCCATGTACACCCCCATGTACACCCCCATGTACACACACACATACAAACACACTCACCCATGAGCCAGGGGACCAGGCTGTCCCAGGGAGGCTTTTTGGGGTGCTTTGTGGGGCTGACGAGGCCCCAGGGAGCGTTTTGGAGGGTCCCCCGTAGCCTCCCCCAGCGCTCGGGCAGCGCGGCTGGGCCCCACTTTTGTTCTCGAGTCTTTGGAGAAAATAACAGCTCACATCCACCCCTAAGGGGTGAAAAATCAAAGCTGAACAGGTTCGGTGAAAGGGGAGAAAACAGCATAAAAACATTTCCAGCTTTACTGAAACTCCCTTTTTGTTCGTCTCTTCTGACAACACCTTATTTGCCAGCACATTTTTTCTTGTGTTTTTTTTTTTTTTTAATCCATCCTCTAGAACTAACCAGAGTGATTTGGTCCTATTCACAGAATAAAATCCTTGCTTTCCCCTAGAGGAAGGAGGCGACTATTCCCCCCCTGCGGAGGGGACGGCCCGGAGAGCCGGCATCCACCACCCTGGTGGCCAGGCACAAAGCTCGGGTAGGTGCCGGCCTCAGCAGCTCCGTGGACACACTGACAGGGAACCCTTCTAGCTATTTAATTTGCCCAAACAGCCCCAGTCTTTTTTTCTTTAACTGAAATAATTCTGGTTTTTGCCTCTGTCTCTGGAGCTGCAGCCACAGCACGACTCGATCTCTTCCACCCGGCAGAATTCAAGGATGTGCAAAGTCACACAACCAGCCCCGTTCTCCATTTCCCCTTCGCTCCAGGCAACCCTTTTCATTTTCAATGAAAAAAAAATATATAAAATAAAATAAACCTGTGTTTGACACGGTGGCCTGAAGCTGGCACCACCCTGGGAACTGCTTGTTTAACCTTTGCTGAGCCGGGGGGAAACAGCTAATGCAGCAAGGAAGCAGGAGATGGGGCGATGCAATTAATTTGTCCAAAATCACCAAGATCTGATAAATTCATTCCCGGGGCCTCTCTGCTTGCTCCCCACAGGGTAGTAGTGTCGGTCAGAGGCCGTGGCCCAGCAACGCTTTAAGCTTTCCCAATTTCTCCTACGACTTCCGAAACATTGCAGAAGGAAGCCCAGCTGCACGCGATCTACGCAGCCCTGCGGCCCCAGGCTGCGGCTTCATGCTCGTGCAGTCCCGCAGGTCCTCTCTGCCTGATTGTAGGAACCGGGCCGGGTCGTGCGGAGGCCCAGCCGTGCTCCTCCCGCTCCACACGCACACGCACGCACGCACACAAAGGCAAGACGTCTGCATAAATGCGCCCGACTCCCTGCCAGGCGCCGAGTCGGGCGTCACTCCGCGATTGTAACCGCTTAAGGCACAGGACAGGAGCGAACGCCGCCCCTCTGGCGGGGCTGCCTGGCGCTGCCACCTCCAAAGGGTTCCCTTCCCCTCGTGAACGGGGACACCGGGTCCCCCCCGACTCCGCGGTCTGAGGATCATCTCCAGCTGGGCCGAAGCCTGGCGCCTGTTCCTCTGCGGGGGGCGGTGACGGGCACCCAGCATCTTATTCCTCCGCTGGTCCCGGGGACGAGGAGGGTGCTCGCCCCGAGGCCAGCGCTTCCGGGGAAGCCCTCGTCCCCAAATCCCGGCGGTGGCCTGTCTCTCCAGCCTCCAACGGTCCCGAGCGTGCCTTCAAAAATCCCACAAGGCGGCAGCCACCGAGCTGGTGACGAGCGAGAAGGGACCCGGGGGGGCCACCAAGCAGGACGAGCCCGGGGCTGAGGTGTGAACCGCAGGGTGCAAAAAGGGCCGCGGGTCTGGCGGCCTCCCCCCCGTCCCACCGGCGTTTCCCCAAGCCGCCGCCCGGGGCTCAGAGCCCGCAGTTGACGAAGGGGTGCCTCAGCAGGTCCTCGGCCGTCGGCCTCCGCTTCTCCTCCACGAAGATCTGCTTGAGGAAGTTGCGGCAGGAGTTGGAGACGCCGTCGGGGAGCTGGGGGTTGGTGGGCTGCGTGGCGATCTTAAAAATCGCCGCCATGGCTTCGAACTCCGCCCACGGCGGCTTCTCCGTTAGCATCTCCACCACGGTGCAGGCCACGCTCCTGCAACGAGGGCAAGCAGGCAGGGTGAGACAGCACGTACGGGGCTGGGGTGGCCTTCCGCTCCCGCTAGTGAGATTTGTCCTAAAACTGGTGGCTTTTCTGCCTGCTTTAGCTGCCAGAGATTAAGCTTTATAAAGTACGTGGCTGAGAACGCAAGGAACCTTATGGGAGCACCCCCCGAAGGAAAACCCAGATGCGTTTAGACACCCCAGTTTCAATACTAGGATGTAGTTCCCCAAACAGTAGAGCCAGAACGAATCATGCTTGCCTACAGATTTACGTCTGACTCTATCCCCGTTTACTGGGAGGACAAGTCGAGTTATCCCCGCTCTTTCAGGCTCCAGCTGACATCCTCCAGAGAGGCCTCTCAAAACACTCAGAAGCACCCAATGATTTCGGTCGTCTTCGTGTCCGAGCCGCATGCAAACATCCAGCAGCAGACTTTCAGAGGTTGCCAAAAGATCACACGGAGCCTCCAAGCTGGGCTTAGTTAACCCAAAAACGGGGTGACCAGAACTCAGCAGCTCTTCTGGCAAACTCTGTCATCAGCTTGCTTTCCAGAATTAGACAGCAGCTACACAGCTGAGCCACATGTGGTCCTCACACACGGGGCCTTCCGAAAGCAAGCTGTGGTTTTGTGTGCTCCTCTCTGGCGGCTTTCAGCTATGATTTGCTCCCTCTGGGTGTCTGCATATTTGATCCTGACATTCACCTCCCATTTCCATCCTCTGCATCCTTTCCATCTTCTAAACACTAGCTATAGTTGTTGCTCCCACTACAGCTTCCCAAAGGGATCGTCAGATTTACGTGGCAGTGGCGGGGTTTTTACTCTATTCCTTACCACACGTCAGCTTTCCTTCCGTAGCCTTCTCCGCTGATAACCTCTGGGCTCATCCAGTACGGCGTTCCCGTGACAGATTTAATCCCGGTCCCAGACATGCAGATGGTCTGGATACGTTTGCTGGCCCCAAAATCTCCAAGTTTCACATTTCCAGCAGAATCTCGCAAAATATTGGCACCTGGTGATGAAAAGCAACAACAAAAACCCCAGGCGATGAAGCAGCAAGCCGAATTGAGCAGCCACAGCAGGGAGAGCAGGAAGGGCAGAGGCAAAGAGTTGGGCGTGAGGGAACCCGAAGGGTCTTGCTGGGGCTGGACTCAGCACCAGGATTTTACATCCCTCTCTCCTAGGCAGCTGCTCTCTAGGAGAGCGGATTCCCTCTGGCTCTCCTGGACAGTCTCACTCAGCAGGTTTCCAAAGAGTGAGCAGTGAACGGGAGATGATGAATTCTGCTTCCACTGACAGCAGAACAGAGCTTCAGATCCCTCCCATCACCAGGGCCTCTCAATTCTTGCGTGTGTTGCCCCAGATTTTTAGAAATGTGGAGATCTGACAGCTGTAAAGGCAGTTAGTTTCTCTTAAGAGTATCTAGCCTGGGCATCCCAGGCAGGAAGACAGAACAAGAGTTTGGTTCCAGCTGCTTGTTCAAGATTTTCATGGTTCAAGAGGCAAAGCTGGGGCAAAAATAACTTAAACACCAAATACCCGCTCTATGTTTTGCACAAGAATTATATTGGGGCGGGGTGAGGCTAGGCTGAAGAAACCTAAGCAAGCAAGAAGCTTCCCTGCGTTACCTACTCACCTTTAATGTCCCTGTGGACAATCATATTGCTGTGCAAGTAGAAGACTCCCTGCAAGATCTGCCTGGTGTACTTCCGAGTGACGTTCTCCGTCAGAGCACCGTACGCTTTTAGCTGGTCCTTTATTGAACCCTGGTGAGAGGAAACAGCGTGCAGCAACCGTAAGGACCAGCAGAACCAGGTGCATCACGTCACAGTGGCCTTTTAAACTTTACCACCATATTTCTCAGCTCAAAAAAAAAACCCAACCCAATCTGTTGTAGAAATGGCAAGATAAACATCTACTAAGAGCTGAACAGAGCAAGGATTTGACCCCAGTGCCTCAGAGTCCAGTGGAAAAAGAGGTACGGCCTCTGACAGCTGTCAGTGCTACCCTCTGCCAGCAGCACGGATCTTGTTCTCCCTCTAGTGGCTAGACTTCACCAATAGCTCACGGACAAGGACCACATTGATGAGGAGCTTCCAATCAAGCGAGAGGATACTCTCAACTAGTTCTTCATGGTTGTCAGTCTTCTGTGAAGCCTTTCCCCCAGTTTCTTTTGGGGCTGGTGGCAATCCTGTGGTTGGGGATCTCCCTTCCATTTCGCGGTGTTGCTCAAGTAACCTGGGATGCTCTGAAATTACCTCCTCCTGCGCCTTGTATGCAAGGTGTCCTCCCTCCCTCACCACTCTTCAAGCTTCCTTATCCTGGCCTCTCTCACCCTGACTGGAGGACATCAAACGTGAAGCCAAAGAAGGGAAAACAGGGTCTTCAAGACTTGTGGTCAAGCGGACCGTTCTGTTTTCCAAGCATAACCATAAAATGAGGTGAATGGTGCAGGGTACAGCAGGAAATACACAGCTTTTTAACAGGGGTGATCATCAGAATGCCAGGCTGATGGTGCGCCCAAGCTTTGCCCCCGGAAGATTTTACCAAGCTAGCTGTGTATCGTCAGAAACCTGGCCACGTCCAGCAGTTTGGAGCTGCTCTTCTGCAAGGTTTGGGAGCTCAATCACATCCACTGCCATTGGAAACCAAAGCCCTGAGCTGCTTTTGTGAAATAAGCCATCCCCGTGGCACTAAAGTCAATCTGTATTTGGTCAGAGCTCTGGTTTATCGCAAAGAAAACAAACACTCAACTTCCAGCCTTGCTGGACGCTGCCCCAGCATCAAACGTCGGTTTCCTGGCTGCTAACAAACACCGGCACGTTGCAGAACGAGCAGCAAGGGTACTGCTGAAGCTTCTGGGTTTTACTCTTCAGGGTCTTTCCTTTGTCATAAGGCCTGAAAGTGATATGCCTGCCCCTGGGGACGGAGGCAGGACGGTGCTTGGAAGGGGCTCAAACGCACGAAGCCCACCTGATTCAAGACATGTCAGGAGAACTTGCAGCACATTTACTAATGACCAAAATAATTTGTGACCAGATGACTTCCCAGCCCCTCCTGACCTTACAAACACGGCCTGAACAAACAAGGATTTATTCTTCCACAGACTAGGGACTGAATCCAGCTGGGCAGGCAGGACGTAGGAGAGCAGCTCACCCAGCAATGCGAGCGGTTGTGCTGGTTTATACCAAGCAGTGACTTCGTCTCGCTGACTCCGATGTAACCTGCGTCCTTGCAAACGGGGGAGATGTTCAACTAATCTGTGTGTGTTCTCCAACCCCTGCCTAGGCTCCCCCAGAGCTTCCTTTTCCCTGGAGCTATTTCGCCCCATGTCAGCAAAACCACAAACTTAATCCAATCCTGTTAGATCGGATCGTGCTACCAACAAAAGGTTCAGTCCTGAGCAGGAGAAGGCTGACCAGTGAGTAACGCTGGTTTTAATGCACACGTGCTGAAAGCCAGAAATAATTGGTGACAGCTGTGGGTGGACAGTTGTACTATTAACTTGTCCTGGAGGGATTTGTAATAAATACTTAAGGATGGGCTCAGGCCACAGTGTTTGGAGCCAGATCTGGACCACGTCCCACATTCACCACGTTCAGATTCCAGACTGTGAACACACCCTTCCCCAGGATCCAAACCTGAGACCTGCCTTCCAGGCTTCTGATTTTGACCCACTGCAAGTTGAGGGGCCTGACCACGACACCTGACTCGATCTGAGCTTCCCCAAGTCCTAGGGATGCTGAGATGCAGCGGTTTGGTTTGGCTCAGCAGATAAACTTGACAGCTAAGCTTCACTATAACTCCAGATCCAAACTTCTCCAAACTCCAGGACAGTGTAGATCTGCTCTCTCTAGCTCATGACAATCTTTAGCAGGAACTGCACTTACCCCTGGCATGTATTCAACAAAGATAGACAGCTTCCTCTCCTCGGGATCCCGCAAACACCCATAGTACTGCACTATCCTGTCGTGGCGGAGAGTCTTCAGCAGCTGAATCTCACACTCCAAAGCATTCACCTCCTGCCATGAAACAGACATACTGTGTGAGAAAAGAGAATGGTTACACGTGCCTCTCCGAAACACGAGTATTACCCAAATATTGCTCCACACTGAACACTTCATAGCACCTGGGAAGCTGCCTACTCAGGCATCAGCCATGTAAGGCTCGGAAATGAGGCGTGCTGTCCCGAGGAACTGGCAGGCAGGTGGGATACGCAAGGACTTGGCTTTCAGACAGGTGTGCTCAAGGAGTTTTTTTCTGGAAAGATGTGAACGAAGACACCAACAAAGCTAACGCAGCACCCAGAGTGGGAAGGTGAGTGGAGCAAGAAGGCTAAAACTAAGGAAGAGCAGACAGACCTGCAGGAGATGGTACCAGAGACAATAAGCCAAAGCAACCAAGAAATGGAGGCAGAGAAATCACCAGGGCACGCTGACTGGTGCCACAAAAGCCATCAGGGACCACTCCAAAGAGGGCGAACCCAACAGTCCGCATGCGCTGCCTCCCATCACGGACACGGACTCCTCCGCCACCTCCACCCTCAGCCTCCAGCCCACAGCCCCACAACGTGCTGCAGGGCGCAGTGCTGCCCTCACACTCACTTTACTTGTCTCTTGACTGTCAGGGTCAAATGGCACCTGCTTCACCGACAGCTCTCGGCCAGTGTCAGCATCATAGCAGAGGTAAACTTCCCCAAAAGCTCCTCTTCCAAGCAGCTTCCCCAGCCTCCAGTTCACTGGTGCCTGCAGGGCTGCAGAAAAGAGGAGAGGGTTGAGAGAAGAGCACAGCAGGGAGATTTCAGCATCAGGGTCCGTCTGACCCTACAAAATGCACATCGGGCCTGCAGTGATCTCACCAGGGAGGGCAGTGAGCTGCCCTCTCCCAGGGGCACCACGACAAAACTGTTTCATTTGTATGAGAGCTACTGGTGTGTGCATGTCCTTTATGCTCTACTTTACATTACATTACATTTACATTAGCATCCATATGCTCTACTCTACTTGTCTAGAAACAAGTCACAGCAAAGTCACTTTTCTTTAGAGTCTTTCCTACAGAAACTGCTTTCTTGGGTAATGTTGAACTTTCTCTCCGCTGCTATGGGACGCTTAGCAGAACACAGGATGGCTGAGCAGCCACCCAGGCAGGGAACAGCAAGGAGTTTTATCTCGCTAGTTGTTCCTACGTTGAGATCCATCACTGAACGGGCCCAGAATGCACCCATTTCTACAGCACGCACAGTCCTGCAATGCCAGAGCAACCTGCAGAACCGTCTTTGGCTGCTGGGGTGACAGCAACCTAAGATGAGGAAGGGGACCTCCAGACCCATTTGCTCCCACATCCCAAGTCTCCTGGAAGCTTCCGCTGTGCGAGCACATTAAGAATCCAACACACAAGCAATTTTCTGCAACTCAGCAAGCTATGAGCACCAGCTGGCTCTGTAAGAACTCTTTCTTCCAGGCCAATGCAAGATACAGTGAGTTAAATTCCTCACTGAAATGTAAGTGACTGCAGTGTGCCTCTTGTTGGGGCTGGAAGCAGAGTGCATTCACAGAGGGTTAGCTAAGTTGATGCCCAAAACTCAGTAGGTCACAGTAACTTGATTTTGTATGGAAACCCAAATGCACCGTGACCTTGAACACCAGCAGCTTTGGTTCACTTACAGTTCCTAGCTTTTGTAGGGGAGGTGCTGAAGACCTGCAGACCTTTTTCACAATTGTTCCACCATTTGGGCCTGTACTCGTCATACTGCAGGGTGCTGAGCTTGCTGTCCCCATTAAAGCTCTTGGTTCGGCTGGAAGGGACCAGCTGGAACAGGTTTTCCTGTGGGAAGTAACTCCTGGGGAAAGTCCTCCGGCCTGCAGGAGAAAAGGGGAGAGTTATGGCAAGAACACACACGCCTGCTCGGATCTGCCTATCACCACCTTCTCACATCACTGCTCAGATTCAGCGATGTACTTCCTCAAACTAAAAACGAGTTTAATGAAACTGAAGCAAAGCCCTGTGAACGTTTTTAATTCAATTTAAGAGCCGTTAACAGCATGTAGGATTACATCGAACGTATAATGTTCCCAGAGAGGTTTGCAACAGTTTAATTACATTAGTTTTTTGGGGGGTTTTAATCACAAATAAACTCTGAACAGGTGGAGATTTACACTTCAAATTATCCCTGGCATCCCCTAAGACCCCATCACAAATGACCACACCAGCAGTGCCATGGTGTCAGTGAGAGATGAAGATCATTCTGGAAGGCTCAATATGCTGTTTGCGTGTCCTTAATGGTTTTTGGTTTTGTTTTGTTTTGTTTTTTTCCAAAGGAATTTGATCTTTATTCAGTTTTGCCTCCTACCACTTGCAGCCTTACACAGTGAAAGGAGGAGCAGCAATGAGGTGACAGAGTGGTCCCCAAAGCTCAGAGCTCGTTAGCTTAAAACAGCCGTGAAGAGACACTGCTACCCTGCATTTGGTAGGTCATTCCCTCCAGCTCCATGCAAAACCTGCTGTAAAGGTCACAAACCTGCATTCTCAAAAGCCATTTAGGGGAAGAGAAAGGTTGGTATCGCCAGGGATGAGAAAAGCTATCCATCCGTGTGGCTAATAAAACACCAGGCATGAGCACAGGAGATGCTGAACACTGACTTTAATGCTTGCCACAGACACGCAGCACATCCCAAGAGCAGACCTGCAAGCTCTCAGAGGGTATCGTTCAGAGTACACGAGCAAATCCCAAATTACTCACTCATTTCTTCTCCTTATATTAGAAACCTCTCCGTCCTAAGTCTCTGCAGTCCTGGGCACTGTTACAAGCCTCCTGCGCTTCCCATCCCTACTGAGATCCCGGACCGAGCTCTTCCCTCCCCAGCCCTCCGTGATTTTCTTACCGTCGCTGTAGTCCTTGCGACTCTGGGAGAGGTGGTACTGCCTGGGGAAGGTGCCCCCTTTCCCAAACCTTTCGCAGAACGGGATGTCAAATTCTGACAGGAGGAAAGAACAGACACGTTTCTTGCATCAGCTCAGTACCAAACGCCCAGAGCATTTCTTACAGGAAAGCATTCAGGCCGTCGTGCCGAGTTACGGGGATGAACAAGGTAACAAATTGTTCATTTGCTCAGCCAGACATTCCCCAAGGCTCGCTGAAATCTGCCCGCAGTCACATACTAAAGGGAAAATAAGGGCTAGACACCCTGCTCTTGGTCTCCCTAAAGCAAACAGAGGTTAACCACTGACTGCGGACTCTGGCCCACGCTGTTCAAAACGAGGCAAGGGATTAACACAGAACGTGTCTGGTTTCCAAGACAGACTACTACACGTCTTATTTACACGTGAAAAACACAAAAATTTAGAGTGGAAACAGAACTGTCGGGCAGGGACAGGCCCGGATCTACCTAGTGCAACATCTCCACTGTGCTCTCGGCTATTTGCAGGGAACTGCAGGTACCCAGCACGTGGCTGACACGGGACAACCCCGCCCCACTTCTCAGATGCGACTCCTGGCCTATGAAAGCTGGAGAACAGCTTATACCCTCCAAACTCATACTTACTTCGATTAAATGCTAGAAAGATCAATTTAGAATATATAGGAGGTGTTAAACAGCACCAGAGCTTTGATTAGACATGAGATTATGGATGGTCATGAGAGATAAGGATGTATATTTTAATTTAAAAAAGGAGCGCAGGAAGCCACGGCTGGTAGCACCGCATAACGTGAGATTACAATATCTGTCATTTCCCCCCCCCTCCATCTTTCACCTCCTGTTTTTCCTCCATCCAGCCCCAATGACACAGCCCGTTCTGATTGTTTGTTTGTCTTAGCCTGGGGCCAGCAGCCGCTCCTCGGAGACCGATCCTGGCCGAAGCCTCGCTGCAGCATTATTTCCCCGTGACAGCGAGGCGCGAGAGGAGCCCGTAACGGCTGAAATATGGTCAGCAAGAAAAGCAGCAAGGACGGGTCAACAGGTTCTCGGCAAACCACGTGTGGGCAACAACGCCGAGTGGCATGGCGAGGCAAAACGCCTCCTGCACCACCAGGGAGGTATTAAAACGTCAGTGACACGGGCTGACTGCAGCTTCACCTCTGCAGTTCGGTCTGGCAATGCTGCCTCTGGCCAGAAATGTGTTATCATGCTAAGGCTGACTGCCATTTATTCATTTTTAATAGTGAAAGTCATTACAACGTTACAGAGTTTCCATGACTTAACCAGCTGTTTGTAAGTGATTAAGCAGTCACCTCTGATCCCTGCGAGTTACCAACACGCTTTCTCTAACACTATTCGCAGCGTTACAGACTCTGCCTCTTATTACTCCAGGTGGAAGAGGTGTAACTCCCTAGAGAGCCTGGGACTCGGTTTGTTTTTAGAGAACATTCATGTTTAATCATTGCAGGGTCTTTTTTGAAGTGTAGCATAAGCAACGGAGATGGTTTGCTTGATTGCTTCTAGTACCTTTCCACGCAGTAACATCTCTCTAGTACCTACTCTCCTCTATCCACTGTCTCCGCTACATGCTCCCTGTGCTTTTAAGCAAGCACGAACCTCCAGCGATGCTTACCCATGCAGTCAAGACCGTCTTTGGGATGGCTCTTCCTTCCAGGAACAGGGGTTTGGGTAAAGGGAGGGCTGCAAAGGGGAAAAACAAGATATACTTTATTATATTGGAAAGGCTGGGGAATGAGTTAGGAAGGGACGACATGCAGAAAGCACACGCTAATCAGCAAGACGCACTGGTCACCCCAATCTACCAAACTGAGCTCTCATCCTCAACCTGCACACGACCGAAGACTTTTTTTTTGGGGGGTCCACGGTTTTTCCTAGGACAAACAGAAGGGATCCTGTAGCAACCAGGGTCACCAGGCTGACAGAAAGCAGCCAAGTCTGCACTGTAACACCTACGCACAGCATGGCACGGGAGGGCTGGAGATTTCTCTTCCCTCGATGCCAAGCACTCGTTTGTGCAACTCTGCTTTCTGTGAACACTGCTCAGGTGTGGGGATGTACACACTGGAGTCATTCCATCACGCTCAATTCCTGAAGGTCTCCTCTTCTCTGGAGCATCACCCCCCGCCTTCTTTGCGCAAGAAAAGCCGCAGCACCACTGTGCATGTGCACCAGGAGGGAGAGAGCAGGCTCAAGGTCTTAAAATTGCATTGAGAGGATGGTAAAGCATTGGGTGGGGATCTCAGAGATCTTAACTTCATCCCAGCCTCTGTCAGGGCCAGTGAGCTGATCTGGACAGGATGTTTTTCTACTCTGCCTGCTCTCCTCTTACTAAAATGGACATGGTAGTAAAAACCTGCTTTGCAAAGTGCTCCCAAGTCTATTTGTGTCAAAACCGATCGCAGCAGGTTTGCTGGGGGGAAGAGGAATTAATTATGTTACTTTGTCGCATCAGACTGGTCACTGTGCTCTGCCCTCTTGAGGCTAACGCCACCTCAGGCAACTGGCAGCAAGGACTCAGCTGTGTCTCATGCAGGGATCACAGAATCGCAGCACTTCCTGCGTTGGAAGGGACCCGCGAGGATCATCAGGTCCAAATCCTGACTCCAAACAGAGCAACCTGTGTGAAACGGTCACGCTTATTCCTTTTTCTGCCTTCAGGAACAGAGCCCTCCTCGTGCCTTTTCCAGCTCTCTAGACCCAACGACTGTACGCAGTCGTGAAACGAAGCCATGCCGCTCTCCTGCAGACGTGCCTTGTTATGAATTACTTTATACATCACATGCCTGATGCTCTTCTCAGTTCACAATCAAGCGTTACAGCTTGGCCGTGCTCCTTCTGCTGTTATCCCCAGCAAAATCTCCACAAAAGCAAAGCTGGGGCACAGAGGCTGGGAGCAAAAGAACCCAGTTTCGATGCACCCGCAACAATGAGCAAACACATCACAGGAAAACACTAAAAGCCACAAAAAGGAAACGGACCCTGCCGCTGATACAGCGCACAGAGTCGCAAACCCAAAGCTACGCGATCAACTCAGCGCAGCACAGACCTGCTGGAACGCAGCCTCGGGGCCGGATGGCAAAAGCAGCAGTGGAAAAAAAAAAATCCCTTTGATGAGGATGAAAAAAAAATGCATACATTGCTTCCCAAAAGGACACCGTGTCTTACACACAGCCTGCCATGCGGAGCAGCAAACGTACAGTCGCTTTGCACGTGGGAGCTTGGAGCAGCACCGACTATTGAACTGCCGCCCGCGGTAGTACAACGTGTCCCAGTTGCTTCCTGCCGAGAAGCTAAACTTAGTTGTTGCTCGTCTGGTGTCCTCAGCACCTTGACTGACACATCTGCGGCTGCTGGCAGCCCCCGGGGGCTGCCGAATTTACAGGGAGTCAGCGGAGAGCAGACAGCACGCCCGGAGAGGAGGCACGGAGAGGCTAACAGCGTGTCGACCCCGTGAGTGCAGAAAGGCAGAGGGGTAAGAGAGGGATCCGTAGCTGGATCAAGAGCCCAGGATCCGGTTAGGATCTGGTTTTTAGCACTCCGGATGAATTTGTTTTGCTCGGGTGCATCCTCATCCCACCAGGAACTGCAGGGGATACCAGTGCCCCCACTCCCCTCCTGCTGTGGAGGGCAGGCTGCGTTTCTGCTCGTGACAGCGGTGACACGTGTAACTCACCTGTCCACAGACCTGTCCAGAGACTGGCAGCTCCCAGACAGCGACCCGTCGGGGCTGATGAAAGCTTCAAGCATCTGACAACGAAGGAAAAGGGAAAAACAATCAAACAACAGATTACAAGTCCCTAAGTCCCGTTAGTAACAGAAATCTGTAGGATACAGATTTACCTGACTCCACTGAAACCGGCTGATTTACCCCAGCTGATACCGGCCCCAGTAGAGACAATATCCAGTCTAAGCAAAGTTTTCTTCCTAGAGGAAGTTCCTTTATCCCTCTGAATTAGGATCCTTCCCAATTGTTATTTCAATTGTTATTCGCTAGCGGGGAACCTGAGGCAGAGATAATCAGCACCCTGACATTCGAAGCACGTTGAGGAGGCAACGAGATTCAACGTGCTCAAAGAATTTGGGGGGGGGGAATTAAGTAAGAAAAAGGAAGCAGGACAGAAATGGGGTGCCTGAGGCCGAGTGGATATCGTGCAGCACTGCCAGGATCCCGGTGGCCGTGGGCTCCTGACTTCCCCGAGCAGCCCTGGCACACCAGCCCTGCCTCCGTCCCCGGTGCTCTGCGCAGCATCACCAGGGCTTTTGGCTGCGGGGACCGCCTTGGCTCTGGCTAGCTCAGTGAGTCAAAAGCTACATTCGTGTTGCTTCCTGGATGAGCCATTGTGCTGCCCGGGGTTATTTATAGCCCGTTAGTAACAATAGAGGGTTTGTGTTCAATGGTGGACCTGGGGGCTATGTGCAGAGCCAGCCCTGGCTGGGAAAGCCGAGCAAATGGGGTTAAGCACCACATGGAGTCCCCCTTCGCTGGCTCCTGGACCCTTAGCTCCTCCTTCCCCTGCGCAGAACCTCTCTTTCCACGGGCCGTGCCTGTGCTCTACCTACTTCACCGGTTGCCATAACAGCTCACACTGTTTTGGTGGGACGGCCCCAACGGGAAAGCCTGATTTTTCCTCTCCTTCCCACTTTTTACCCCAAAGCCTCGTGCTTCGGAGCGCAGCTGCCAAAGAGGAGCGAGACCCCTGCTAAATCCCCGTCCCCACCTCTGCCAGGTCTCTCCCCACTGAGATGCTGAAATGGACTCCTTATTTCCCCAAAGCCTGGAAACAGGGGCAGAACTGGAAGTTGGAGCAGGGTGAAGAACCAGCCTCTGTCCCTCTGCTAAGCCGGAGGCAAGGCTAAGACCCCTACAACCTCGGTTACATCACGGGCCTGCACAGGGGCATCCCCCAAAAGGCAGCAAGCACCTAAAGCAAAACCCGTAAGTGCTTTTACAGCAGGCACGTACAAAAGCTGCAGTCCGAGGACATTCTGAGGGCAAAGCCCATACGGGGAAGAGCATGGCTGCTCAATGGGAAGAGGAAAAAAAAAAAAAAAGAAGAGAAAAACACAAAACCCCTTTTTTCCTGCGTTTAATCCGCCGGTGCACACATCCACCTCTGGGAGAGGGGCAGCAGGCCACCCACAGCGCGCTGCTGGGAGAAGCGAGGAGCATCTGGGAGCCTTCACCAGCAGGAGCAGAGCTCAGGCGGTGCTGGCGGAGCTCCGCTAACGGCCAGCACCACTGACTTACCCCCGAGGGGGCCCGTGCAGACCCTCCTCCTGCACGCACACGCACTTTGTCTTAATCCCGCTAAACGTGTTTGGAAGTCGTGTGGAAACAACAGAGAGCCAGCTTTTGGCTGCGAGCAGCACGAGATACATCTGCAGGCTGACGCTGCCAAGACTCACCCGGAGTTAATTTCTCGGTTTATTAATGGCTGTACGGTAAACCATCAAAAACACAGCTTTGCCATGGAAACGCTGGCACAGCCCGCACCCAAGAACAGAGCTAGCGAGTGGGTGCTGTTGGAGGGGAGGAAACGCATGTCTCTCCAGGCAAGACCCTTGGGGGGGTGTTGCAGCAGCCCGCGGGAGCAAGGCACTGCTTAGTGCCCTCCCAAAATCCCTCCGCATCCCTCCTGCACGCTGCCAGTCCTGCAAGATGCTCCCGTCTTTCTTTGCCAAGCTGTCTTGCACCCAGACAGCCCGTCTGACTTCACCCAAGCGCAGGGTACCACCTGTAGCAAGCTCTTTGGAGCTACAGCTTGAGCAGAGACGCAAATGGAGAGGGAGGTGTAAGCTACCCCCCTCCGGTCCCTGGGCACTCCGGAGTTCCCCCCACCATGGCCAAAGGGAGCGGACAAAGAGGTTCTGTGCGTCACCACGCTTAAGATCTATCTGCTGTTTTATTACTGAGTGACTGGAATACACAAAGTGCTTAATAAGGAAGAAAAAAGAAACGGAGGAGGGAGAGAGAGGGGAAAAAAAAGGCAACAATAAAAAAAAAACAAACAGAGTCTGCAGGCAGGGCCAAGGACTGTAAGCAGAGCTCAAGCAGAAACGGCACACGGGAAGCAGCGAGAGCTGCTGACACCCCCAGGCTGTTGCAATCGCAGGCAATCGGTTGCTTGGCACGCTCACTGTCAGCCCCGCATCTGGGAAAGCCGCGGCCACAAGGGCCTGGCAGCTGGTTTGCACGTTGTGTGGCAGGGCTGTGCTCCTCCAGGGCTACCTGCGGTGCCACTGCACGCTGCGACCCCTGCAGCAGCTGGCTTTTAGCCCGACCTCCAGGAACCCTCTCTGTTTTCTGAGTACGTCAAGCCCAGGGGAAAAAGCTGTCCTGAGTCTCCTGCGCAGGAGACCACGAGGGATTTAATGGCAAGACCGGTGCTCACAGCGCAGCCTCCCTCAGGCCTGCCCCTGTCCCGGTTTAACCCCCGCGCCGTGGCCCCGCTTACGTTCTGATCCATGGTCTCGGGGATGAACTCGCCCTCGCTGTTGATGCTGGTGTAGGATCCCTGGCGAGCGATCTGCTGCTGCTCTTCAGGAACGCTGCCCGGGGGCGGAGAGCTCCGGCCAGTGTGCAGAGAGCCTAGGAGAGGGGAAAAGCACGGGTCAAGGAGAGAAGGACTTGCCACATCCGAGTCCTTCCAGTGATCACAGACCTCCCGGAGACGCTGCTGGGTTTGAACTTGTGTGGAAGAGACTGGAGGAACGGGAGAAGCCATACTGATCACAAGCATCCTACAGAGCTTTTGCAACCGGGACAGTTTGTTTCCGCGGGACCACACAACATCCAGCGGACTTGGCTTTCAACCTACCCTGGATCCTAAGATATTGCGTCCGGGTACTCTGCTCATGCCAGAAAGAAAAAGGCTCCAAGAGTTTTGTTGCGATACAATCAGGAGAACTCAGAGCAAAAATCCCACCTCCCAAGCTTTGACCTCCAGGCATTTCCTCCCTGGATCACGTCGCTGTCTTGTTCTGCAGTATGGGAAACGGCCTGTCCGCCCACCTTCGGGTGAGCTCCGCGCAGTATCGCTTAAACACTTAACATGGAAAACGATTTCCACCCAAATAGCCACCTCTTCTCCCTCTTCCCCACGTGAAAGAGGAGAGAAGAAACCCAGCCCTCAAATCCAAGAGCCACGGGGAGGGGAAAAGACCTATGGGACCAACCCTCCTGCCGAGGTGGGGTTATCTCCCCTGCCTGGAGGCTCCACGGCTGCAGGGGGCAGAGCCTCCGCGCCAGGCAGAGCCACCTGGAAATCCCCGGGGCTTTGCTGTGCACCTTGCGCGCCGCAGCACAGGAGCAACGGGAGACAACTCCACGACTTCCTTACACTGATGTCCTGTTCCTCCCCTTTATTCCCCCAAACCCACCCTAACCAATTCCCGGTGCCTTTTCTAGGTTTCGGGAGCGTTTGTCCTCGCTTGGCCCAGATGCACAGGCTTGGCTTCGCTTGTCTTTCTGTAGTCCCTCCCCTCGACCCCTGGGCTGTCATCACTTCACAGCAAGGAACTGCTGACGGAGGTCTGCGCTGCTCCGTGCTGGAGCTTTAACTGGTCAGCGTTGTGCAATGCGAGCCTTCACACAACACAAAACAAGCTTTTAGGCAGACTTTTAAAAAGCCTTTTAAAAAGCACATCCTTCCCTGCACTTCTTACCCACCTCTGCAGCGTTTTTGCAAAGTCTTTTAGTTCCTCACTCCCAACAGGCTGCCACATTGCAAGAGAAAGGTACGGGGAACAGGCTTAACCCATCATGAGAAGTCATCACCGATCCATCAGCACAACACTTCTGCTGCTATTCTGCAGCACGGTTATTGCGCCAGGCTGATCTCTGGCACGAATCCATCAGCACGATCAACGCTACAAACCCGAGTCCCCACCTTTCCCTCCAGCTGATACGCCTCAGGAGCTGCTAACACGAACAGCATCACGCCGATATTTAAGATCACTAAATGAGGCTTGCTGGATTTCTACCAGATACATGGATCTCTCTCTGTCCCATGGCTCAGCTCCCTCCAGCCTCCTCGCTCGAATTTTAAAAATAAAACTCATATGGCTTCGAGTTCTGTTTGTTCTTCTTCCTATTTTCTCCTTCACAGACTTCCTGCAGAACACAGCAAGGAAAAAAAAAAAAAAAAGCCCAACTGAAGTAAGGCCAAGATCAAGGAGAGAGAATCTCTCGAGCGCTGCGGCACACATAATGAACTGGCTTTCCCCCAGCCCTAAAAACAAAACCAGTTGGGAAGTACGGCATCCTCTCTGGGAAGATAAACAAACAAGCGTTTAACCATTGAGGGTTATCGTCCCCTCGTTTGCTTGGCAGATGTCAACCCAGAAGGCCGCGGGAAGAAATTAGGGTGGCTCTTGCTCCAAAAAGCTGCTAGGTGATTTGGTGTGGCGGTCCTGCTGCATCTTAGCTCTGCTGAGCATCTGTTTCTGCTGCTATGAGGCTTGGTCTGAGCGTGCAGCGATGTTACCTCACTGCAACAACCCACCCGTCGCCCAGGAAGCCTTCAAGCCACGTTTTACAAAAAGCTGACCGTGCCCTGTTTGATTTCGAGCCCAGGGAGCTGAGAGAGATCTAGCACAGGCATGAAGACTTTGCATGAGGTCACATCAAGCCTCTGCCTGTAACAGCTCCTCCCAGCCCCCAAGTCGGCTGTGTTTGACCTTCCAGCACCGTATTTCCTGCCCAAACCTGTGAAAGGGGACAAGACGCTAGCCATTTCCCAGCAGGCGGGGAAGTTAAACAAAACGCTCAGGCTTTTGCATGCCTGGAAACTGCTGGACTGACCCAGCTCCCTTTCTGCTAGGCTACTCGGGTGGAGGGGCTGCTCCAAGTAGTTTGTGCGGCCTCCCACCTCCGGGAGCACTCCTGCCCCAGGTTGCTGCTGCTTTGAGTCCCCACATGCACTGCGTATGCCCATCTGCCACGGGGGGGGACGGGGAGGCTGTCGTGGAGCCTACAGGATCACATTCCCCCAGCGGGGAAGGGGCAGGCTCTGAGGCGCTTGTTTATAAGCCAAACGCCGGCCAGATCTCAGCAGTTCTTTTCAGGCTTCCTGAACTCGGAGAAACTCTGCAGGTTGGCACCAGCTGAGCATCTGACCTCGATTCCCCTTTGCAGCAAGGTGCTTTGGGACGGAATTCCATGTTACACGCACTGATGTAAAGTCCTATACTCGAGACCAGAGCACAGCGTGTCCCAAGCAGGGCGAACCAGGCCAGCACGGAGACTTACAGTCACTGCTGGCATCTGCTGGGGTTTTTCATGTTCCCTTCTGTTATTTTTATTTAAGCAGCGTCTCTCATGCTGTATGTGCAGAGCTCTTGGTGCTGCACGTACAGCCAGCTCCCCCGTGCCAGGCTTGGCTTCCCTCTGCCTCCTTGTTCCCCGGCTTCACCCTTTCCCTGCCCTGGCAGATCCTTCCCAAAACGTCCCCCGTCGCAGACCGGCGTCAAGCAGGAGTCCTGATGGAGGAGACAAGCCCCTTAACAGCGGCTGACAGCTGCCTATGCTCCCAGCCGCAGCGACTCCAAGAATCAAACGAAGGACTTGACATCAAGATGTGCCATTCTTCCGAGCCCTGGTGGAAACAGGGGGCTCAGGACACAGCAGCACAATAAGCAGAGAGAAACCTGCAAGAAGTGTCTTACTGATGAGCCGCGGCTGCCACGGGGAGGTGTGAACAGATCGACCACATCTCCCTTGGCTTCTTTTTCAGTGGGACCCCTGCAAGTCTTCCTCCTCTCTGTGCTGATCCTCTGAGGAGGGATTCCTACATCTAAATTTAAGGCAAACTTTAGGGTGTGTGTACACTAACAGAGTGGGACAGAGTCCATTTTCTAGTCCTGAGGCAGCTGGCATGATGAACAAAGCCAAATTCTCCTCCTCCTCTCAAAACAGGCAGGTTTCATCCGTCCTGACTCCTGCAACAGGTCCCCATGCTACCCCGATCTGTACCTGGGCAGATTTTGGTCAGGAAACATGCTAATGATTAAGCAACCTCATCAACTGCCAGCCTGTGCTCGTGCCCTGGCCCCATGAATTTAACAGCACAGATGTTGCCATCACGCCCACGTTTCTCAGAGTCATCCGGCCAGCCTGTGCGCCAGCAAAGCCTGTGGCCCCCCCAAGTGCCCTTGTGGTGTTTTCTGCATTTAGGGACACCACGTTCCCTGTGGGGCGTGGACGGAGCTTCTCACCCATAATCAAAAGCCCTGATGTGAAGAGAGAAACGAAGCCTCGCTCTGCACCCTCTCTTCCCACAGGTCACGGTTTGCCTCCACGGAAAAAAAAGAAAACAAAACTTGTGGCAAATGTTTCCTCTGAAACGGTGATTCCAGAATGGAGCTCTTGAAAAGTTTGTGGACAATGTTGTGAAACGTGGATTTTCGTTCAGTAAATAAAAACAGCCCTCGGTTATCTGGAAATTTAGAACCCCAACAGGTTTTAGCCAAAGTTTTTCTGACAGTCGGCTGAACATTTTCAGATGCTGGTTACAAAGAGACTGGAACATTTTCCACTTCCAAAAAAAAAAAAAAAAAAGGTGGAGTGGGGGGAGGGATTTTCACTGAAAATGTTTATGAAAAAATAAGAAAATGTTGACTTTGCATGAGGTTTTTTGGGGACATGGAGTGAAGACATTTTCTGTCCAGCAGAAGCAAAAATAGCCAAATCTTCCCCAGAACATCTGCCCCCCTTCCAACGTGCTCGTGCCAACGACATGCAGTTTTATTAGTTTTTGCTGCTGCTATCACAGCGGAGTCAGCAGAAAAACACGAGACATCTCAGAAGCACTGAGAACATGACCCTGAGCCACCTCTTTCTGTAACGTCACTTTGAATCTCCTTTTAAATGTGGTTTTAAGGGGAAAGCTGAAATGAGTTGAGATCCTCACGTGCTAGCAACTGCTTTGATGGCAGCAGAAGCAAGCACCGTGAAATATCTTGCATCTGCAAGTGGAGAACAGATTCTCCTACAGAAACCCCAACCTCTTAGGATGCTTTTTGATTATCCACCAAATCGAATGGAATAACCTGTCCAGGGAAACACGATGCAGGATTATCTGTCTAAAGCCTGATCTTCAGCTCTGTTCCATCTGACATGCTGCTCTCCCTTTCAGCTCGCTGAAGTTTCTGTCCAGCTACTGCATAACCCAGTTCTGACTCGAGAGGTCAAGAAAAAGAATCCTCTGGACTGCAACCACCTCCAGCAAGTGGGCTGTGGTAGCTTCATACAGAGCCCAAAGAGCTCCAAAGAGGCCCGGTGGGCTGCTACCATAAGGGTTTGTGGCAAGCTCTGTTCAAACTAAGAGCAAGACTTACGGTTTGCACAGAAATAAAAGAGAGGGATGGCTGTGGCAAGGGCGACTGAACTATGCAAAAGCACCAAAGATACTGCTTTGGATGCAGTTTGCACGCAACCAGCGTGCAGACTGCCTGAAGGTGCCAACGTTAGCACGCTCTGCAGGCTACATCTGGCGCTGCCCACTCCTCCTCCTATGTCACCCGGATTAAACCAGCACGTTACACTCACTATTCCACTCCGCTGCTCAGGCATCCCCTCAAAGCCTCTCCGTACCTCAGGCTTCTCACCCCTGCAACTCTTCCTTTGCCTGCCTTACCTACAGGATGCTCTTCAAGGTCTGGGCCCCTCACAGGCGGTGGAGCAGACCTGGTCAGGGATTCTCTTGGTACTACAGCTGCTCCAAAACAGCAGGAAAAAGCCAAAGCGTGGCATATAGACTACTGAGAAAGTCTAACTTTGCAAAGATCAATTTTCTCACTACACACAGGATCAATTCTGTCTCTTACACTCGGTTCACACACCAGTGACAGCTCACAGTGCCACAGCTCTTCGCTGGTTTATGTTAACAGCTTAGCTAGTGCCAAAAAAAAAGACCTTCAGAGATGTTTTGCTCAAGCAGTTTCTGCTGAGGCTCTGTGCGTTGCCATGTACTCGTGTCTGCATTTCATTTAGAACCATCTACAGACTCTGCCAGATTCTGGGCAAACTCTCAAGAGCCATGCAAGCTAGAAAAAAAATACTATAGAAAAATTGATCCTTGGCACGTCCCAGCAACAGGACCAAAGAGAGCTCTGGTACATGCAGGACCCACACCTGGCTTCTTTAAGAGCTGGGCACAGCTGCACAAGAGGCTAAACTGGACCTACCCTAGAAGGAAATTTCTTTCTGTATCATTGTCCGAGCTGCAGCAAACCAAAGGATATGTTATCAAGGCAGCGCAGGCTATGAGAAAGGACGAATCCTTGGAGAACAATGCTCTTTGCTGCACAGAGAAAAGAGTTTGGAAGCTTTCACTGCTGTATTAATACAGATGCTCTTTGGAGGTGAAGGGTATCTTCGTGTATCGGAGAGCCCCACTTTACTCAAGGCCTCTGCTGCTGCTGTTCCTACAGATGTGAAATAATTGGATGAACACACTGGGGCTCTGTAGGAATTGCCGTGTAACCATCACCCAGGGGTGTAGCAGAGAACATTCACTGCTAGACAAAATCACTAAGCCTGCCTCTTGTAATGTGGAGACTGACACCCCTGCCATACAGACAGGCTGCTTTACCAGTGCTGCACAAGACATCTCTCTACAAAATCCTCCAAGGATTCTCGCACAGAAGGTCCTACAGACAGACTACCTTGTCATTTCAAAACGCTCAGAGTATTTCAGAAAGCAATAAAAGCACAAACTCAGGCACAGAAAACAGAAGAAAAGACCACATAAGGCTACAGATCCTCACTCTTCACTTTGATGAAGCTCAAATTCACTTGAAGTTTTTATCACTACGTTTTCCCCCTCACACTACACCTCAGATCCCCTGCTCTTCCTTAGTTTCCACGCCTGACTTGACTTGCTGCTCACCACAACCTTGTCCGTCCTTGCACTTTCTTCCTCAGGCTGAGGATAAGCTGTAACTGCACTGAAATACTGGTGGAAGACCTCAGGGTAGACAGCAGACCATAACACTTACAGGGATTGTGATGGGAAAGGGAAAGAGGATGGTGGCCCTACTTGTAATAGCACCAACACCCCACAGAGCACCACTTTTTCACCGACCTGTTGAGTACTTCCGCGTCCTCTCGGAGTCCTTGTACAGGGATCCCATGATATCCCCCATGGATCTGGAGATCCTCATCTCGTGCTGTTTGCTGTTGTTCGGCTGGAGGAGCTGGGAATCAGACAAAGGGAACGATCAGACTCCGCCAGAGGTCAGACCCCTTCGCAGATGCACCAGGTGAAACCCTGCATTTGACTCCTTACTACCCCAAGAAGCATTAAAAAAAAGATGTATGTGTAACCTAGAGAGACCCCAAAATCACTCAAAATTTACACCTGTTATTAAAATATTGTAAAACAATAAAATTGAGTCCCAGTCGATAAAGATAAATACAGACATATGACAAATAGACTGTTCCTGCACTGCATTATTTCAGGATTGATACAAAGATTGATCCTTGCCCTAAACCCAAGTTTGTGATCCCAAAATGAGAGCTTCTCCTCCATGCTCCCTGTACTTCAGTGGCAGACCAAGCACTGCAGAGGTTCCTCTCTAACAGAGCAGAGGAGCAGACAGCGAAAAATTTGGCTTTGCTAGGGAACACAGGTAAGTAGGACTGCAAAGAATTTCAAATCCAGCCGGTAACTTAAGCGTAGTCTGAGTTATATTGGCAAGACTTGGTGGTGGACAAGTCCTACCAACGTAACGCGCTACAGGGCGTTGTGATTTTTTGATGACTTTATGCATGACCTCAGAACTGCAACCCCTTACATGCAGTGCATGTTTACATGCTTCAGGAAAAGCTAGACCAACTCCAAAGGGATACGTGAATCTATCTGGCTGCCCTGCTCTGAAGTAGCTAACTTCGAATACTGCAACATTCCTGCAGCTGCTAGGAACAAGTGGACTTCAGAAACCCCAATGATGGCTCAGTTTCCCTCTGGGACTCGGGTCCCTGCACCTTTTGGGAGGCTCTCAAAAGGAGCAGAGGAAACCAAAGTGCTGCAAGCACCAGCAGCAGCGTAGGGACAAGCACTATGAGTTTCAAGACTCTCAGCCTCTCCGGTACTTCTAGGAAATATAAGGAAGAAACAGAGTTGCAACATCTGCAAATCTCTTGTTTTACAGCCTGTGCTTGGGGCAGAACGACATGTGCTTTGGCAAGACACTCCGTGCAGGCGAGGTCAAGCTAACAGGCTTAACTGCAAAACCACTGAGCTCAGGGAAAATAAATAAATAAAAATAAAATTTAAAAAAAAAGACAGTCCTGCATGACACTGAAGGATTCTCTGGGTTGTTCTCCGTGGCTGTTAGCATTTCAGCACCACAAGGAGGGAACGGTCCCTGTGCTGCCAACCAGCATGGCAACAGCCAGCACCTCCTCCTGCATGCGGAGAGGATGCGGAGGAACGGTGACAGCCTCCCCAGGCCAAAAAACAAAGAGGAATCCCTGGGGGCTTCCTAGTTTGAGGATCAGTACAGCATTTAACCCTCCAGAAGTTGCAGGAGGAGCGGGAGGGGGCTGAGCTCAGTCTCCAGGCTGCTGCCACAGGAAGATTTCAGAGCAGCTGAGGCAGAGCAGGGCAGACCCCCCCCGAGGACCAGCTCGCCCTCCATCAGGAGACTCGTTTCCACTCCCCAACGCAATAACAAGGTGCCTCGCTTCGGACACCAAAGAGCAGAGAAGGTGAAGAGCTCACATTCGCTTTCTTTGGAGCGCTCACAAGGATCCGCAGGCTCTTCAGGGAAGGGCTCAGCTCCAACTGTTCCAGCGCTTTGTCCAAGTCTTCCTGGGATTTCAGGGGGATCAGGAGCTGGAAGGGATTGAACAAACACCGGAGCACGGCAGTGTCACACCGCTGGGTAAACAAAGGAAGCCAGATCCTCGCGGTGAGCAGCTTGGGAATCGGGGGACAAGGGAGGAACCCAAGGAGGCGGATGGAAAACAGAGACCCCATGCCCTCCAGCTTGTCGAGCTCTAGTGTTTTCTTCCAAGTTCTCATCTACCGTGGAACAGACACAAAAATCGCAACAAAAACCATCTGCGAGGAGGGAGCTTAAAGGTCACATCACCGATTCAGCTAGCGGTCAGAGGAGAGGGCTGAGACGAAGCCTTAGGCTTGCTGCCTGCTATTCTGGGGCTGCTCAGATCTTGGAGTTTGTAGACAAGACCTGCTGCTATCCCGCACGTGAGAAGAGTCTGGGTTTCCTCCCTGGAAGAGAGACGTGCAACGGTGCTCCAGGAGAAGCAGCAAGCTGCACCCAAGCATTTACCCTGGGACATCCTCAGTGGCCTCCCTGCTGCTGCAATCAGGCTTCAGTGCACTGACACGGCCTCCCTAGTGTCTGGGCATCAGATGAAACCGGGGAACACCTCGCAAACCAGCCTCAAACTCTTTGATGTGAGAGGTGTGCACCGCTTTCCCTGCAAGAAGTGCTTCTTTGGCACCCAGCAGGACAAATTCAGCTTCTGCTCTTTAGAAGGTAAACGGAGCAGAGAGGCAGACAGTGCCCTGCTTATCAGGCAGCTGAAGGTCCCGCTGTGAGGGGCAGACTGTTTCCCTCCTACCTCCCAAGGGAATTTGACCCCCTGGCACCGCTGTGTGCTGTACCACATCCTGCAGACGGACTGCAAAGCTCCCAGTGCCCAAAACACAACTATTTGCCCCCCCCCCCCCAGCTTCTGGGGCACTCTGCCCAATATCATAAAAAGCAGGCTGCAGACTCCGTAGGTTGCCTAGGGCGCTGGCACCGAGAGCAGCCAGCGGAGCACGTTATGCTCCTGCCTGTGCCAAAGTACACATGGGCTCTGCCTACCAAAGGGACCGAGTGGCCACAGCTCCCAGTAAAGCCCCGCCGGCCTTACTGGGAGCCACGGCTGCCCTGCCCTTCTGAAAGGCAGCTCTCTGGGTGCTCAGAGTTCATGCCCCAGCAAACACGCCTCAGATCCACTGCCCAGGAAGACGATGCTCAAAAGGTGCCTGTGTCTCCCCTTTTGATCCCAAGGTGTTGCCACCAGGTTTGGCTGTTGGCCTGTAGGTAAATACGCCTCAGACTGCGTGCAGTAAGGCGAGGGCTTTGGGGATGAGCAGGTCAAGGGAAGGCCTTGGCCAACAGAGACAAGGTTTCATGTCAGGAAACTCCTGCAGTCACCTCTTCCACCCCGAGACCACAGCCTGAGCCTGCCAAGCTTCGTTTCAGGTGTCTGCGTGGCTGCTGTGTGCGAGCACCTCAAGGTTTAGGTCGTGTTTCTCCTCTCCTGGGTGAAAGGGAGGTCATCTTTCATCCCCATTTTGCAGACAGGGAGCTGGGCCGTACACAGGCTACCTATTTTAGAGGCTAAGTGCCAGGCTTAACGTCGTCATCCCTCAAGAGATCAAAGCTGTGGATAGGAGAGAGGCCTGAGCTTACGCCTACCTAAGCATCAAACTCTAGGCTGAGCCAGGGGCGTTCTTCTGGTTTAAGGTATGCAAACACGGTTGATAAATTTCTACAAAAAGCCACAAGAGACTCTAGATCAAAGCTTTCAGCACACTCACCCAGGAAGAGGGTGAATTAGGTTGTGCAGCCTTTGTCCAAAAACTGTTTCAATATTTGTGTGTCAGAAAAGGCCTCTAGGAGGAACCTGAGAAAGCCCTGCCACAGAGCGCACCGCAGCCTGTCGAGGAAGGGACTCAAATCCTCAACCAAACCAGACAGGGGAAAATTCAAGAAGATGACTGTTGCCTCCCAAGCAATGATCCTAACCAAGTGGGGTTTAACAGAGAACACCAACACCAGTCTTGTCTGGGCTGGGCCTCCCAAGCCAGGCTGGAAATAGATTCTCAGTACTGGTCGTGTGTGAGGGGAAAGTGCTCACCAGGCAGGTACCAACCATTCGGGGCTTTCAAAAGGTTAAACCACAGTTCACGGTTAAACTTTGGGATCTTTATGAATCACCCAGGGTCAGAGCAGATATTAGACAGAAACGGTATTGACTATGTCTCCAAATCCTGCGCAGCTGCCCACGTACAGCCTGTTTCCTTCAGCAGCAGAACCTGAAGGAAATTCTCTCAGTGTTCTGCTTAACCCTCTTGAAGTTCACAAGGATCCCACAGATGCATCAAAAAAACGCAGAAAAGCCTTCTCTTGACTACTTTCCCAAACAGAAACGAGACCAGTGGAGACCTGCTCCCCCTCATTCCGCCCACGAGCAGGATTTGACTCTGAACTGCGAGCACAGTCCCACACCGCTCACCCATCTCCTTACCGAGCTCCTCACAAGTGTTCAGAGCTGCAACCCCTCAGCTGCTGCTGTGAACACAATGTTCTGCAGGTCACTCCATCTCGCTCAAGGATCACAACATTAACACATTTGCATGCCTGCTCCAGAGGAGCCAAAAGTATCAGGCAGAAATTGCCCTCCTGTAAAAGGGCCTGGAGCCAGTATTTAGCTTGGCTTTACCTATTACCCGCGTCTGGCAAGTAGATTTTGATCCTTTTGGCTTCCAGACTGGGGCACATATGGATATCAGGAACGGATATCTACTGGGCATGAAACTAAATATAGATCCACGCAGGACCATGGCAGTAAGGTGAACGTAACTGGCTTTATTCTGCCTACAGAGGAAGCATTCATGGTGAACAGCAGAATTTACCCACACAGAATTTTCACTAAATGCAGTTTATTGAATTTTCTTCTTGCTTTTCAACAGCATACTCCACTGTAATCTGATGTTGTAGTAAGGGACTTGGTAGGCAGTCCTCCACAGGCTAAGAAAGTGATTTCACAGGGTGAGTTTTCACCAACCACAGCTTTATTGCTAGGACTCACTGCGTAAGACACTGCAGAAAGCCAAAGAATAGTAGGAAACAGGGTTGGGGAAAAAGCTGAGAGGTCAATTAGTTCATCTTCCTGCCCAATGCAGGACTGACTGGCATCAACAATTCTCGACAAATGTTTGTTAAATATGCTTTTAAACAGCCCTCCCCCACAGCGGAGCTCCTACCGTTTCCCTAGGCTTTAACTCTCCTCAGCCTTCTGAAATGATGCTGAGAAGTGACGGTTCCCTCAGAAGTAAGGCTCAAAGGGAGGTCACAGAGGGGAACTGGTGGCACACAGAGGTTCAGTGATCTGCTGCCCACGGTCACATCACAAGCTGGTGACAGAGACGGGACAGGGGAACACTTCGCCACACCTGGAGCAGCTGGTGAGCAGTGCACGCAGATCAAATCCAGAGAGCATTTGCTGTAGAAGACACCCTTCCAAGCCGTAACACAGCCAGCTTTCTAAAAGTCACCACACCGTGCTGCCCATGGTCAGGCACGATTTCGCTGTGCTGCTGCTCAGAAGGCTGAGAGCAGCCCACTGCTAACGTGCAGACATGCCCTGTGTGGTACACCCACAGCCAGGCCCCGCTCTTATCTATACCAGCCCAAACCCGTTGATTCCATGGGCCCACCAGGATGTGAATCATGCGTGCCCCTGCTCCACCCAGCTGGCATGCTCATCTCGCCGACCTTGGCTTCAGGACTCCCGTCTCACTAGGACAGGGACAGCCATTTAGTAAGATTTTGTATGGGACCGCTGCACCCCGTGTAATTTCGGCCTACAAGGCGCTATGGCAAGTGGAACATCCAGTAGCTAAGAAGAATTGCTACAGAGCTCCCTTTGAGTATGAAGAAAGGGTGAAACACGTCCTTGGAATGAGTCTGTGAACAAGCTACCTCCGAGACTTGAAGATGTGAGACTAAACAACAAGGCTGAGAACACGCCACAGGCCCTGGAGGGTCACCATGTGGACATACAGTTTATTTCCCCAAAGGTCAGTGTTTGTTTATAGTGTTTCTACAACAACCACCCTGAATTGCTACTGCTTCCCAAATGTATAGTTTCTCATAAAGAGGAATTCTGATGTATATAAAAACAACAACAAACCATTGAAGGTCCTCCTCATCCCTATGAAGTTAGGATTACCCAAAGGCCTGCTTACGGTCCCGCTATGTTCTCTGCACATGCCCAGGATTACAGTCTCTAAAATGGGATAAAATGCATTATTTAAGCTTCTGTTTGCTGTTGTTGGAAAAAATTCCTCTCTTCCAGTGGAAAGAAACCTGGAATGAAATGAGTCATTCCTGGAGAATTCAATGGCAAGCTTTTCCCGGGAGGGCTGTCAGAGAATGCCCGAGATTAGAAACCAGACCGCATTCAAAGCTAAAGCCCAGAGGACACTGTGGTATCATGAGGTATCTGTTAATAAAGAATAGCAACTTCTGTTGGGTTAAATCTTAACTGAAAGGGGAGGGGAAGGGGGGGGTGCCTCACAAGAAAACAGTGAGCGTACCAAAACTGACGCCCAAGGATGGCCCCCTTCTAGGTGAAGGCCCTCAGCAGCAGCCTGCACATGCTCCTTTCAGACCCAGTGCTGAGCTCAAGGAACAGGTTGAAAAAAAAACAGTGGTCTTTGTTAAGAGGAAGGTCAGAGTAGAAAGGTCTTCAAGCCTTAAAATGCAAGGATCGCAGAGGGAGGGTTTCTTGGTCATCTGAATGTGGCCACAGGACCCGCTAGAGGAACCTACACTGATGCGTATTTCACTGCAGACCTATTCACAAGAAAATGCACGGGGTTCTGCCACTTCAGGGTGAAACAAAATCAGTGCTGGATAAAAGTACGCTGGTTTAGTCACACTGTCCCTCATGCTCTGGACTTCAGCATGCTCCTGAAAATGCTCCCAAGATGAGGAGGCTTCACATTCAACCCAAGCACGCAGTAGTCTACTTCCACTTCGTGTGGCTCTCATGAAAGCCATTTGGTCTCAGCTGTGCTGTTCTCTGCCCCATGTGTGCCCTCACCACCCAGAAACGCTCTGAAATTTGGTCCTATTGCCCAAGTGGTGTTCACGGAGAAACATCTGCAGCTGCTGACTGTGCAACTAGAGGGACAATGTCTCCATCACCTCCCTGAGTTTGGGGACTTGTTTTCTGGGGGAAGGTCAATGTACTTATGCCATCAATTAATAGGCTTTAACTTGAGATTATTTTAAGAAGAAGAAAGCCTGGCTTGGAGTCAGAGAATACAACTGAAATGCATCTGGCCTACTAGCCAGAAATACATCTGCCTACTAGCTGGAAGCCACAGGGTAAGATTATGTTTCTTCACATACACGTGGCCTTCATCATGGCCTTCAGAACAAACTACCGCTCAATTCCAAAGTGAGCAGTAGGTGCCCTAAAATTATCTTTTAGCCATAAAGAGAGGAGTACCTCATTGTTCACACAGACTAAGTCCATCGTCTGTCCGAAAGCATCTGTGACTTTCTGCACCACTTCTTTGAATTTGACTGGTCTTGGAAACTGGATAATCCTGTATTTGCAAACAAATATAACAGTAGTATCGAGTTAGTAAAAGCATATTGGGATTCAGTATTAGACTGACAATTCAGAAATAAGGACTGGTGTTCTTCTATCACAAAACACAGAGCTTGCTCCTTGCTCTTACACTCATAAAAATGCTGCTTATCTGCTACGCCCAAGAGGAGACTTGACCTACCCTTAAAGAATATCTACCAAAAACCCTAGTGCAGCTCCTCTGTTCCTTCCCCTGATGTGTTTCCAGGTTGAAAAGAAGAAAGTCCAGCAGCATTTCATGAGAGAAGCCCTAGGGTCACACATCAGCGAGTGATTTATCACCTCCATTTTCAGCAAGTGCCTCTGAACAGGGAGCAGGGACGGAATGGTGCAGTTTGGCATCCTGTGACTCTCCTGTACCATCACATGCAGCCACTCGAGAGGCACATGTCAACAGGTACAGGCTAGCCCTACACTGATATTACTTGAATTTTCTTTGCTTCTCCCATGCAATTTTGACCATCAGCCTGCGGGTTTCCAACCCTGTGGCCTGCCCTGCCACATTCACTGAGCATCGAGCAGCGGTGATTCCATGAAAATGTCAAGTAGGGAAGGGCGTGCAAGCTTTAACTCCCAGCTCTATTTTTATGGGACCCGTGCCTAAAATCTGGTTATCTTAAGTAAGTGTCATAGGCTGCTAATCAAAGGACATATTTCTGTAGGCTTGCAGCTCAGCTGCGGTTCAGCAAGGCTCAAGAATTAAAAAGAGAAAAGGATCCAAATGGGCACCCTACGTCCCTGGTAAGAGGCATTTAATGACTTCCAGTTTGGAACCACTTTGAGTGCATGCAAATCCCAGGAGGTACTATGGAGAACAGGATGATGAGGCAAGGCTCTTGCATATAAAATCGTAGTTGATTTCAGGGGAATTAATCCTGCTGTGAGCTCATCTGCAGCTGGCTGAAGTCAGTGGGACATTGTTGGGTAAAAAGGGTAATTTGTCCCTGTACACAGAAAGGGACTGGGGTGGGTACATACCTTTTCTCTCCTTCATATTCAAACTTGATCCTGACATTTCGCTGCTGAAATGAAAAACAAAAAACAGTTAGGTCCCAAACTGTGTCCCGGACTGACAGGCAGATCCAAACCGCAGAGCAGTTCTCAGGGAGACTCCCCTAACTCTGCTGGGTGTCTGATCTATTTAGGGCCAAGTTTCCTGCTGGACTTTGGGGAAACTCCACTGCTTTGCTAATAAGTGTACTTGCCAACAAAAAAAAAAAGTCTTCTGTAAACAAGAGGACACTTACTCATGTCAAGAGGATGGGACTAGTCTCTTTTCAGTTGGGCCCAGTGACAGGATAAGAGACAACGGGCACTAACTGAAGCACAGAAAGTTCCACCTGAACATCAGGAGAAACTTCTTTACAGCAAGGGTGACAGAGTACTGGAAGAGGTTGGCCAGAGAGGTTGTGGAGTCTCCTTCTCTGGAAATATTCAAGACCTGTCTGGACACAATCTGTGCAATGTGCTCCAGGTGACCCTGCTCGAGCTGGGGGCTTGGACTAAATGATCTGCAGAGGTCCCTCCCAACCTCAATCACTCCATGACTCATCTGTATAATATTAATAAATTGCACTTAGACAAGGGCAAAAGGGCAAGAAGCAAAGTATATCAGGCATCACTACTCCATACACGATAATTATGCACCCTGAACTCTAGCTCACCTCAGGAGAAACCTTTAGATTTGCCCAAATAAGTTCCAGTGGATTAATGGGCAGACTGGGAACACAACCACACAGACACCAGTAAAAGCCACTTCTTCTCTCCTCTATTTGTGTATATTTAGCAGCTATCGTAAGACCGAAAGAAGCCTTTTCATTCATTCAGCTTCTCAGACTGAGCCTGAGCCAAGCATCCCTCCAGCATCCCTTGGCTCATGCCAGGACTTTCCAATGGCATCCGAGGCAGATCAAAAACCCTTTTACTTCACAGACCACGTTGTCACCCCAGTTAACCAGGGCTCTGCTCCCACTAATCCACACAAGCCTCCCCCCAAAAAGGCTTTCTTCCTGAAAAAAGCACTCGCCACCTCCTTCAAAAGTACAACCCCAGGGAGGACTCGGTCCCTCACCACCAGGGATAATCCCTGACTGGGTGGATGACAGCCCTTCCTGAGCGAGGGCCTTATCTCTAACCCTGGATTTCCAGCGCATGAAGGCACACTTTCCATCCTCTCAGAGGGAAAGCAGAGCTGCAGCAAAACAGCTTTGACTCTAATGAGGAAAATGAGCTCGCTGGGTGTCCTTAGGTTTATTTTTAAACGGGCAGCTCCCTGAGCTCTGCAAACACCCAACAAAGTTCAGGAAGCTCAGCCTAGAGGAGACTCAGTCAAAAAGCTTAAAAACCCTGGCAGGTAGAGGGTAGCACACTGCATCACCTGGAACACATCCTTTTTAGCTCTGCTTGTGGCATTTCCAAACAGGACTGGCAGAATTAGTCCTGGGACCGTCACAAAATGGGGCTTTTCAGCAGCATTACAGGCACTCACATCACCTTGGTGTCTGCAGCCAGTTCTCCAGACCCACGATGTTTGGACAAACTCTAGGTTTGCTTCTAGAACCAGGCCCAAACCATAAAAATACCAATCCAGGTATTTTTGGACAAAACAGTCCAAAATTGAAAAGAAAAGATGACCACAACAGACCAATGTTGAAGGTCCAAATCACTCTTGAGAGACAGCCAAATATGTGTGGGATTGCCAATTTTGATTATCAGTTTGGAAAAGAAAAAATAAATAAATAAAATAAATAAATAAAAAGAGAGAAATGGGCTCTCTTATGCTATTTTTTATTTAATTTATCTGAATAAAATATTCAGATATTTCATCTGAACAGGGCCTGGCTAATTCACCTCTCCTGGATGCTGGAAGCGAATCAGCCAGAGTGGATTCACAGCATGCAACCCTGTAGAGTCCTTTTCCAAAACAAGAGAAAAATCAGGACAAGGAACTTTCGAGGTTTCTCCTTACAAAAGAGCAGGACGTGTAAGGGGAAAAGCTCACGCAGCTCCAGCCTCACTGCAGGAAACCTTTCAAAACACAGGTTTCACTTTCAGCGCAGACCTGAAAGCTGCACTGAGCTGGGATGGAGCACACACGGCGTGTTTGTGCTGAGCAAAACAAATTCCGCAGACAAATAAGTTTTAAAAAACAGCTTGTGGCTGGGAAACGTCAAAACACTTGTGTAAAGCTCCAGAGAGAGAAGAAAAGGAAAAAAAAGAGCCACGACCCTGCCGCATCCTTTTCTTCCACATCAACAACAGGGCTGATGTGCTATGGCCCGAAGCCAACAGAAGTACGCCAGCTGCCCCACATTGCTCCGCTCTTTTTCTGAGCAAAGCAGTGAACACACTGGCTGCATCAGAGGAATGAAAACCCACTTCGTTTGTTAACGAGATTATTAGTTTTTTGGCTAATGTAAAAACCACTAAGCTCTTCCCTCCCTCAAGGCAATCAAGATCTCACACATGTAAGCATTTTGAAGAGGGGAAATACATATATGTTTATACGTATATGTATTCTGAGGAGTTGGTTACAGCTATTTTGCAGTTTTCCCTTGGCTTGCTCATGTTTTTGACTCACTGCTAAAGCTGAATTCATCACTGCCACCAGCAACAAATACTTTTTTCCTTTAAAAAAAGTGGGCAGTGCCCAAAGCGCTAGGAAGTCCCAGGAGGATGCAAAGCACTTCCTAAATGCTGGAGCGGGCTGTGATTTTTTACACCCATGGAAATCTGGTTTGGAGCAACTTGTTTGAGATCACACAGGGAGCCTGGGGCAACGCCAAGCGCTGGAGTTAAACCTCACACAAGCCTGCATCCAGCGCTTCAGACACGTGATGAAGAGGAGGCAGAATTAGCATCTTTTCTGTAAGGACCTCAACACGACATGAGGGCATTGAGGCGGAAGAGGCACCGGTTGTGCAGCTGCTGGGCCCCCCTCACTTTTGTAATTTTGTGAGGAATTATGACAAGAGCAACTCTTCCTTGCACAACCCAGGCCGCACTACTCGTCCTGCCTAAGCCTCCCTGCCGTCAGATGTCAAATGAGGTTAATGACAGACTCTTTCTGCCCCACAATCAGAAGGCCATCAGTTGGTAAAGGCAAAGAGGCAGAGATGTCTAAGAAGGGCGTGTGTTAAATACAGCAGCGAGGGTAAGGCCGCGCTGTGAGGAATCGGCCCTCACGCCAAGCTGCAGTAGATGTCTGCTATGGTTTCATGGAGAACTTCGAAAGCAAGCAGGGGACACCGTGGTGCTAGGACATGAGGTGATGAAGTAGAGCAGCCAGGTCCAAAATTTAGACCTTTGGTCTCCTGGGCTGCACGTACTTCAGCGAGCACCGTGTTCTCGTACGACGTGGCACCGGGGAGCCCGAGTCTCAAATGGCGCCTTGAGGCCCTGCTGCGACACAAACAAAACCAGCGACAACACTGACAGGAAATACCACAGTAATTCCCTTCGTTTCTGGAATAATTTCTTCCCCGAGATACTTGTACTGGCATTTCCTCCAGCCTCGTTAACAAATGGCTTCTGGTGTTTTACTCTTTCTTGCCATCTGCCTCGGAAAGGAAAAGCAAAGCCACTGCAGCGGCCACAAATACATCACCATCTTTCCAGGCTTTCTAGAAGGTATTTTTAGCTCCTTCCTTAAAACTTCTAATTTCACTAAAAGAGGAAAAGCCCTACAGCCTCCGAGCACTGACAGGGCTGCAGCTACGTGCTTGGGATCAGGGTGAAGGGGAACGCGATGGTGGCGAGGGGGAAAGGTCTCCTCCAGCACAGCCCTTGAGCAGGGGCTCGGTGGGGGACATGGGGTGAGCTCAGCTGCCCGTGGAGCCCTCCGATACACCGGGGAACCAGAGCGAGCTGGTTCGGATTAAGCGAGATGTCGGAAAAATGGAAAAAGCGCTTCCAAACGAGGTGAATCATGATCTGCTAGAGATCCCTGAAGAGCCGACTGCTGTTTGTAATAAAAGCACACACAGAGAGAAGCAAAACACGTAGCAGGGCCTAAAATGGAAACGGCTTCGGAGGAACAGGAGGTGCTGAGCACCCTCAGCCTCTGTATACGCAGAGGGGCGACCAGACTGGGGGCACAGGCCCAAACTGGGCAACACCATGCTGGTAGAAGACATCCGACCACACAGGGCCATCCTGGCTACATCACCACGGATAGGGAAGGGATGACCAGTCCTGCCAGCAGACACCCAGCAAGACACCCCTGCCAGTGTATCAGCACGGCACCAAGAGCTGAAGCACCAAAAATTGCCATCCTGCAAAGTCCTCAGCCAGGGTTAAGTTCAAATTCAAGACTCCCCTCATCGTGGTCTCCCCTCTTCTCTTCTCAAATTCAGATAATGGTATCCTGGTCTGAACCCAGAATGAACAAAGAGGGTCATTCCAGTTTTGCTCTTACCCAACCATGACACCTACTTCGCCTCAGTTTCCCCTCTGGGTAACATTGGGTAAAATAAGGGCAATGAAAGAGATCTATTTCTGCATGCTGGAGGGTAAAACATTTTCAACTCTTTCATTTTCTACTTGTTGGCTTAGGAAACAATGAGAAAACCCCACAGAGCACTGTGGCATTCAAGTACTGGAGATTTAGTTACTCTTTCATACAAAGCCACAAAAAGGTGGGTTTTCTCCTCAACTTCTGGCTTCAGCCAAGAAAAATAAGCACCGGAGAGCCAGGCCAAGGGGACTTCTCTACCTCCCCAACAAGCATATTGTTTGGATTAGTCCTGTGCTCACCCCTGCTTTTAGCAACGGGACGTACGTTACAAGCCAGACAGCTGGACCGTGTCCCTAAACCACAATAGGAGATGACTAATCCGCGTCATTAGGAATTATCCACACAGAACCCCCACGCGCTTCGGGTTGTTCAGCAAGCCGACAGAAAGGGTTTTGTCTGGGATTGCCCCCTTCTCCTCCTGGTGGGTGGGAGCTACGAGATAGCCTGGTCCCCCCGAATCCTTACAGCTTTCTTCCTCCAAATAAGAAAGTCCAGCAAGTGAGCCCCTGAGGCCAGTGGAAAGATTATGTCTAGAGGGTTTGCTGCTCCTTCTTACAGATATTTTTGTTTTATGCAGCTGCACAAATCACAGATTTCAAGATGTCCATCCACAACCACCTACCTGGCAGGGAATAGCTTTTTCCCAGTAGGATTTCTGCTGGGTGTTACCTTGTAGCACCCAAGTCAGCTCCACAGCAGCCAAGGGGAAGCCTCCTCCCCAAATCCTTGGGACTTCACTGCCTTTGCCAGATCCAGCCAAGCCTCTCCCAGCCGATGCTATTCCCCTCTTGGTCTCTTGCTTCTGCCCCCATGGTGTGGGAAGACCCCGCAGCTCTCTTCATAGCAACTCTCATCTTCAAGGTGCTATTTATGGACCCCCATTATGTTCCCCAACTATAAAACTGAGGTGATAAAGCCAAATTCCTTTTTAGGCTGCTTGAAAACCTACAGAGAGCCCTAGAACATGAGCTATATTTTATCCCAGTTATGAGCAAGCCTTATCCTGCATTCAACTTGCCAAAGGAAAGAGAGTCCAGAGGTAATTTACTAAAAGAACAACTTTTAGGTCAGTCTGACACTTGCTCTGCACGGGGAAATGTTCCCGACAAATATTGGCCTTTATTGCCATGGGAGAACTCGCAATCAAAATTAACGTGGCAGAGGAATTGCTAGCTGTCATCAGCTGTGATAGAGGCCCACGCCAATGCCTCGTCATTAGACTGAAGCACAGCACTGACAACCGGCCTCGTCCTGCTGGTTGCCAAGTGCTATTTATATAATTAAATGGACGTGCATATAAACAGACAGATGCAAAAGAAGTTAATATAATTGCTTCTTTCTCCCCCACTGTTTGGGGTTTCTAATTCTTTGTGGTTTCCCTTCTTATCCCACTCATCTTTCTCATTAGGGATCACAATGCACATCTTTATGCTGCCATTTCCTCCTGCCCCTCTCTCACATCACGTAAGAACAGAGCAACTGCTATAAACTGCCTCTGTTTGTTCAGTCCAGAAGACTGCCTGAAAGGACTCCTTCCAGCCACGCCAGAGGACACGCTAGGAATAAAGGACGGATAAAAGGAATAACGGAGGAATAACAGAGCAGAGGATGCACTGGGAATAACGTTAGGAAGATCTCTGTGTTCCCAAGAAACAATTCCATTTAAAGACTGGGGCTCACACGTGGAAGGAAAACGGTGTCAGCCTCTGACCCTCTACCCTGTTTTCTCACAAGGCAGAAAGGCATCATACAAAGTGGTTGCCACACCTGACCTGGTCCTGGGAGACTCAAGTTCAGCTATCACATCTGCTGCCAGCTTCCTGGGCAATCTAAGGGATGGAACTCGTTTGCATCGTTCATCACATATTGCTAGTCTCATTTCCAGCTTGTTCTACCACGGAGCATTAGACATCCAGAAACTCAGCCTTAGTCCAGAAACTCATTTGTAAGGAAAGCCAACTAAAAAAAGAAAGATTTTTAAGCAATTTGCCTTAGGAGGAGTTCATTCCATAAAACAATCTAAAGGAAAAACTGTCATTATCTTTGGGAAGAAATACTGTGTAGCACACACCACCACAGACTACTTTCTTGTGTGGCCCAGTCCTATCAGCAATACGATCTGGCAGGCTCCAGATTTCATCTCCTGTCAAGAGAGCACTAAGGAACCCCTCCAAGAGACAGGGATGAGGTAGCATTTTGGTTGCATTTCTTTGTGGACCAAAAAAAATGCTGCAAGTCACAGAGGGACAAGACAGTTAGTCAACGTATTCTGGCCTAAAGTGTTTTTCAGCGGAAATTTGGAACAACGACTGAAGGATTCCCATGCCTCAGAAAGCATTCTTCCACAGAAAAAAATAACTTTTGTTTTTTAAGCTAAGAACTTAACGTCCAGACCCATGTATTTCAGTGTGAGAATGCTGCTACAGGGCCTCATAACAGACACCTACAAAGAGAATCCCAAGAGGAGAACTGAGCATCTAAATGCCCCGTGCCTTATCCCCTGTCCAAGAAAGGAGAATGTGCATTGCATCGTTCAGCCCAAATCGGCCAACTTCATCGTAAAAAAAAGTGGGAACACCAAGTACCAGAGGAACAACAAATCACAGGCATGACATTTCTAAAACAATTTCCTCCTATCTCCTGCCATCAGATTCTAAAACAAAAAAAAAAAGACCCAAACAAGTCAATTAAAAGTTTCTGAGTTGCAAACATGAACCAAGTCCCCGCTAATTCCACCTACTTTGGCCACTCCCCACCTCGCAGACTAGACTCCCATCGTCCCGCGAGCCAGACTTGTTCCAGCTAGTCCAATTAAGTGAAGCAACAATTCGACATACTCCAACGCCCTTCATCTCGTGGGGCCTGTTGGTCTGAATCCTCAGCCCCGGATGTGCGAGGGGTGCGAGATGCTGACTACTTGTGTCTCCTCCATCGGAGAGCTCTGAGTAATTCTGAGCAGGCAGCTACAGCCGATCCGCTTATGGATAAAAAGAAAAACGATAAAGGAGGAAATGCTTTTCCAAGCACCCGTGTTGCAATTGGGAAGAACAGTTGGATTCCTAACACGATAAGACTAAATGCATGTGGCAGCCAGCAATTCTAAATCTGATAGCAGAGCACAACGTGACCCTATTAGCGAGGTATAAATGAGGATATGGAGTGGATGGGCTGCGGATACAAACTTGTTTGCAAGAATTCAACTTTATGAAACCTTTGTAGTTAACAGCTCACACAATGAAAACTATTATTTTCCTCATTTTTGACTAACTATCTGGTTAACCATACGTCTGCAGTGTTTATAGCTATAGTTTTCAAAAATAACAGCAGGAATTTTCTCCCATTGTGAGGAAACAAACACGGCATTTAAGAGAAGTCTAAAAAGTTTTGCTGTCCTGCAAGCATCCTGAGATGGCTTGGTATGGTCCCCACCCATCAACTTGCAGAAAATGCTACCCTCAGAGCCATCCAAAGCCGCGCTGGATTGTCTGCTTTGCCTGCAGCTGCAGAGCCAGCTCCGAATTTCTCCGGTCAGTTCTGTAAACATCTTGGATTTATTTCAGCGTGAGCTGAACACAACTCCAGTGATTCAACTTGGACAGCTGCTACCGCCAGGACACACTTTAAAACAGACATGCTACGTGTGCGTGTGTTTTTGTCTGCGTGCGTCTAGGAAGTCTGGAGGGATTTGGGAAAAGGATTTTCTTCCTCTACACTCAGAGTTTTTTGTTAGCAGCACAAATGCCATTAAAATACGCACGACAACTGTAAACGACAATTTGGTTTCTTCCTTGCTAGGCATTCAGCAGTTGTGATGTCGATTACAAGCTTACTCTAAGCCATAGCATTAGAAGAGGAATTCCAAGTGGATTTGCTTGCATACTCCTCCAGCAGCTTCCCAGCACCCCTAATTATTCCCCCCCCCCTTTTTTTTTGGTCTTGGTATTTTGATGACTGAATTTTCTTCACAACTTTAGTTTTGCATGCTATTTGTTCCTTATGCAAATCGTCTACTAAATCCCCTTTAGCTATTACATATTATATCAATGTCAGCAAATAACTTCTAACATTGCTCAAGGGACAAGGTTTTTGCTCACTAAATCAACTCTGAGCACGCGACAAGGCCAAAACGTTTTGTTTTAGGCGCATAAAGATAAACACCAGTAATTAATATTTAAACACTTTATATAAGAATGACATTATTCCTCCCCAAAGAGCCTGGGTGTCTACAGCTCAAAGTTGGCAGTCCATCTTTAAAATATCTGAAGTAAAATGTGCGTGTGATAAATATTGTATTTCATCAACACCGTCAATAGAAAACATTTGACTAATCTAACTCTTAAAGCTGCAGTGCTTGTAACAAATTCTACTAAATTCAGTGCTAAGAGAAAGAAGAGCCTTGGGGTGGGATTTCAGATTTAAAACCAGTTTCAGGCTCTGTCTCAATATTTAGGAATGATTTGGAGCATAATTTTCATCCTCTGGCCCTCCATTGTCCCTCTGTGATACGGGGCTGCCTGTAGCTTCTTTGTAACTCTTCAAAGAGAGATCCTAAAGCTTATGCCATGGTAAAATTATTTTATTTCTGATGTGCTGAGCTCCTACAGAACTTGTTAACTTCATCTCTAACATTTAAACTCTGTGTTCCTGGCCTGGTGAGCACTATGCTCCCCTCTTCAGTCTACTACAGTTTGGGGTGGACTCAAGCAACGCCTTACCTGTTTGCTGGAGTGGACGCTGTTTTTATTCCTGTTGTTGTCCAGCAGCCCCCCACATTTGCCCAACGCTGCCAAATCCTTCATAATAGAATTCAGAGCTTCTTCTTCATCTGCAAAAGAAGAAAAGACAACTGAAGCACAGAAGGTAACCTCACCCCTGAAAACAGGGAGTAAAAATACAGCATCGCGTATGCAATCTTTCAACCCAAATGGGTCCGAAGTCATGATGTGCAGCCTTCCTGTCGAGGGAGGCATTCTAAGATTACACACCACGGCCCCTCCCAGCCCATCGTGTGTAGGAAATGAAAGTTTCTTCATCACAGAAGACACAGATCCCCAGAAGAGCCACATTTGCTGCCCATGGGGCCCTTTAGAGTGGGACCCATAGGCTAGATGTGGTATTTGGCGGGGCTGGATCCAGGTTATAAGGTGGCGCTCTGTAGGACAGCAATCTTTCCAGACCCAAAAAGCTCACGCAGCAGGTGACGGAGCACAACACAGCTTCATCTCCTCCTTCCCTCCCTCTTCATTAAAGACACTCAAGGGCCACAACTGACTTTCAAACCTAGAGCCAGCGAGAAACCAGGGGAGCGGACAAGAAACCTGTTAGAAGAGGCAACAAACCCAACTATCCAGGACAGAAGGGAGACACACTGAGAGGGCACACGGTATTTCTGATTTCTGTGGTAACAAAAGGCTTTTGATGGACCCATCTGATATGAAACCAGTCTCTCCCTTTTCAACACTTTTACATCTACAGGCATGACTTCCTAAAGCAGCTATAAACTACTGCGTTGCAAAATACAAACCACAGGCACTAAAAGACCGATCTAGACCTAGGGCGCAGCACGCTGTGCGTGCTGCCATGCTCGTGATACAGTCAGGAGGGGCGGATATTAAGTTCATGCAGCTGTTACTGGATAAATACAAATACAGCTACCGCATTTTGTGGAAAACCAAGCGTCTCCAGGACCCGAGCCACCCCTACGCCAAGCTGCGTGTACATTTAACTCCAGGTCTGCGAGCAGGCGGAAGATGACAAAAAACTGCATGAAATGGCGTGGGGCTGGACCCAAACACGGAGGTTCTTTCCCCAGGGATGTATACGCCGTGGATCTTCACGCTCAGACACAGCACCACCTCCTCTTTTTCTGTTCCTCCTGTGTCATGTGTGGCCGGGTCACATCAGGACTGAAGCTGTGACAAAAAGGGTTTAAGAAAAAGGCTTCTCATGCATGCCAGGTACCCAGACCCACCTCACTAAAGTAAGGGGGAAAAAGGGGGGGAAATGTTGAAAATCTGGTATTTCTTCTAAAGCTCAAAAATCTTATTTCTCTTGTAGTCAATGCATCCATATATATTTAATATTACATTTATTATTTTATTTATTATATATTTAATATGTATATATGAAGTACTTAACAGTACGGTTCCTTGCCCCTTCCACATTTCCCTGCTCAGTGAGCATGTGGATATGTTTTTCGGGAGGGGCGGCAGGGAACACAACCTGGGATGCTACAATAAAGCACTCAAGAAAATGAGAAAGTTTATGAGAAGGTTTATTGCTAGTTCAGGGAAAAAAAAAAAAAAGGAGAAACAAAAGAACTAGAATTTTCCTACTTTCTGTTGTTGTTGAAAAAAGGGACCCCTGGGGACAAGCCTAGTTTTCCAGACAGATTTTGTAGTAGGAAAAAAAAACAACACAAAAAGAGAAGAAAAAAAAAACTTATTTTGTGGAGGGGGAAGAGAATGGGGGAGGGACAAATGAAAAAAAAAGCCACGCACAAAAACAAAAGACCCACACACCGCCCTCCAGGAATTTTCCACCAAAGCTAGCTGTAATCTCTAAAATGCCCCTCACCCCTTTTTTTTTCCAACCCGAGTGACAACAAAAGTTTCCTGAGCACGATGACACAAAACGCAGTCCCTAATGTCACGGGGAAACGGGGCTTCAGCAGGCAGTGGCAGAGCTGGGCTTCTGCGAGCACGGCCACGCCGCTCACCGCTGTCCTCCCTCCTCTGCCCAGCCCCGAATATTCCTGGCAGCACCTGCGAGGAGTCGCAGCTCTGCGCGATCCACCGGTGGTGCCCTGCGAGGGTAGTCTAGGATTTCCCTGAGCCTGCGCCGCCTGGCCTGAAGAGGGACGCAGCAGGGGTTGCTGGAGATCACGGTAATAGCTATAAAAATATGAGTAACGATGATAAGACACCAACAAACGGGGACACAGTAACATCAAAGTGTTCTGGAGCGACTGTCGCAGCTGCTCCCTCCGCTCCTCCCAAGCCCAAAGAAAAGAGCTGACAGCCTCCAGAGATGGCCCAAACCCTGCTGGCCCACGGACCACGTCCCAGAGAGCGCCCACCACATCCTGTGGGCACCACTGGGGATTAAATGTGCAGCAGAGAGCGACAGCGCGAGCTATATTTTAGCTAGGACACGTAGGACAAGCCCACGGCATCAACAAAGCCATCGAAAAAGAGAGATCTCTGAGCTGAAGTGGATCCTATCACTGCAAAATTCCTGGTGCTGCAGCCTCACCTGCATGACTGAAAGCCTCATTTCCTCAGGAAGTCGGGCTAAACACCTCGGCCAGAAGTGTCCTTCTGCATCCTTCCTCGCACACCAAAGCAAGAAGCATCTACTCACTTTCGGTAACTGCTTAAATCTAGCAGAAACCCAGAAACACCCAACCACCGACTTTCTCAGCCTACAACCAGGAGTGCAAAATGGGGCCCGAGCTGTCCTGAATCAGGTACTAGAAGAAAAAAAGGACAAAAGAGAAGAGATTTCTAATATTTAGGCTGCCAACTCAGCGCCTTTCTTCTGCCATCGACTAAAAAGCCGATGCTGAAGAGGATTCTGAAGAGCATGAGAGCATTCTTCTTTCATAATAAAAACCTAAGTGTCACTTGTCATAAACCAGAAAACACACACCCATGCCATCATGGAACACTAGTACAAAACAAAACAAGAAAATTTCTTTCTGTACTAGCAAGAAAGCCTGTCTTCTGCCACCGAAGCATGAAACATCTATGTGTCGGAGCACCCTACTTAAGCACCAGCAGAAACACGTTATTCCTTGAAAAAACATGCGCCTTTAGTCCAAAAGCTGACATTTCAGAGGGACTACTGCTGAAGCCTCAAGCGTTCAAAAATAAATAAAAAATAAAGTGAAAAAAACCCCACGCCATGCTCCAAGGTAACCTCGGAGCAGGAGCACGATTTGCATCATCGGTTGCAAAACCGACGCTTCGCAGTCCTCTTTCTGACAGCTTTGCACAGGGACTGATGCTTTCCAGACTAAGCCTCTTGCCCATCCTTATTCCAGCTCTTGGGGTCTCCGAGCTGACTCCCTGGAAGGGTGGAGAACTTTGTTCCATGGAAACGAGCAGCCAGCTCAGCCAGTTCAGTCCAAATTCAAGCAAGCAGCTCGCTGCCTAATTAAATCCAAATGCCACTCCCAAGCCTCTGAAGCGAAAGGGGCGGCGCAGGCTGCTCGCTCTCCGGTCGGCTTGGTTCGTGTGAGGTGCAGCATGGACGGCTCTCCTTGGGGGAAAATGCTGGGGAAAAAGCAGGAATGCCGTGCCTGAGGGTCACACGAGATCGGGTTTTCCTGCTCCAGCACTAGCAGGACCTCCTGAGAAGCCTCCTGTAGCACTGAGGCTACGCAGCAGACATCTTCCCAGGCTTCGCCGCAGCTCCAGAGCAGAGCAGCTGCGAGTTGCACAACACCCCTGAAGTACTCGGCAGAGCTCAGACGCACTCAGGGACTCCAGAAAAACCACTTTCTTTGCGCAACGTGAGCAGGTTCTTGCTCCTGAACAACCTACCGGCTCAGCTTGCACCATTTTGTACGAGTTCACTTAGCAGTGCTGTAGGTTGAAGGATGAATTGCTGGTGAAACGGAGCCTTCTCTCTACCCAGCACGACATGTAAGCAGGAATTATTTCTTCCAAGGAAGACCAGGACAAAGAAAAGCTGATTACACCCACGGCAAAAACGAAACGTAAAAATCAATTGTGTTTGACACTGTCCCTTCATCCCCACTGTCTCTTCTTCCACCCCCAGCTCTTTCTTTCCTTCCAGACGTTTCCCTTATTAGCAGTTTCATTTCTTTATTCTCTACTTCCCACCAACCCCTCAATTTTGCCCTTTTTAATCAGCTTCCTGTGACAAAGCTCGTTCGATCACGCCACCAGCCCACCCGAGGGCCACTTCCAGCCAAGTATAACAGAGGTCTGGAGGTCTCAAAGATAATTCCCTAAAGGTTTGGCGTCACTTAGAGGAGAGAAGTCAGATGAGCACTCCCAGGGAGCAATGACCAGCACAGCTGCAGTGACACGGGAGGGTTGGTCTTAAACATGAATAAAAGCACACTGACCCACTTTGGTGAGATCTTGTATCAAAACTGGAGCACCTCCTCCTCTCATCACGTTTTCCACTCAGTAAGACCTTAAGACTCACAGGTCCCAGGCACTACCAATGTGAATCTAGGGCACTAAGCACTTGGAAAAATCAAGTACGAAGTAAAACCAGAAAGCCACAACGTGACACATCTCTCTGCCCTTCAGAGACACGTTTCCGGTGCTGCTGCACGGCTTCGGTTCCAGCGTGTGTGCAGCAGAGAGGAACCTGGAGTTTCAGTCTTAGTACAGCAGCTTAGTGCTGAACAAAAAAAAAAAAAAAAAAGAGAAAAAAAAAATAATAATAAAATAAGGCATGGGAGAAACAACGAGTCTGAAGGTCAACACAGACCACCCAAAACAACCCAAAAATCAGGAGAGAAAGCAAATCAAGAAGGGACAAAGGAATAATTTAGCTGTGTTCAGATGGTCTAGACAGTGCTGTTGTTGTTGGCTTCGCTAATAGGTCATTACTAAGACGCAGCCTACGGTAGTTCCATGAAGCTGCTTCCATCAACAGTGAAAAAAAAAAAAAAAAAAAGGCACCGGCTGGATGAAAAAGCAGAGTCTTGTAAAACAGGACGAGCTCTGATTTCAGCCTCTCTCGCCCACCAGGCAGAGTTTGGGCTGGGAAAAATTAGGGAAAAGTCCTGGGTGTTGCAGAAGGGCCGAGTAGCGTCTTTGAGTCATTACTAAGGCAGGCTGGAGCGGGCAGCTAAGGGGCCGCACGCTGTCACACACACTTCTGCTCGGATCCGGCGTAAAACCACAGCCGTGACCGCTTGCGGTCACTAAAGATCCCACTGTGCTTTTCGCAGCCGTGGTGGTGCTCACCCCATTCGGCAGCCGTGCCCGTGTAAATTCCAGCGGCGCCTGCCCCCGCCAGCATCCACCTCTCAGCAAGGCGATGCAACCACCGGGGACATCCCCGGGAAGAGCGCAGCGAAGGCTTGGAGGGGATGGAGAGAGGATGGGAAGGCTCACAGAAACGTTGTCACCTTCAGTAAAAGCACTGTCAAAACACAGGCTTTGAACATATTGTGGAAAAAATACTGAAATGTAATAAAAGAGTGAAAAATATGGAACCGCATGACTGTAACATCAATGATCTTAACTTTGGCCTGCAAAGGACATCATCCTTTCATTTTCTCTGGTTTTGGATGAATTGGTATAAGATATTTTTTATTTACCAAAGAGAACCCCAGAAAGCCAAGACTCACCACCCAGCATCGCTCAGTACCCTGCAAAGGGCAGCTCCTGCCCGGACAGACTTTTGGCTAAGTCGTCAGATGGGAGGAAAGATGAGCTGTTGTTCATGCCTCATTTTATGGACAGGAATCTGAGACAGACAAAAGTCTTGACTAAGACTACACAAGTCTGCAGTCAGGGCTAAATACATTAGTAGAGTTTAAATTCCGAAAGGGCTTAACTCAATCTGGCCTTCCTGGATGTATACAAAGGCCACAGAAATTCATTTAGCAGTATCTGTATCACGATCTTGACCTCAAATCAAACAGACAGAACAGTCTCTTTCTGAAAGCTGTCCAGAAAGTCTCAGTTTGAAGAGTTCACGCAGTAATTTCAATAGCCTCACTGTAACAAATGTCTCTCCGAGTTCCAGTCTGAGTGTAGATTGCTTCATACTTCATTCATTAGAACTTCATATCTGAAGTGTTTTGGAGACCGCTCTATTAACAGAAATCTTCTCATCTCAGGTATTCAGACTGATCTCAACCCCTTTTAACCCATCTTAATTTAACTAAATAAACTGGTAACATACAGCTTCTTAAGCTAGAGTAAATCTTAACTGATTCCTACAGCTCTTTCTAGTTGTCCTTTTATTTCTTTACAAAGAGCACACAGCAAACACAAGAGTAGGATGCAACTTTCAATGGCCACAACTCCTTTTCATTTCTATTTGGTGTGTGAGCATGGGATAGCAGCAAACTTTGCCCATGCATTACAGCAAAAGTTCGCATCTACTGGACCAACAGCAAGCTGGACTGCTCACTGCCTTTATCAGAAGGTCAAGGTCATATTGGTCCCCGGTTGGCTTCCCTGGTCCAAGAAAATAGACAGCACTAACCTCTATTAAGGAGGTATCAAAGAACCTTCTTGTGAAAACAAATGCTGCCTTTCCTCCGAAAGCCAACAGGGAAAATCTCCTCTTACTGAGAAAGAAAGAGCATCCTCGCTTGCAAAGAACTCATACCTTAAGGTTTCTTCGGAACCTACAACCACAATCAGTGGATATGTCCTGCCACCAGGATTCAGGCCACGCACAAAATACCAGCTGCACAGACACCAAGTGCAGAGATATCAAGACAGCAAAAGCAGAAGGGATCAATTAGCAAGTAAACACTGTCCCAGACAAATCTAGGAGGGAGATCAGTGATCTCCCGAGCTGGAAACACGAGCTCAAGACCCTGACTTGGACCGTATCAAAAGCCTGTAAGGAAGTAAGGAAGGGACCAGATGCTCTCACAGGCAGCTACAAATACCATTTTGCGACTCGCCCCCCTTAGAAGGGCTGTCTGTAAATGACCCACAGGAAAACAGACTGCTGCATGCATCCATCCAGTGACAGAGACGCAGATAATCCTTCATTTAAATGAAACCCACATGCACAAGTCGTTTTGCTACTGTCTGAAACAATGTTCAGTATGTGATGAGGAGAAAAATTATCCCATTACCCTCCCCCAGCCCAGATTGCTATCCGCTGCAGCAGACACCAGTGGAGCACGTTCCCTTTGCAAGTCAGCGAAGTCTCGCCGGCAGCTGGATCCTGCTGTCGTTCACCTTCTTGCAACCCCACCCAAGGGATAGCAAGGTCACCCGTGTACGCCTTGAGGGCAGGGCACAGCTCAGCAGGTCACACAGAGCAATTATACAGGAGGAAGTGAGGAAAGACCCTTCTGATATGCAGGATTTCTTGGCAGGAGCTCGCTCGCTGACGTCTTCAGCTTGAGACGCACACGCTCTCCCAGATAAATAACACTGCGAGGTGCTGGGGTTTCTTGAAAACACGTATCCTAGTTGAGGAATTACAATGCTAAAAGCTACACGATCTGATAGGTATTGAAGGCCACCAATACTTTACCTACCAAACCGATGCTAAACACTTGTTCACCATAGATGACAAAATTTGGGATTTCAAATTTTTACAGTGCAACCAAGAATAAAAACAAACCCATCTGAGGCATTTAACAGCTACAGATGTCTATCATGCCAAATGCCCAATAAAACACCTGTGTTTTTCACGCACTGACAACCATTCCACAGATCTTTTTCTTGGGGGTGAAGCTTGTTTTAAGAGTCCCTGCCTCCTAATCCCCATCATAAGCTATCCCTTGGGTAACCCATACAGCTATCGATAAAAGCGCACAGTCAGATCAGAGAACATATTTGAATCAAAAACAACTCTTCCCTTTATCGTCTCCTGCAAAAGAGGACAGATTTTAGCAGCCAGCAATTGGCTTGTGGGAAAGGCAAGAATCCGTTTTAAAAAGCTAAACCAGTTACCACCTTATACAGTTTTACTAATAATCATTTATCACATACGTAAGTAATTCTGATCACCACACTGACAGGGCAAAACCAGTCCCCAAAATATTCAACACAAATAACATTACATTGGATGTGTTTGGGCTCTTAACACATCTGTAAGAGCCTTCAGAAAACAGCAGAAGAGAATAAACTAGCAAATAAATACGTTATGTTACAACATATTTGAGACACGTTACGTGAGATAATGAAGAACTTGAACTGACTTCTGGATTTCCCCAGGGAAAACAGAGAGCTACAGGGAATTCACATTAGTTTAGGTAAGGTGAGAACGATGCCCTTAAACAGTAAGTGATCGATGCAAACACCAAAACCAAAACCTTTCGAGGGCATGGCATAGCAAGTCTTACCACTTGTGCAAAAGCTGTGGGGGCTAAGCCACAAATAGTACAGTAAGTTTTTCTTGAGAAACGTGAAAGGCTGTGGCACAATCCCGATGTACAGTCATCCTGGAGATTTACTGTGGACTCTTGTAATAGAAACACTCAGGATCTGAAAGGTGTTTGGTTTAGCTCAGCAGGGAGGGAAAGCAGAGCTACATCTGCATTTCATTACAACCCTCCCCTCCCAAAACAGCCATCCCTGAGAGCAATGTGCATAGTCAAATTCACACTATGTGTAACACTCCTCCGCAGCCCCGTCCTCATGCAAGCTTGTCAGAAGACATCCCCAGGTGTCACCACACATGCAGACAGCAATGAAACCCAGCTTAAAAGCCATTTTCCCCAGATATGAGCCATGCAACATCCCAACAGCCATGAGTTGGTTTTGATTAGCAAGAGGGCACACAAGCTCCCCAGCATTATAGGATAAGGAAAGCTGTATTGTGACGGGTGTCCAAGCTGGACAGGATGGGGATGGCCAAAAACCTTTGCCCTTGTGAGGTTTATTCCAAGGTTTTCAGAAGCCTTCAGGCAAAAGAACTGGCCTCCCCCCTCCTTCCATCTTCCTGCATCCACTTCCTTCAACCCCATAGGGGCCCTGCAGTAACTTGTGGGGCCCAACTGTGTGTGCTCCACAGCCTTTAATGCCCCTTGGTTAACAGGACAGATGTCTGTATTAAAACTGGGTGGTATCTAGGGAGGGAGAGAGGTTTGCTGACGAGGGCAGGGCTAAAGAATATGGGCGCTGCCCCTCATATCCAACCAGCAACTTTAGCAACTCAGATCCTGGAGTTGGAGGTATGATGGTTCAAAAATAAAAAATGCACACATTTTCAGGGATATGAAGGGTTTTCAGTGCTTCACTGCTGCTTGTTGACTTATACTGCAATCTGTCACCACAGGACAGTGGTGCTCAGTCAGCCCCAGCAGAGCTCAGGCCTGGCTGCCATGGCTCCCCAGGGCTGCAGCGGGGTACACAGGCCCAGCCATGCCCCCGTGCTGTGGGGACCCCAGGGTGCCAATCCCACCCACATCTCTTCAAGTATTCACCCCTTAAACTCTTCCCCAACCCTCATCAGATGCCCTTTTGCCGTCAGCACAGTTGAAGTGGAGGCCAGGGCCATGCTGGTCCTAAATGGGTCCCCAGCATGGAGCAATGTTAGGGCTGGGCCTCACAAGAAGAGCTCTTACCAGCTCTACTCTCCTTAGACTATTTTTATTTTCAGTTGACTCAGCAAGATCATCACCCAAGTCCTACGTTGTCATCTTCCATAACTAACTGAGAGCTTGCTACCTGTTTCATCTGTTCACCTCACTACCCTAGCTCCTAGGCTGCTCCCCATCAGCAGGGGGGATAAGGCCACCCCATTCTGGGGCAGGAATTTGGCCACATTCACACACACGTGTTGCTGTGCCATTAGCTCGCAGGGAGAAAGAATAGGCCGTGACGTGTTTTGCTTACTGACGGAAGTGTAACAGGGTAAATCACTTCGCTTCCAAGTGCCTCTAAACTTATCTGTGGAACAGGGACCGTAAGGCAGACCATGCTTGCCAAGCAGCTTGAGACGCGCAGGTAACACGGACGGAACAAGAGCCCTCGCACGACAAGCTGTTCGCTAGCCGAGTGCCCTGGTCCCTGCTATTGAAGCTCATAAAGCAATCTAAAGCACAGCGAAGATTAAATAAACAAATCTCTGTCACAGAAAGAGCAAGCGTTTACCCTGCAGAGCACCAAAGACGAACTCAACCCAACCTTGACCGCTCCAGCTGCTGAACGCTCCCTAGCCATGAACCCACTCCCGCGCTGGCTGGCTCCCAGTTGCAGCCCTCAGGAAGACAGGAGGCAGGGCCAGGAATACAGCTGCAAGATTCAGGGCTTTCCTGTAAAAGCACAGAGCTGCTCTGAGATAAACCGGGCTAAATAGCTGCCTCTTGGACAAAGCGGTTATCATCTCGCATTTGTTTTCATATATTAGTCTCATGAGGCTTCTAGGGGACCTGCAAGCAAGGACTCGACCCTTAAAGAGCAAAAATAACAACATTTAAGAAAAGGTTGTGTGCTTATAGCTCCACTGAGAATTGAAGAGAAAATTCAGAGGCCGTCTGGTTTTATGGCACGATGCATTTTCTTCCATAGCATCTGCCCACAAAACTCCTCACCACTTCAAAGGTGCCAGGTACTGTTTTCTCTCCCCTGACCCACAACCACCTTTCATAGATTTTTTTTTTTTTGCCAACCCTCCCTTCTGCTCTACAGACACTACTTACCTTTTCCTTTAACAGATTAACATAAATTAAATTAAACTTAGGGCAATTTTTCCAGCTTCTTTTCCAGCTTTGCTTAAAATCTGCTGCTTCTGAAGAAGGGCTTATGTACCTAAAAGGCAGCCTGTTTTTTTCCACCTCTATCAGTTTGGTCTAATAAAAGATATTACCTCTCCCCACAACCTGCACCTCTCTTGAGCACACTTGAAAGGAGAAAAATGTTTACACAGTGAGAAATGTAGCTGGCAAGTTATTTCCCCTGACTGCCTCCGATACCTTTGAAGGTTATTTGCAGGCTCATAAAGACCTCTTTCTCCCTCCCAACTCAGCTACTTCCAATGCTCAAAGTCACAGCCCAGAAACCGTGAACTCTTCATCTGTCGCTGTAGCAATAGCTGTGAAGTCCCAAATACAGCACTGCAGGTCTGACCCTGCACTCCCAGGTGCCCAAAGTGCCCGGTGTGACCCGAAACAGGAGCCCTGAGAGCAATGGTGCCAGGAAAGGGAGAAGGAGCAAGTCAGACACCTCTTGAAAATAAAAAAAAAACTTAGCTGGAAAGCCTGATGTGCCTAACAATACGGCAAACTGCTGCAATTTAACCTGATTTTATTTTTATTTTTTTTTACAGCTCTCAGCATACAAAGAGCAGGTGAAGTGCACAGGCATTGCCTTCAGTTGAAGGATGAGGAACACAGAGAATGGGAGAGCTGAAAGAAATTAATGTCTGTGGGTGAAGAGTTGGTCTTTTCTCTCCGAGAGTCTCAACAGCCCCAGAAGAACACAGATCTGGAGTTCAATGGACAGACCAGGACCGTGCGAAGTGACCACCTCCTCCTTCTGCAAGCTGCCTTGCCTTTTGCCAGCCCAGCCAGCAGTCTTGTTCTCCAAAAAAAAAAAAAAACACCCCTCTGTCAAGTCAAGACTGTAAAAAGGCATTATTCTTCCATCCCTCACACTTCAGATCACCTTGCTGCTGAAACAAAACTTACACTTTCTCCAGAAAAGTACTGAAGACCTAAACTTTGACTCACACATAAGAGTTCCCAGTGTTTTTATTGTCAGAAACACACATGCCATTTCACAACTGGAGTCAAGAATACTCAAATCACTTTTAAACAAAAAGAAAAATGTTGGGTAATGCCTTTTATACTAACTTCCACAATATTTTTAATGTTATTTTAACCATGATACCATGTTTAAACACAGTGTTAAACTGCCATCAACCATGGTCCTCTCACTGGGTTGCAATACACAGACATCTTTGGAAGTGTCCTGTGCACTCGTTCGTGCTCAGCTACATTTTGATTACATGACAAAAAGGTTATGGACCCTCTTGGAGGGGCAGCAGATGGAAATGGACTGTGAGCTGCAGAAATTGCTCTGTGCCAGGAGTGAGAGGTGGGACATCCTGCTTTAGGACATACATGTTCTCCACCCTGATTTTCTCCCATTATCAAGGCTGAGAAAGCCACTGTAAGAGGCACATGGTAACCCACCACCATGTGAAAAATGACTTCAGTATTAGTCCAGTCCATCCAGCAGGAATTAGGCTGGATAGTAGGAAGAATTTCTTTACTGAAAAGGTTGTTAGGCATTGGAATGGACTGCCCAGGGAAGTGGTTGAGTCACGATCCCTGGAGGTCTTTAAGAGACGTTTAGATGCTGAGCTTAGTGATATGGTTTAGTGGAGGACTTGTTAGTGTTGGGTCAGAGGTTGGACTAGGTGATCTTGGAGGTCTCTTCCAACCTGGACGATTCTGTGATTCTGTACTTGCAGTACCTAGCTGACAGCAGCCAGCCACTTCGGGATAGTCTTGAATGATCGGTCAGTGTCCAGTGAGGTACGCCAGGGGGTCAGTTTCACAGAGACATTTATCTTGGAGCCTTGCTCAGGCTCTGTACCCCACTTCATCTCCAGACTTTGACCTGACACACTCGCATGGTGAAACGTGGTCAGCTTGTGAAGCTGTGACTGAACACCTACAGTGCGGCCATATATATCTCCCTGTAAAAATTTCTATCTCCTTCTAAAGCCATTTTAACCTACAAACTACCCTAATGTTCTCACCACCTTCCTTTTCTGTACAAAGAAAGAGTAAAGTGCTTCAGTACAAATTCAGAGTAAAGTGTCTCAGGGCAATACTGAGCAGAAGCCCAATTGTTTGTTCCAAGACCAAAACATGAAGCAAAACCAGAATAATTCTGTCCTAAGCTCCTATGCTGTACCCAGTTCCACTTCCCTCAGAAACTGAGCCATATCCTGCGGCAAGAAAGACCTCCAGGTCCTTCACAGCCGGCGTTAAGAGAATAGATACAAATGTCAAGTGATGTGGTCATAGCCATATCTGCACAAAAACCCAGTGCCAAGAAGCTCTGCTGAGGCTGCCCCCAAGCTGCCATGCTGTCCTGGTCTGATCTGCAGCGCTGGGCTAGTCCAAGCACCGCTGCACCCCATGATGCAGCCTGGCTGCTATGTCAGAGGTGCACATGGAGATGCCACAAAATGCCACTTCCCACCTCGTGGTCTTTGTACAAGGTCATACAGCTTCCCTAGAACACGTCCAGGAGCGAACAGTGCTATACCGAACTCTGGGACACCGAGCTGAGTGTGAACAGGATCCTAGGAAGAAAGGCAGACCTGGAAGAGACCTTCACAGATCATTTCAGCGTACCTTCTCTGTGGCTTACCAGAAGGGAATCTATGAAAGGACTGCAAATTCTCTGCTCTTCCCTTGAAAATGCTCCCCCGTCCCAACACACAAAGGAAACCAGACCACATATAAAACGTTGTGGCTGTGAAAGTAATAAACCCTCAAAATTTAGCTTAATTTTCATCACAGCTGTTGCAGTCATCATTTGACTAGCAAATAGCACTCAGTAACACTGATCAAGAGACGCATCGGTTCATCTCTCTTGCCCCAACAGTCAAGGCAGAGACCAGGCTCAGGACCACACCACGATGCCTTCTGAAGGCAGCCTGGCAGGTCTAAGCAGTCCCTGCAATGGCAGTGACGCCGTGTTGTTAGTGATGAGCTACAGCAATGCCCCAAGCAATGACATTTGGGAAGGGGGGACACGCACAGCACCTTCCACCCAGACACAGGTGAAAGCAGAACAGCAAATCTGGGTAAGAAAGGCTCTCACTGATTCAGATTGACCTCCCAAAAGCAAAACACGCTGCTTTAGGAAAGGGTGCTCTCTTCACTGCAGTTACTGTTGCAATCCCTGCTTTCACCAGCGCGCCCATGGTACGTTTACAGTCTGGAGGAAGATCAAGCAGTCCACATCAGCTGCGGGCTCCATAAAAGTCACCAAATTGACTCTTTGCTGAAAACTGGACTGGAGCCAGCAACTCACTCCCTACCAGTCCTGAGAGCAAGGCTGAACTTTCCACCCTTGAAAAAAAAAAAAAAAAAAAATGCATTGACTAGGAGTAGCTCTCATCTTCAACGTGACAATTTCTCTAAAAAATTCTGGGGTTTTTCAAGTGAAATTTGTCATTCTTTATACTGAAGAACCACGTCTGAACTCTCTCTTCCCTTCTTTTTTCCCTTTACTTAGCTTTAGGTTTTTTTTTTTTGCCTCAAAATCTCTCTCGCAGTTAATAGAGAGAGCAAAAAATAAAAAAGATAAAGCCAGGATGGGGTAAACGCTGCTGTTCTCCTATTCTCTTTTCTCCATAAGGGAAGACAAACAGTTAAGGTGTGGCAATGGCTTTGCATTTTCTACTTTTTAAATTCAAGCCACTACCAAATTCTTCATCACTCTTCTATTAGGTCTAGAGAGACAATCACAATCTACTGGCATTTTCCCCCACCTCTTTTTATTTTTCCCCACCATTTCAATAAACCCTGAGAAGTTCTGGATGAACTTGTGTAAATACTACAAGTGTAAAAGTGAAGTGCCCAGCTACACTCAAGATTCCTCTGAGATTTTTGCTTTCTCCTTTCTTTTGTCACCAGGGCAGGAAACCATTTCAGGAGATGCATTTAGGCTTCTCTGTAACTTGCCTCTTTTAGTGGACAACCCAAACTCAGTCTTCTGGCGGACAATCCAAGCAGGACAATCCAAGCTCGATTAGCTCCATACGTTAATCCATACGTTAATCACACACTACCACTTACGTAAGACAGACCTTGTTCTTCAACCTGCTGAGCCTTCCTCTTTTGAGCAAAACTAAAGAAAATGAGCAGAAACCCCAACAGTTGCTAGAACGACTACTGGCTGGTAAAACGCCTTATAGACCGGTTTGGAAGTGGTTTTGTGGTCATTGATTCTGCAGAAAGTTTTGCCTTGCCCATAAACGCACACAATTCTAGTTGAACCCCAAACCTAGCAGCACGCAGCCCTCAGTAAGGCATGTGCCCCCTGCAAAATCCATTCAGCATCCTTAATTCCTAGAGGGCTGCGATGGGAAGACACCAGGCAATCCCTGCAGCAGGTTACAAGCACATTAGCAAAGCAGGGGCATTCTCCTGCAAGCAAGGTATGATTCTGCAAGAGATAAACTTGATGGCCAACAGCACGAAAAGCTGAAGGAGCTGGGGCCCTCAACACTTATTATCTGATGTGAGACAATGCCACTGAGGTGATTACCCACAGAAACAGCCCAGCACTTCCAAGTTATCCCAATATCTGTCATAACAAATTTCCTTTAGCACAGCGATTAGATCAAATAATCACTGTGCACCTCCAGAGCTATAAATATTCTCCAAGTTAAAAAATAAAAAGTAAGAAAATCTCCCTCAGCACCACAGGGCATCTGACACGTGACTTCCTCCTTTATTCCTGCAGAAGAAGGTGATGGTACAAGTCAATCCAGGTCACCAGCTATAAAAGCAATATCCCAAAGCTCTGTTTGAAAGTGAAGCTTCCTTAGGAAAGGAAATACAGGGAGTGAAGATGCCCTGTCCAGAAATACAGGCAGATTTGGGAAGGGGCTCCGCCTAGAACATGACCCACCAGAACACACCGGTGGTAAGAAGAGAATTTGTCCAATTTTGGCACCACTGTAAGGCAAAAAACAAGTTAGAAAACACTAATATTCAGCCAGACAGTCTTGGCAAGGTCTCCTGCTCCACTGTCAGGCTTGGTAACCCCAATCAAAATCAGCAGGCTGCAGAGAATCAATTGCTTCAGGGAAATGCAGTCCTTACCCATCTTTCCATCTACATCAGGCCTCCATTCCACCGGTCCCAGAGACTTGTACCTTATCCTCCACTCTCAAGCATCCACCCTGTAATAACAAACACACACAGAGTTTACAGGTTAATTTTGACACGCCAGCTGGGACAGAGACTGAACAGGACCACCCTTCATAAAGCACCTCCCTGCCACCACTTGGGCTGGAGGCAAGGGGACAGCCACTTAGGGAGGAATTGAGACCAGGAGTCCACCCCAAAAGTTATATATATACACTCTATACACTACAAACCTGTACCTTTAAAAAAATAATTAACAATAATTAATCTTGGAGTAACCAGATTAGACTTCTGCCACAAGTCTCCTTTGTTAAGAGGACGCCACCCTTCAGGCATTGCATCTTTAATGTATTTTTACCTTATTTAATGCAACCCAAACGCAACGTCAGCTTCAACACATTACATTTTGCAGCATCCCTGTGAGATACCACTCCCCTGGGAAACAAACTGATGGCAGGACGTGGGAAGTCACTCCTAGAGGCAGCCTGTACCCAAGCAGAGACCTAAATTTGGGTCTTCCCAATTCCAGCCAAGGTTCCCAAAGACTGCATCAGCCTCTCTCTGACCTCATGGGAAAAAAAATGAGTCCGGGCAGCTCTCAGCAGCAACGTACGAGCCATACATCCCTCACGGTAGGTAGTTTCCTTGTAGTGCTCATACAGACTTTGCCTGCTGCCCCAAGCTGCTGCTGATTCTCTCCTGATTTACCCAAAGCCCATGCAGGGGCTCAGTTTACCTGGTGTGTTGCATTTAGCTGATGCTCTGTGCCCATCAAAAGGTTTCTTTGCTCACTGCAAAATCTGAGTGTGAACCTGAGCCTGCTGGAGCCAGTTCTGCTCACACCTACACCACTGGGAAAAAAAAAAAAACTTTAGGCAGAACGACGGCCTAACTTGTCTACAGAAGGACACAGCGGCGCGACAGAAGCAACCAGCAAAGACAAATCCACTTCGGCTGGCTGATAAGCCCACGGATTTCTTGGCCATAAACTCGTGTGACAGCATGACTCAACAGAGAGGCATCTCGCACACCTCATCAGGCTTGCACGGAGAGAGGAAGACATCCCTGTCCTGCAGTCACTACGGGAAATATTGCCCCAAAGCCACCGAGATCTGTGTGTGCCAGGACGTGGCCATGAACTCTGCAGCACTACGTACCCCGTGTCGTGCGGGAGCGGTGGAGGAAGGCACTCTGAGCACCCCCCCGGCTCAGACAAATCGATTTAAAAGCAGTAACAAATCTGAAGTGAACCGGGAACGGTTGCAAGCGCGGATTAAAACGATTTTCTGCAACTCCGGTGCCTCGGTGCTGGCAAGCAGGAGGATATTTATCCAGCCTATTTTGAGAGAGACAGGCAGGAAGGGAAGCCGATAAGAAAGCAGCGAAGACAGAGAAGTACGAGTGCCACGGAGTGCGTTGTTCCTTCTGCTGCTGCAGCTTCCTCTCGGGACAGCACCATTTACCCTGAGCTCACGGCCGTGGGGGACTCCGCTCTGTCCTTTTTCAAGACAAAGGAGAAGGCAAGAAAGTAACTAACAGGCTCAAGGAGGTTTAAAATCCCATCTCAAGATGATATTGGTCGGTCTATGCAAAAAGTGGATCAAGAGAGAGCAAAAAAATCCACCAAAAAACAGCGCAAAAGCTCCAGCTGATTATAACAAGAACAGGAAACAGCTCAAATCTTCTCTGCTTTTGCTTTCAGAACTGATGCAGGACTTCCAGTAATTAAGCTGCGTGCAGAGTTTGCTCCAAGGGTCACATGCAGATAGCCTGGATTTAACCCTAAATTCCTGAGTAGCCCAGGTTCACTCTGCCATCAGCATTATCGGTCAGACTTTTCTAATGGCTTTATGGAGACCTTTCAGACCTCTGCAATCTGCACCCAGTCACAAAAGCTTGCCCCTACAGGAGCCACGCAAGCAAACCTTGGAAAAACTGGTGACTCTTCTCCATCATCGCTGCCCTTGTAGCCCGAGACCCCTCTGCCCATCTGCAGTGCAGGAATTCTCAATAGATACACAGGAGAAGAAGAATTTCTGTTTTAGCAGATCTCTTAAATCCTCGGGACAGCCAGCCTTCAAACTGGACTGCAAACACCGGCGATTTCCGTGGCTTCCCAAAAATACATACCAGCAGCTTCCTGTTACAGAAGGACAAATTCCTGTTTCTAGTACAAATTCTGCCTTTTTTATTATCTCCTGTAAAAAAAACAGGGGGGTGGGAGGGAAAGGAAAAATCCTTTTCCTACTCCAATGCACTCTGGAGCAGCATCCCACTTCTCCTCCCACCAAGGGCCCCAAGCAGAGCCTTCGAGTGTTGGAGATTGCCACGCAAACCGTCTGAAACGGGGCTCCTCCTTCACACTCCACCTCTCCAACCATGGCAGAACCAACCTCAGCTGTAAAGCTACCATAAATCTCCACCATGAACCTACAAACTACTGTCCTGGTAACCTCACAGTGCACAAAGGCCTCCTACCAAGCAAGGAGGGCAAGAGATCAGCGAAGCGTCAGCTCCCGGGGATGCAGGGCTCATATTCCAGGTTTGTGTCGTGCACGCAAGAGACTTTGGCTGCTCTGCTCCGACCTGCTCAGGAAACTGCTGGAGCTTACTCAAGCTGCAGGAAACCCCGGGACAGATACTCTCATCTGGAATAAAAGCAGCTTTGATTTGACCAAGCTGAATTCATTTCTGCAGCCCAAGCAGCTCAACATCATTAAGGCTACATGAGTAAAGTATCCACACGAGAGCTCTATGCAATTAATGCCCTTTAAAAATGAATCCCCTTTTTTTTTTTCCCCCTCTTTCTCCCCTGCTTCTGGGTGGGAAGGGATTAACCGAGGCTGGGTTCAAGAGACAGAAGCAACACAGCTCCCAGCTAGACATGGCTCCGGTCTCTGTGCAAAGCAGGAAAGGAGGTGATGGAGAAGAGTAGTTTTGTCCTGGTTTTGAGAGGAGACACAAAAGTTATGGGAAGGCAGTTAGTGGAAAGAAAGATTTGGGATGGGGGTAAGACAAGAAGGATGAGAGCAGTCCAGCACCGAGAGCTGCAGTCACCAGCAGCCTGCCTGATTTGAAATGGGATTTACAGCATCACCTACCCCCAAAAGTGCTGGACTTACCCCACAGAAACTCAGCATCCTGCATAACACACAGCCTCAAAAATCAGGATGTCTTGTCACTACCGCAGCGTGAACAAGTGGCATCTCTTCCCCAGGCTTCCAGGGAAAGCAGCACCTACTTATTCCAGCCTGAGCACCACTTAACACGTTGGGCTGAAGGTGGAGGGACACACCACCGTAAAAAAATAATAAGCCACAGTTGCCCCTGAAATGTGGCTCAGCTGGAAAGCTACTCAAACTAGCGTTACTAAAATTGGGACTTTCCTTGTTTTTTCAAGCAGCAGGGAACAACATGTTGGGCTCAGAGAGTTTAACAAGCAAGAGTCAAGCGGAAAAAATCTCTCCTTTTTAAGAGTTGACCACATTAACTTTCAGCAAGTTTCCGGGAGTCCTGCCAGGGCGCTGGAGTTTTGTATACTACGGAACTGTTAAAAATATTATTGTAAATGTTATTTTCAAAAAGCTTCAGAGGCCAGGGCTTGGGGTAGTGTTAAAAACAACAGCAAAGCAAAAGAGATTGTTTTAACTGCGAGAATACAAACGCATGCATGCTGTTAGCTTAGTCAAACAGCCTGCAGGTTATCACGGTGGATTCAAACGCAAAGAAAGACAGGTTGAAATATTAGAGATTTCCTCAGATTATCTCAACCTCATCCTTAAAGCTTTGTCCTAGACGCTAGAGGACATTTGATCTGAAGCACATACAGCTGCCCTGGAAATAGGATCCATATTTAGGGGCTACAGAAAAGAATTGTGAAGTTCTGGTGATGCCTGAGAAATGTAAGACCCCACTCTCACAGCGTGTTCTGCTCAGTTTATCCAAACGATGCACGATGCAGGGGTACTCAGAAAGAAGCCATTTAAGCCCACACACCTATGTTTATGAGCATGCAACAAGAACGGACTTTCTGCAAACGTGTGTAACTGGGCCAAGCCTGCAGGCTTATCTCCCAAGTGGCCTTAAGGGGCAAACAGCATGAGCCGAGAGGAGGAGAAAAAACCTGTGCTGAGCATGCACGGATCAGGCTGCAAAGCAAGAAGTGACATGCATGCATCCCCGCAGCTCACGTAAGGAGCAAGCCAGTGCTCTGGCAAATAAATTGCTTGTTGGCTTTCATGCAATGTGATATGAACATGTATCAGCTGAGGGGTTGGGTTGTTTTTTTTTCTCCCCATTTTTTGGCACAGCACCTCAAAACTGATAAAGCATCTTTTGCACAAGAGCATGCTGCTAGGAGAAGAGAGACTGTTTCCCTAAGAGCCATCATACAAGATGGAAGATACCTTTAGTCATAAGAGACCCAACAAATGCAGCTAAGCTCAGCAGCTGCCTCTCAAGAAAAACCTCCCAAACCATCCTGTTGATTCCAGCACAAGATGTATTTAGAATATGAGCTTTAAAACATGCCTGGCTGCTAGCTATTAACTTCCCTGACAGCCCTTTAAAATAGCCTCTGAGATATTAAAATCTCTCCTGTCAACCCCTCCTCTTCCTGCAAATGATTTTGTAAATGAAATAATGCAAATAACATGCTCCAGTAAGGTTTTTTTCCAATCGGTTTCTCTTTCTGTTTTACAGCAATAATCCTTTTTACCAAATTCAGTGGAATAATCAGTAATTTATACTAGCATATAAAATAGCTTTGATTTTGCGCAGAGACTGCAAGCTTCTGGAAAACCACCAAACAAGGAAGCAATCAGAAGTATTCAAAAGGACTCTCCTATCAGCAAAAAGAGCTAACACAGCCCTAACAGGCCAGAGCTAACGTATTTTGCATATATATATTTATATATATAAAATAGAACATTCAAGCAGAGTAAACTTCCAGAGAGCACACGTGGAAGCAGCTGTTTGGATGCTTTCTGGCATCGAGGCCTGCACAGCGCAGAACTGCATCCCTGCTGAATTCCCGCTTGTTACAGAAGAACTGCCTCCTCCAGCAGCTGGCAGGGCCCAGCCAACGTGCAGACACCCTACCCTGATCACACCCCAAGCCCTAGATGCAAATTTTAAAGATCAGGCAGTGCAGCGACCAGGTCCGAAGGTTCCTCATCTCCTGCAAGCTGGGGCGTTCTTCTCTCAGGAAGCCAACCCAGGCAGGGTTATTTCAATGCACAGCCCTCTCTCTTAATAATGGTCTGCAATTAGAGGAGAGCACTGTTATGCGTCATTTCTCCTTACACAGGGTAAAAAACACATCCATGTGTAGTTACCTGCACACCCATAAAACAGAGAGAAACCTCCATGCAAGCAACACCAACAGAAATCCTCTGATTTCAACAAGCGTTCCCCCTAAGTGAAGGCACACGGGGGAAGGCCTATCTCTGTGTGTACAAGATAAAAACCAAAGCAGAGAAGCATCAGAATTTTTTCTAGAAGGTTTTTTGTGTCCTTTTTTGTTGTTGTTTCTACTTAAATGACTGCAGACCTTAGGGATAAATTCAATCAAGCAAGCGTATCTGGAAAAGTGAGGTTACAGTCCTTTCCCTGGGGGGAGGAAGAGGAAGAAGGAGCAGAAGCTAAAAAGAAGGAAGAGATACTAAAACTTTCAGATGAAATACGTCCTCAGAAAACCGTTAGCCTCAGGGCAAAATTTTTCCTGGCGAAATCAGTCGGGAGAGAAGGGTCTGTGCAGCATCGATCCATCTGTCATCACAAACCACATCTCTCCACGAATGAAGCCCTGCTCCAAAGGGCTGCAAAGCCAACATCGTGCAACGGAGAGCCTGGCCTGAGGGCCAGTGCCTGCACCAGGGACTGGGGCACCCAGCGCTAACCAGAGATAAGGGCAGGCCAGAAACAACCCTGCCTCCAAAAGCTTTGGCTTCTAAGAGCACTGAAGTATACTTTCTGACAGGCCCAATGTGCTCTAACAGGACGTTAAACACTGAGTGACCACGTTTGGGCCAGGAAGGAGGAAGGCCCACCCATCCCCGAGGTGGGCAGCAAGGCCTTGTGGCAGTACCAGGCCGCTGGAGCCGCTGTGCCCTCTCCCCTTGCTACCTGACCCACTTTCTCTCACTTGCAACACCCCGCTGACATCCCGCCTCTCCCCCAGTTTGTCCTCCCGGCCTTTGTACGCCACCATTTACCCTCCGCTGGCCGCGGTCGATAGTCCCTCTCACAGCCAGCCCACCGCACAGCTTCCTCCTTAACGAGCTGCAGCCTCCTCCCCGCGGCCCGTCTGGCTTTGATCGATCAAAACACGACTTTCTGATCGACCGCGAAGCCGCGGGCTGCAGACTTATTGACTGCTTCCTGCTCTTTCAACAGCTACCTGGTTATTTTACTCCTTCCCGTGGGCAAGAAGCACGAGCTCCACGGCGCACGGGGAGACCAGGACCTGAGGATCGGCCCCCAAAGAGTCACCCCAGAATTTGCAAGACCCTTTTCTTGCTCACACAGTTTCTGTTGGGTAATTCTGGATCCAGATTAGACCAGGGGAAAGCCAAGCTCAGTGAGTGTTTGGTGGCAAGCGAAGATTAAAATGCCTGCTGTGTTTTCGGGTGAAAGGACCGCGTTCCCGCATAGCCCCGGGACGCTGCCACCTCCACAAGCTGCCAGTTCCCGTGCACCGTCGGTGGGGTGGTGATGGGATTATGAAACAGAAACACGTGGGGCAGCTTTCACAGAGGTTTCGTTCTCCTTGTCCTCTTGACTTACAGTATCCCATGAGCTCAAGGGTACTCGCCATCATGTGTGACTAAACATGACAAAACATGAGCCATCGACAGCACAGGAACCAAACCGGGTAGCACACAGCCATACGTTTGTACGGCCTAACAGGTGTGCACAGAGCACATGTATGCCCAACACTCTTCACTATCCAATTTCCACGTAGGCTTTGCTCTACAGAAGGAGCAGCAGCCTCGTGTTACCAAACCCATGCCACCCACAGCTGTCACGTAACAGCAACCCCTCCCCACAGCTGCTGTGCTGGCCCCCCTTCATTCTCCAAACCCAGATGAAGAATAAAAGATGGGGAAAGTGAGGAAAAAGCAAATCTTGTTTCTACATCCAGCTTAGGGTATTGAATTGCCCAAGGCTGGGCATGACAGCTCACTGACACAGCCTGCAAGGGAGGCAGAGCAATGAGTAATTTCCTCTCCTACAGCTTCCAGCCCGGTACCATGCAGCGGGAAGTCACGGGCAGCACAGCCTGTGGGCCTCTTCAGGTACCTTGGAGGAAGTCTGACGCGAAGACCTTCAGAAGAGAGAAGCCTGTCACCCTCAAGAGGCCACGGACCAACCCTGGATGCTCAGGGCAGCCACGCAACACCTCCAGACTCAAAGACAGTCGAGGCAGAGGTTGCTCAGCTGCTCCAAACCCAGGCACTTATTAAGCACAGTGGGGAAACAGTCAGCTCCTCTCAGAAGAGAGCTCTGAGAAACCCAGTGCAACTCAGTATTGATTCCCACGGCCCTGTTCCAGACAGAATTAATTTCCAGGATGGAAAGAAACATATGCCTGCATATCAAAACAAAACACAGAAGCCTTTCCAGCTCTTCAGCTGCATTTCATTGGAAACCAGAGGGCTGTCACAATGGAAAGATTTCAGTTTTCTAATTAATCCTCCCTGCTGAGTATTTAATGCTGCTAATTGATGAGGGGAGGTGGTGTCCAGACAGTGTTTGCAATTGCTTTTTGCATCTTCAGACCAAGATTTCTCTAAACCAAATAATAACAAGGCAGATTTGCTTGCTGCATGCACTGTGCCCTGCTCCAACTCCCTCCCTCCTCCCTAGAAGATGTCTGGTGGAGGAAGGCAGGCGAAACGCATCTCAGGGCTCATTTACAAGTGTTGGAAGCTTTCCTGGAAAACGTCATCTGCGATACTGTCACTTCCACACAACGTGCCAAGAGAAAGACCATCGGTGCCAGGGACATGTTCTGTACCGTGAAACACCCAGCTCCTACCATCCTCAGATTTAGGGGGTAGCTCCTCCTGATTCAGCAGAGCAATAGCTCAGCCAAGAGATGTCCCATAACACCTGCAGAAAACTGCACAAAATGCACAGCAGTGTCAGGATACAGATCATCGGGCCAAAGCACAGCCCCAGGGGCCCAACACCAGCAAAACCACGTCACTGGTGGTGAAGCAAGCTTGGTTGCTCACCTGCACCACATAACAGACCTGGTTTCTAGCCCCAAATATTGATCTCACAACACTGTTGACCAGGAGACACCCTTGGAAGCAGTGGAGTGATCCTGAACGCTAAAGCCAACAGTCTCAACACAGGAAGGCAGTTCAGCACGTGCCTTGATATGAGACTTCTCCTCCAGCCCCCAGTGTTTGGCACATGCTCCAGGTCTTCCCCAATTAGGTAAGAACAGAATCCGTCCCTTTACATTCAACGCTCGGTGATTTCAATCTGGGAGATGCTAAGTGCTCTCGGCCACAAATGAAATCAGGGAGCGTGAAAAAAAAAAAAAGTACATGTGTATGAGGCTGTGCTATGGTTACACGTTCCGAGGAGTAATAAATGAAGCAGTGTTGATGGTCCCCAAGCTCTGGCCTGAAACTCCGGCACTGGTCTGTTTGTCATAGCAATAGCATTTCCACCTGCACCTTTCTGATGGCTCCTCCGGGAGCCTTCACGCGCCGCCGTCATAGATCATGGCAAACAGAGCCCAGGCCAGCTGTGCAGATGTCTAGCTGGCTGACCTCTCCTTACCAAAAGGATTCTATTTTTTTTTTTCCCCTATTATTATTATTAGTTTTCAAACCACCTACTCCATCATAAATATCAAGTAAAATTAGCTTATTCCTAGAACGTTAAAAAAAAGACGAGCTGACGCCTGCACAAACCGAGTCCCAGCAAGTCAACGGGAAAGCTCCAAGCATGCAAAGAATGTTGAGCCCAGGGCTTTGGGCTGATTTACTACAAAATCCTCTCGCTGCAAGCAAGTTGGGCATGTGCAAGTCGAGTCACACGCGCACGAATCCCTCACCTGCATGGGCTGCAAGCTACTCTTCCATAGCACCCCGGGTGAAGTCCTCCTGTCTGCCCGACAGCCTGCTAACAAATATACTCCAGGGAGAAAAATTGTGCACCAGCAGGGAGGTGGACGAGATGATCTAATAGAACCTTTTCCATCTCTTAACTTTTATGCTTAGTCACAGAATAAATATCTCCCACGTTGTAAAGAAACGTGCTGGTCTGCTTATGTTGGGAGAGCGTTGCCCTCTGAAGACATCTCGTTTCCTGCTGCGATTTCACTCGCGCTAGCAGGACTTACCCAAGGAGAGTTAAGCCAAGGAGGGCTCGCATTTGCCTGGCTTTCAGCTTCAGTGAGCTCTCTGGCACCCAAGCGAGTCCCCTAATTCCTCCCCTTGCAGCCAAAACCAGTACAAGAACCTCATTTCTGTATTATTGGAGAGCTTGTGTTTCCCTGAGCACTCACGCCTGATCCTGTCCAACACGGAGAAGCACTCTAGTTATGCAAAACACAAGTTGACAGGAGAACAGACAAAAGCATCCCATCCATCAACCAGCCAGGTCGAGCCTCCTGCAACAGACTGTCAGAAACCCAGCTCAAAAAAAGAAAAGAATAAAAAGTGAAAAGGCAGAGAACCAATGGGTTCGGGGAGAGGAGAATCCAATGCAGCTTAAACCGGACAGCTTCGATTGCAATTTGCATTGGCAGTGGTTCACGTCCCCAGCAGCAGCAAGGCCCTCTCTTATTTTCAAAATGCAAAAGAAGCTCAATCACACGGAGAAGGGCCCAGCAGCTGCACTACTCCAACACCTCCAAAGCGTGTTCAAATAAAACATGCACCGATCGGCAAGGTTTCCACAGAAGACTACTCTCACGTAATTCAAAGAGCAACTGAGAGCCCCCAGATCACTGATCTGCAAATTTCACAATGTAATAAAAACAAAAACCACGCTTTAGCCATGTAAAGGGGAAAAAAGAAAAAGCCACACAGATCTAGATCTCCTCTTGCAACTGGACGGACATCAACAGATGGGGAAGCAACGTCCACTGCTCCTAACACTGCAAAGGGAGCTGGGCATAGCAGGTTCTGCTTCAGTTTCCAGTTCAGATGCTGGACCATGGGCTGACCCTGAGCATTGCCAATTCTCACAGGATTTGGTGTTTTTCGTAAGTAGCCGGTTCCTGGAGTCACATGATTACATCAGAATCCACACTTCCTTATTTTGGGTTAAAAAGAAGTACTTGTAGTTGTCTAAGCTGAAGAAAGAAGCATCAGTCAAAGTCTGAAATGCTTGAACAAAAAAGTTAATTCACAATTCTAATTTTTTTTTTAGAGGAAGGAATGGGATTAAGGACTCTTTCCCCCAGTGTTATACACTGGAAATCTTAGACTGGGGGAAATGGCTTAATCTGGGCGGGCTTCTACATCCCCATCTGTAGGTTACAGATAAAAAAAATCCAGCTTTCAGAGCAAAACTTGTCCAGAAACTACAAAGACCTTCAATGTATCCTGCTGTTGGCCTCTTTACTCGAAAGAGACCCGTACAGTAGAGGGCAATATGAAGGCACAACGGTTTAAAAAAAATAATAAAACACAGTGGAACAACTTGCCAAATTTTGCTTCCCCTTCCTTTATCCAGCCCGAAGTAAGGCAAAGCCCTGCGAGTCCAGCTGCGCCGGCTCATCTGCTGGCATCCTCCGCTCCCCAGCATTACCAGATTTACCGCTGCTGGTGGGTCTTGCCCAGCAGAAATATTGCGTGGTAATAACCAGTCTATAAATAAGGACTCATCCTGCTGAAAAAGCCTTTCTTGGCTCTGATGGAGCCCAAAGCGTGGTGCTGCTGAGCCCTGGGGCAGCGCTGCAGCCTGCTGCGCTAGCTACCGCTGCACTACAGGCACATAGGCTGCAGCTAATCACTGGGTTAAGTAACGAACTTTGTCCCTGCATTCGGGTATCTGCAAGCACCAAGAGAACGACGACTGCAGATTATAGCTATTTCCTTTTCTGCGTAGAAAAAAAAACTATTAGGATCCAGAAGGCTTGCATCTGGGGTGTGCTACCCCATGCCCTGAATACGTTATGGAAAAAGCGGGTAAACACTGTGCTTGTGATTAAAGCGGGGGTCTTCACCTGCTCTGCCCAAAGCTAGCTAACTCCCTAAAGTGCAGAGGAATGAAGAGGAGGAGGAGAACAGGGAGGATCTGAGAAACTGGGGTGCTCTGAACAGCTTCGGGTGCTGTGTGCCAACACGAGCAGCAACCTGGAGCCAGCATCCATGGCACTGATGCCAGCCGGACCATGCCGTGCCCCCAGCAAGGAAGGTTTGCTTTTCTGGGCAGCCAGAGGTGGCAACCAGGCGGCTGCTCCTGCCTTGCAGGACACGCAGAGAAAGGAAGCCTCGCTGCTCTCGCTTGGCAAACGCTTCTGGGTTTCTCTATTATCTCATCTTTGAGATTACGAGGAAGTGAGCACAAACCTGTTCAGTCGCATTGTTCCCGCTCACCCCTGGCTTTCGGCCGGGTGCTTACGCTCCCGAGTTCCCGCTGTTCCCGGGGCAGATTTGCTGCCCCTGTACAGCCCACGGGTGGCTCCAGGCCATTCCTGCAGCGCGTGGGGACACGGCTGTGCCTTCCCCAGCCGGGAGCTGCACCGCAGCCGAAGCACCAGCAGGAACCCACAGCATGCAAGAAGTCGGCCCGCGTCTATTAAACTGCCAAACACATCTGATATTGCTGCATCCGTGGCATTTAACGAGCCTAACCCTCACCCTTCCTGCAGAGCACAGGTGCACTAAACCCACCTCTGTGCATAAATCCCTATTCAAGCCACTGCTTTCTGCTATAGAGGGTTTCCCCTCCCTTTTCTCCGCCTGCTCTTAGATGCCTGCAGACGGAGGCTAAGCTTGGCTAAGGTACAGCTGCTCCACCTAAGAGGCAGCTGCAGCCTGGATGCAGAGGTTGCAAAACACCTGGGGACTCGCTGCTGTCCCAAGTCTCCTCCGGCTGATGCTCACCTTGCACCACTTGGTTCCCAAGGATGGGAGCGCTGCTCCTTTTAAACTGAGCCGCCAAAACCAGAAAGCAACTGAAGAGGTGACAAATAATTAAAGAAATATATTAAAAATAAAATTAAAATCAGGTTAACCAAACACTTCTGACTAATGCTCTAACCTTCTGCATCACTACAGAATTCTCTATAGTCCTCTATTTGAGCAAACAACAACAACCGATGCAATTATGGCTTTGTTTAACTGAATTTCTCTGCACCTCCTTCTTCTTTCCCCAAAAGATTTACTTCAGGAGAAAAATGCCACCCATCATGTTTGTGTTTACTGGAGAGGAAAAATACAGCCTGCAGCTCTAATGTTATTAGCACCTTTCCCCTTTGTAAGGCAAAACAAGTCATGCCACGAAAACTAAACAGATGTGGAAGTTACAGGCCTTTTTTTCCTCCCCTTTTCAAATGAAGTATTTTATTAAGCGAGCTCAAAAATCCAGATCACACATACAAAGAAACAAGTTTGGAAATCCCCCTCCCTCCACCCCCACTGCTATTTGCTAAGGAAACCAGATGCTTGGCCCCAGCCAAAAAATGATCTCAGCCATTCTTAAGAGAGCCTACAGTGCATTTTCATGAGTCATGGAAAGCAACAACTCGTTGCTTTGGTAATGCTAGGTAAGCAACTGGTCATCCATCCACAGCCACACTTCCAGCAGTAAGTCAAAGAGCAGACCGTTTCTTGACAGATTACATCAGAACCGGCCCCAAAATAGAGCTTCGCGGCACGAGTACCTCGCAGGAGGCTTTACAGGACATGCCACCAAGTAGGAATTAGCAGCCAGGATCCTCTGTGGGCCTCATCCTGAACCTCGAACGGAGGGGAGAGTGGCAGATGCAGGCAAGGAGCAGCAAGAAGAAGGCGAGTGCCTTCTCCACGCTCTTCTCACAAGCCAGAGCAGATGGCAAACCTGCTGCCCACCAGCCCAAAAGACAACACCGGGGCAAGCAGGCTTGTAAGAAATGCAGGATGGTTCATCCACAGACCCCTTCCAACCAGGTGGGTCTGCGCAGTACAGCTACACCTACATGACTCGATGAACATCTGCACACATGGATACAAAAGACATGCCTTCACCAGCCCCTAACCAAATTGTTTGCTCTTCTCATTTCTCAAGGACTGCAAGCCAAAAGGATGCCCACGTGCAGTTAAGCAGAACACCACTGTGTCTACTGACACCTCAAGACCCAAGCAACAGACGTCCAGGCAATGTATCTAAGCACCACAAAGGGAAAAGCAATCTTTTCAAATATTTATTAAGTACAGAACTTCCTCGCCATCCTCCCTGGTTCAGTGAGGCTGCTGAAGGGCACCACCCAAAGCCCTTGGTGATGTGACACCCCTGAACACTGCCACAAAGGCAGCGGCGTTTGGTGATGCACCCTTGGGCCCTGAAGTGTCCTTCCCCAGCCACCTCACAGCAGCTCCTGCAGCCAAGGCACCACCACCGCTGCCCGAGAACCTCCCGCAGAGATGCGACGCTGAAGGGCACCTCCCTGGCTATGAACACCATAAGAAGAGGATCGGCTTCCTCCATAAAGATGACCTGGGTGCAGGAGGCCTCGCTCCATCTTCTCCAAGTCCCCTCGGCACTCGGGGACAAAAGCTCAGCGTGCCACCTCCTCCCTGGGACAGCCCAGCCAGCTTTCCGAAAGGGAACTTCTCCTGCGCAGGATTTCCTGGACACAGACCAAGGCTGAACTGAGCTTACCCCCAGCTCTCCCTCAAGAGATGGTTGCAATCTTCAGCACCTTCCATAATGGGGCCAAAAGGCAATTGTTTGGCCTCATCTCCTGCGACACAGCCTGTGAGCAGAAACCACACGTTCTCGCCCCGGCCCGAAGCAGGTATTAGTCACACCGGTAGTGCTGTACATGAAGCTGCTGAAATATTGTGCTGATTAAGTGTTTTCTCTTTTTCTTGAGTCATCGGCCAGGTAACACAGGGAATGACACATGCACCATCCGTGGCTTCAACAGGTCAGCGCTTCAGGGAGAGCCCCAGCAAGCAAAGTGTTTCGTCACCAAACAAAAATAAGCAACAGCGGGCACAGTTCCTCAAACCCTTCACACTCAAGAGCTCATTTCAGCCAAGCGAGGTGAAGCCAAGCCGGTCTGCGGAGACCATCATTAGGGTACGCAGAGAACAACGCAGCTGCCCTCCCATCAGGGCCACTCATGACTCAAGTCAGCAACCACGAGCGCTTTGGGAGAGGGAACATGGGGCCAGCAGCCCAAGCCCGCTGGGGAAGCGGATCCTCCCGGCCAGCAAAGCCAGCGAGAGCTGTCCTAGCAGAAAACCACGCGTGGTCCCACATCCAGGCAGCCCCAAGGGACCTCCCAAGCCTCAACCCCCAGCAGGTGCCCCAGGAGACATGAACAGGGCTTTCCTGGGTTGCCACCACCTGAGGAGAAGCTGCCAGGGGTCAGCAGGACCCATGTGCAGAGTTTTCCAGGGAAAAGCCAGAAAAGCGTACCAAGTCCTGTGAGGAGCGGCTGAGGGAACTGGGGTTGTTTGGTATGGGGAAGAGGAAGCTCAGGGGAGACCTCATTGCTCTCTACAACTACCTGAAAGGAAGCTGTGGGGAGCCGGGGGTTGGCCTCTTCTCACAGGTAACTAGTGACAGGACAAGAGGGAATGGCCTCAAGTTGTGCCAGGGGAGGTTCAGGTTGGAAATGAGGAGACATTTCTCCTCAGAAAGAGCAGTCAGGCATTGGGACGGGTTGCCCAGGGAGGTGGTGGCGTCACCGTCCCTGGGGGTGTTCAAGGAGAGGTTGGACGTGGTGCTTAGGGACATGGTTTAGTGGTGACATTGGTGGGAGGGGGATGTTGGACCAGATGAGCTTGGAGGTCTCTTCCAGCCTTAATGACTCTGTGATTCTACACACAGTAAGGGCACCAAGGCAGCTGCTTTCCCTGCCCTCACCACTCCGTCAACACACGGCACGGCTCGAAGGCACCCTGCTGCTGGGTTTAACCCAAGCAACAGCGATTCAGAGCTGGACCTTGAACCTTCCAGTGAAACCAATGATGCAATAAGCTAAGCACAGCTCACTACAGTCTGTCTGTTTCTTATTTGCTACCAGCTCCCTCTAAATTGAAATAACTGACATATTTTGCATATTTCTCTAATGACTCTGTTACACCAGCACTGAAGGATTAAGACCAAGGAGCAGCAAACGCATTCCACCGGTTTATTAACCGGGTGCTCAGGTTTCCCAAAAGCTGCTCTCCAAGCTGAAAGCCAGCAAAAGGGTTGCAATAGAGGGATGAGCACTGCATTTCTGTGCTGAAAGATGAACAAAAGGCATTGAGGCTGCAGCGAGAGCACCCTGCATTAGGAAGGGAAAGGCAAATTTTCCAGGGCCTTGGCCCAGTCTGGTGTCTTTACTGAAGGATGTTTCATCGGTTTGGCTAGACAAACCCTGCTCCACAGCGCATTCAGATCCCACCTGGAGCCTGCGCTCAGCTCTGGGCCCCAGCACCAGAAGGACAGGGACCGGTTGGAGTGAGTCCAGAGGAGGCCACGAGGATGCTCAGAGGCTGGAGCACCTCTGCTGTGGAGCCAGGCTGAGGGAGTTGGGGTTGTTCAGCCTGGAGAGGAGAAGGCTCCGGGGAGACCTCACAGCGGCCTGCCAGGGCCTAAAGGGGGCTGCAGGAGAGCTGGGGAGGGACTCTTGGACAGGGGGTGTGGTGGTAGGACACAGGGAAACAGCTTTAAACTAAGAGGGTAGGTTTAGATTAGTTAAAAGGAAGAAAATCTTTGTTATGAAGGCAGTGAGGCCCTGGCCCAGGCTGCCCAGAGGAGCTGTGGCTGCCCCATCCCTGGCAGTGCCCAAGGCCAGGCTGGATGGGGCTGGGGGCAGCCTGGGCTGGTGGGAGGGGTCCCTGCCTACGGCAGGGGGTTGGGATTAGGTGGGCTTTGAGGGCCCTTCCAACCAAAAGCATTCTGTGACTGATGGGCCTCAGCAGAAGCAAACCCCAATCTCTTACCTCTCATTTCCAAGCACAGCTTACCCACTGCTTGCAGCCTCCTGGATTGAGTCGCTCCCCTGTCCCAGCCCGCACACCTCCTACCAGCCACCCCCTTCCACATCAACCACACCGTTTCTCCACACAGCAAGCTGAGTACCCAACCCGTCAGCATCACCCACATACAGATAACATCATCAGCCAGCCTTCACGATGGCACTGCGCTGACCCAGCATGCAGAAAAGGGACAGTCCCCCTGCACGGCACTCCCTGGTTAGTGGCAGAGAGGAAGAGGCGCGACGCCAACAGGAACAGAGTATCTAGGACAGGATTTCTGTGCATGCACACAGCTACGAGACCTCACCCTACACCTTCTCCCCAAGCCATTTTCCCCAGCCAAGCCTTCCTTATCGCAGCCCCACGTGGTGGCTGCCCCAGCCCTTCAACCTGGGTCGGAGGTGACATCCACCTGTCGGCAAGAGCTCGTGCGTGGGCATCGCTGCTGCAGCCTTGTGGAGCAGAAGGTGCAAAGAGCCCACTGCAAACAGTAGATATCTGCTTGGTTTGTGGTTTTTTTTTGTTTGTTTGTTTGTTTTTTTAAGGCTCTTATCAATGAGGGTGCTGCACTATTTCCAGTTTACAACTGGACTGGGATGGCCTGACTTCCACTCACTTGAAAAAAAACATAAAGGTTGTAGTGTAAAAGCAAGAAGTAACCAACCGTCGTCATCACGACAGGCTTCCACATCCAAGGAGCATGCCAGACCTCTACAGATGCCCCCAAAAAGCAGCGCCTTCCTCCAAACCTCCGCACACAGTCTTGCAGTGGCAGAACTCACAGCACAACACAGGGCTCGTTTCTGCACAGCACCTGATGCCTGACAAATGATCATCACATGCAAAACTTCCAGCAGTCCTCCGGGGATCTGCGGGCACTTGGAAGGCTCTACAAGCTAGAAATGCCTTCACGTGGACTGCACAAACACCACTGCTCCAGGACAGTCCTAGTAGTTCAGGAGTGCTTCGAGCATTGTAGACCCCACAAACTCCTCAGCAGCACTTACAGCCTTCCAACCTCCTTCACAAGGGCTTTTAACCCCACCTATTATTCCCTAAAACAACTGGACAGAGCCTTTCCCCCCTGAATCACCTAGTTATCAATCAGATGACTAGCTGCTATTTAGCGCACAAGCTCCAGGACACAGCAAGCTCCTACAGCACCCACACTTTCCCTCAGCCAAGGCTATTTTTTCAAGTTTTTCGGCATTAAATCACTACCTGAATACTCAATCCATCCGCCTCCCTTCTGCGAGCACACAGGCTGTTCACACAGCATCCCACGCAGCAAACTGGCCGGCTCCTTCCAGGATCTGGTCCGGGCTGCCAGGCACGGCCCCAGGCCATCCGGACTTTGTCCCGTGCCATTTCTTCGGCACCCAGCCAAATTCCACCCTGGGTTTCGGTTTGGCGGCGGCTCGTCCTCCCCGATCATCTTGCGGAGCGGGAAGGGCAAAAGTAGGGGAGCTTTGGCCGAAATGGTAATTATTTGGGGGTAAAATGGTAGCCAACGGGGGTTTTATCGCAGCAGAGGGCAGGCCCTACTGGGGATTCTCATTAAATCCTGAGTCACCTGGTTTCCCCTGACATTTATATTAGGATTTTCCAGGGAAGGGAAAAGTGGCTGAAGAATGCATTTTGGAGCCAAAACACCCTCTTCTGTGAGGTACAGGTACCTGTCACCCTGAAAGCCTCAGCACATCCAGGTCCACCCCTGTGGGTTGCCTTCTGAGGCACCCCTGATGCTCTGGGGACACCTGAGACTGGTGTATGATGACACCCAGCACCACTGCCCCATCCCAAGAAGGGAGCTGCAAGCAGACACAGCGCTTGAGCACGCACCTCCTACACCCCACCTCACTGAATGCTTCTCCCCAAACCACTGCAGCACCAGGTGAGCCAGTTTTGTACCAAATTCCTCTCCAGGTCCCCGCCGCTGGTCACGCTGATGCTGCAGCCAACCTGTTTGCACCGTGAGAGTATCTCAGCGCTCTTGCTCTGCCTTCCTGTGCAATCCATCTTCTGCAGGGAACAGCTTCCCAGTGGCTTCGAAGTGCAAGGCATCTATTTTTTGTTCTTGTGTTACCGACAGGACAGCGATTTGGTGGCACCCCAGTGGCATTTCAGCGATTTTAGTGACAAAGAGGAAGGTTACTTGGCCAGACCGGATCAGAACCGTAGGGGCAGGCAGAAAACAACCCAAAATGCCAGCACATCCACACGCACACGTGCTCACACATCCCTTCCCAGACAGAAAAACTCTCGCCTCAGCTCTCCTGGGAAAAAGCAGCACACATCAGAGGCCAGCCGCAGCGCTCACCACGTCACACCAATGCACTCGGCATCTCCGCGTCTCACATCCCGCTTGGCAAAGGCAGGAAAGGCACCTGGAAGAAACGCGGTCCTGGCCGGCGTGCGGAGAGCCACGAGAACAGCAAAGGGGAAAAAAAAAAGAAATCGAGCAGCCAAAGCAGCCGGCTGGTCAGGAGAGACACGCTGCTCTGTGGATGCTTTCCTGGAAGGATTCCCAGAAAACGCCCGGTCGCCCACTTCACCTTGCTGGAGCTTAAATGGGAAAATAAATAAAGTCTGGGGATTCAGGTTCAGCATCAGTGGGCCATTTATAGCTCCGCTCAAAAGACTGAAAAGTGAGGACTCCAAGGAGAAAAAAAAAAAAGTTGAATTCCATATTCCCCTTCTTATGGCTCTATAATGCATTTTCCATCTCCCTGGTGCACAGCTGACATTCTGCACATTTCTGTGCACATTACACTTGGCCGCGGCTCTGTGCGGAGAAGGGAGTGGAAAGGACAGAGTCCAACAAAGTTCCTGCTGCTGTCGGGCACCAGCAGCCCCAGCCCCGGCCGGGCTCGGCTCCCGCTGCAGGAGCTGGGCTGCACAGGGCTCTGCACCTCCAGGGACAGCAGGGACACGGGGCACGTGTCCCTCTCGTGTGTTGGACCTCAGAAATGTAAAAATCCAGAGATTTGTAGAGAGAGTGTAAACGTAGTTCCTTAGACCAGATGAGCTGGCTGAACTGTACTTGAATTATTATTTTTTTTCTTTCCCACTGGAACTAATGAACCTCTCACCTCCCGGAACAGCCTGTTCTCTTTTGCAGAGATCCCTTCTTCTTTCAGATCCCCTCTGATAGGAGAGCCAAGGTAAGCTCAGAGCAATCGCTCCCTCCTCGTCTCCAGCTCTGAGGCTTGCTGCTTCTGCATCAGGCGTGTGGACAGGCTCGTACGCTCCAAAGCTGCTCTGTGCTCGCCAAGCGGTCTAATAAAAGATATCCCTTCTAACAGCAAATCCTGACTCACTTCCCTCCAGCCTCCATCAGCAGCCCTGCGACAGGATCCACCAGAACCCCAATGCCACCCATACCAGTCCCCGTGTCACAACCAGGCTTGTACTGCCATCCCCACTGGGATCTTCCCAACGGGATAACTCAGAAATTAGCTCACGCCCAAGCTGCACGCTAACACCACGGAGCATCACCAAGCGATGGCAGCATTTCAGGAGGGACAGGGAGAGGACTGCACCTCTCAGGCTGCCGTGTGCTCCATCTCTTCGCGACGCAGGCTCACCATCCCATTATAGGAAATCCAGACCACATCTCTTTGCGTGAGCTCTAAGGGTCTCCGATACAGAAATACATTGCCCTTTGGCACATGTTGACACAGCAGAGTTTCTGATGGAGATTTAAGACCCATGGAAAAACTCGTGGTACCAAACCCCGTTTGGAGAAGGAACGTATAAAAGAGCCTTTAAAGCCGCGTCCCACCAGGCTGGCAGCCCATCCAGCCACGCATCCTGCCTCCAACAGAGGAGCTTTTACAAGCCGTGAAAACTTCCTAAGGCAACGACCGTGCCCAGCTGCAGAGGAAAGCCCCAAAACCTCGAACCCCTTCTATTACAACGAGTGCCTAATGGTCTGGAAACCAGACCCTCAGATGCAGCTACCCCAAAACACATTTATTTGACCCTTCAAACTCCCAGTATCACCTAAACTCCGTATAAACCCCAAATCTCCAAAAAAGACCCAGCTATGCCACATTCCCCATCCTCAGCATTTTCAGAAAGCATTTTGAGGGGTTTCGGTCCTTGCACCAGCAACAGGGGGCCAGCCCTGCCCCGAACCAGAAGCAAGGTCTACTTGCAAAAAATAAATAAAAAATAAAAACACCACGGGGTCACGAGCCGGGAATTGGACAGGAGGAGGAAAAAAAGCAGCAGACGAGGGGGGAGACGGCTTTTTCTGGGTAGCATCGGGCCGGCGAGAGAGGCGCTTGGCCACGCTGGGCGAGCTGGCGAGCCTTCAGTCGCACGCCCACGGGCGCTGGCGCACGGCTCCCACCTCCGCCCGTGGGGACGACGGGGCTGGGGGCCAGGGCCTCGGGTGCTTCGCATCGCAGGAGGGAAAGGACCCGCCGTGGCTTTCGGCGTGGGTTTAACGTGTCCCGACGGCGCGAGGGTCTCACCGCCGGGGTGGTAGATGGAAGTGCTTGTGGTGAGCCTTGCTTTGCAGCCCGGGTTCTGGGAGAAGCTTTTTTACCCCGAGATGAAACCCACCCTGCCTTTTCGCCCTCTCCAGGGCTGCTACAGGGCAAGCGCGGCGGGCACCGGGTGTCGGGCAACAACTTGGGGAAACGGCTCATGGACCTGAATCCAAAGAGGCTGGAGCGAGGGGACACCAGGACTGTGTTGGGAACCCAGCCTGGTGGCTGCAAGGGGAAATCCCAAGGGGGGATTGCAATGAGGTGCCCGGCACCCACGCCCCCCCAAATCCCCAAAGCGCAGTAGATGAGGGACACCTCTCGCTTGCATGGCTGGAGGATGGGGCAGGGGAAAACCCGAAATAAAACGACCCCAGAGCCAGACCTCGATGCAAAACCCCAAAACTGAGACCCCAGAGCCAGACCTCGATGCAAAACCCATAACACTGAGACCCCGGCGGCGGCCCCCGCTGCAAAACCCCGCGGCGCCAGCGGGGAAAAACCCGAAAACAAACCGAAAGGGAGCGAGGAGACAGCCCGGCTCTGGAGCCCCCCCCTCCCCGTGTCCCCCGCGGAGAGCCTTACCCGTCCGGAGAGCCGCTACCCGCGGGGGGCCATGCGGCGGCGGCTGGGAGCGCTGCTTTGGCACGGCTCGGCTCGGCTCGGCAGGGCTGGGTAAGGCACGGCACGGCTCGGCTAGGTTGGTTTGGGTTGGGTACGGTACGGTACGGTACGGCTCGGCTCGGCTCGGCTCGGCTCGGCTCGGCTCGGCTCGGCTCGGCTCGGCTCGGCTCGGCTCGGCGGCAGCGGGACGCGGGGCGGCGCGGGGCGGCGCACAAAAGCGGGAGGAAGCGGTGACGCGCCCAGCCGCCTCCGCCAATAGGGAAGCGGCCAAGGGACGAGGCCACGCCCCCCTGGCCGGCCCGCCGGGGAGCCCCGCTCCGGCAGGGGGCGCCATTTTGTGCCTCCCACCCCTCCGCCAGGGGGCGCCATTTTGTGCCTCCCACCCCTCCGCCAGGGGGCGCCATTTTGTGCCTCCCACCCCTCCGCCAGGGGGCGCTATTTTGTGCCGCCCCGCCGAGGGGCGCTGTCGGTCCTGTGGGGGCTGCAGCCCCGCTGGGCGCTGTGGGGTGCCCAGATCCTGCAGTTCCTTCGGCTTTTGGTTAATTTGGGCCGGCAGGGCGTGGCTTAGCCCTTGGGGAGTTCAGCGGGTGGGCTCTTGAGGAACCCAGTGGAAGTTCTGTGGGGTTTGGTGAGGTGGGGGGGCGGTTGGGGGGTGAGGAAGGAGGGAGCTGAAGCCCCCTCATGGAGCTGCAGCAGGGGGGACAATGGAGAACCTGCTGAAACCCTGCCCCGTGTAGCTGTCTGCACACAGCCAGGATGTGAAGGGATCGTTCTCACAACTTAATTTGGTTTTGCCACTTTTTGGGGGGCTGAGGGAGAGCAAGACGCAGCCAGGACCGAAGGACCCTCAGCCCTTCCTGGGCTGTCACCGATGGCACAGCCTGCCATGCAGAGCAGCTCCAGGCTCCTTGGACAGCCTCGGGGCTGCTTTGACTCACACCTGCTTGCCCCAAGGCTCCTTGGTGCATCCTAGTCCCCTTGGGCTCCATCTGAGGAGAACCCTCGAAGGCTTGAAGGCAAAACAAGCAAAAACAAGCCATGGGCCTCAGAGATGATGTGAGTAGGGCCTGAGGTTTGCACTAGAAATCACTCATGCTTGTGGGAAAGACAGAGAACTCTTGCAGACAATGGAGAAAGTAAGTAAGAGTGTTTTTCTGACTGGTTCCTTGTTTCCCCATTTAGTAAATGTGTTGTGGAGAAGAACAGGAACAAAGTCAGTTTGCAGTTTTGGGGGAGAGAGAAAAAAACAGGCAGAATCCTAAACCCAGACCCATTCCCCTCAAGCTTTTCAGGACTGGCTGCTGCAAGAAAGTTTGAGCAAAAAAAAAGCCTATTGCCTGTAAAGGCAATAGAAACCCCAACCAGGGACCCCTCCAGAGAGGTTCAGATCTCACAGCCCCGTATACAATCGCGTGACCTATTAATAAAATCCATAGAAACCAATTCTGTATACCAAATAACAGCAGATGGCTCCAGCCCAAACCGCTCCGGGTTCCCTCACTCCATAAATGATTTTACTAGGCTAGTCGTGATCTTGATGTAATTGAATAGGTTTCACTCTTTTCCCTCTCCCTCCCCCTCCCCAGAATATTTGTGCAGCTTACGGAGAGACATCCAGGGGGACTGAACTGTTGCTGGAAGGAACCTCTGACTCCAGCTTGCCTCATCAGTTTGGGAAGCGGCGTAAGTCTATCCTGAGCCACCTGGCTTGGAGAAGGAGGTTGCCTTTCTCTGCACCTTCCCTCTAACTCTTACAGCTTTTAATAACATTCTGGTAACTTGGCACATTTGAAATGTTTGGCTCCTGCCCATCGGGGATGTATGTAATGAATTCTTGTGCAGATGCATTTCTGAAATAAATCAGATGTGTTTACCTTGGGAACCAGGCACAGGGCTCCAGGACTTGAGCTTCGAGTATATAAGGCACTAAGTGACAAGGATCTCCTTTAAAACCTCCTGTTTTTAATGGGAATCAGTTAGGCAAGCACCAATTACTTGTGAAAACTCCTTCCAAGCAGCTTCTCTTTTCTAAACTCGTTTGATGCTCCAGGAATCCAGCTACAGGGATTTCAGTTCTAGGGTGTTCCTGAACAATGTAACGACCGCCATGTGTGCAAAGCCTCATTCCATTGATGTCAGCAGCTCTTTGCTGATGGGCGTGCTAAGGACCTGCCCCGAAATTCTGCCTCCTTGAGTTGCTCCTGAAAGCATTTATGAAGCCTGGCAGGATGATTGGAGGTGTGTGGCTCTGCATGCAGTTTCACGTCTTGTGGTACAAATGCAGTCTAGCAACCCTCACCACGTTTCTGGAGAGGAGCAGAAACCTGGTAGAGAACGCACAGTGGAGAGCACTATGGGAAGTCAATGCAGACGGTGGTTGTAGTGGCTATGCAGAAATAAAACAGACTTGGAGCTATTCTCTGTCCCTGAGGACAACAGATACGGCATACCTTGTATCCATACAGACAGATTCTTCCTTTTCCAAAACAGCATCTGTCTCCAGGCTGCCATTAGGAAACAATCTTTGGTGCACGCTGTCCCAAGCCATGCCCGTTGGAGGGGTGAGTCACACAGAAGACATACGGACGTCTGCTCTGATTCTTCTTAGTTTACTGCTCTGAATGTTGGGGTGGACATGAAGGGCTACACCATCCTGACAATATCTGCAGAGAAAAGTTGGATAACACCAGTGGGGACTAGTGACATATAAGAAAAGTGGATCTGCAGCCCAAGAACTTGCAAATCACAGCCCTGGGCAGTTCAATTTATGCTCCTCCTTTAATGATGTCAGGATTAGTATTTGCTGTGGGGAGGAAAAGGGGAAGATAGTTGGCTTTTACCTAACTGCTACTATTTTGGGCTGTGTTAGAGTTGCTGCAGGAAGTGAACACAGGTCCCAGAGCGCCACCCCAATTCTTATGTGACTAAGTATGCTCCGTCTAACCTGAAATTCTCCCATGCCTTCTGTTTGATATAATATCCTTTCTTGCTTCCTGTCCTAAACCGTAGCGTAAGGCCGTTGTGTGCTGTGAGACGTCTGTGGGGCTTTCTCTCCCATAGAGATGGATGGCTGCGTATTGAGGGTGGGTGAAATCATTCCTATACTTAGTGTGCAAACAGTAAAGGAGTGATGCCATCTTGGTGTAAAGAAACCAAGTATTCACTCAGAAATTGTGCGCTGCTTCACAGCAAGAGGCTGGAGCTGCTTACAGTCTTGCATGGGATTTCAGGACATAAGCACAAGCTGCGAGGCTGCGGCATCCCATAGTAGCTCCTCCTTGCCCAAGGTTGTCCACGAGTCTGCTGCGTGCCATGGAAAAGCAGATGGAAAGAGAGGGCTGTGGCTACCCCGTGTCCCTCTCAGTGATGCTGCCTGGCAAGCAGACGTGTTTATTTTGTTTAAATGCTCCCCCATTTCCCTCATGCTCTGACTGCTGCAGAGCTGAGTGATTTGGGGACTGCCTGACAGCTAAACCTCATCAGGATCCAAAGACCACGGTTGTTGGAGTTCCTCAAGGGTTTTTTGCTATTCCCAAGACATGCCTGAAGCTGTACAGAGGACAGACGTTTGGGAATGGTGTTTTATCTCCACCTCTGCTTCCACATTACAAGAAGCACTGCGTGCAGCAGTTTTCAGGGAAGGGTGAGAGTCAGGTTCAGATCCCCATTGCTGAGGGGTTGCATGCTTCCCAGCCACCCTCTTCTTCCTCTGGTGTTGTATGAAATGCTCCCTGGTTGTTGGGATTGTCCGCTTTGCAGGGCAGGCACTGGGATCTGCTATGGGAAAGCCCTCACAACAAGCAGGCTCTTTGGCTCAGTGGGTTTTGACTTCTTTCCTCTGCCCTGGCAGAAGACTCTTTCCCACAAACAGCAGCTGATGCCTCCTGCCCACACAACAGACTCCCTTGGGTCCGAGCACTCCCACAGGTTTGGGTTTGCATCTCTTCAGGCTGAGGAGGAGACCTCAGGCTTCTTCCCAGATGTGGTGTATGGGTGTTCCTAACGTCCACTCCAGTGTAAAAGGTAGGTGGCAGCAGCTGCAACCATATTTTAGGAGAGGGTGAGGCCTGCACTTGAAGATAAAATCCACGGGCTTCATCCTAGAGGAGAGGGTTCAGAGTGTGAAGACCCAAGAGCAGAGCTTTGGCGCTCTCCACGCATTGCAGCCCGTTGACCATACGGCAATACTGCAACGTCCCTTCTGGGGGGGGTCAGAAATTTGCTCTGGGATGGGGTCAGAGCCAAGGCAAGCCCCCCAGCCCTCGCTGCAACCATGAGCTGCAGTGCTGCATTTGTGCCCATCCACCAACAGAAGAGAGTTTGCAGATGTTAAGAAACAAATGCTGAAGGCTGAGTGTGACAGCAGCGTGCAGCAGCCAGCGGCACTGATACACCAAAAGACAAAGGTTTTAGCTCAGAATTCATCCACGCTGGGTGTGATTACACCAAGGTTAAGTTGTGTGGATGATTTTTTTATTTCCTGGTAGCTGTCACATGTGCTTTCATGGCTGAATGTAACTTTCCATGCTGCCTTTGTTCCATGACTCACCTTCTCTGCCTAAACAAAGGCAGAAACAGCTCCAAGAAGGACAAAGTGAAAGTGAAGAGGACCTGATTTCGGGGTGGGTTGTTGAGCAAACACAGTTGGTGAGCGTTTTTCTGCAATGCTTTTTCACATACCATGTATGCATGGACCTTGAAACTTGTGTCCTCCAAGCAGTATTTGCAAGGTGATGCTGTACATCAGGCTGGTGAGAGGGGTAGAGCGGAAAGCCCTGGCAAGTTATACTGCCTGTCTGCAAACGGACGCACTTTAGACTTTCTCAGGCAAGGTCAGAACTATCCCAGAACATCTATGGGCTCATCTGGTGCCAGAAGTTTGTAGAAAGGAGCACAAGAAACACCGTCCTTGCAGCATTTGCAGCTGAAACTGCAAGAAAGCCAAAAATCACAGGGGACATCCTGCATTTCTATCCCAGCTTCCCAGACAGGTCAGAGAAAATCGCGATAGTTTCCTGGGTAGAATCGAGATTCTCCACCCTGTGACTGACCCCTCTTGAGTAAAGTCTAAGGGGATGAGACATGGACTGGGAGAGCTTGGTCCTGACTTGGCTTTAGGCGTGTGCATCCAGCCTGCCCTGTTCTTTGACTCCACTGACTTTGGCAGGATTTGGCTCCCTGAGAATACGACCCTATTTCCATAATCCCTCTCCTGATTTGAAAGGTAATCCATCCACAGGCGTGTAGTCAAGGCCACCCTTTAATCACAGGATTATAGCGGATGTTTTACAGTATTTTGCACTTCTTAGCGTATTCTTGATGAAGAAGCGCCGGCCAGAGCTCTTCAGGCATGTCTGCACTCCTACAGCTGACAGTGAATCAAGCACAAGCAGCCATCGAGCCCGAGTTTCTTTGTATTTCTTCCCGTTCACCCGCACGGAGCTGGATTTTAGCTGACAGAAATCAGGGGAAGTAGAGACTGATTTACCACAACTGGGATCCGTCCCGTTAGCCATAAACTTATCTGCACGCTTCAACTGGAAACCTGCAGTTTTTCCCTTACATCTGTCACGAGGGGGAAGAAATGACAGAAACAATCAAAACCTGACTGTTTACACATGTTTTGTTTTATAAATGGACTTGTATAGAAAGTTGCAGCGCTGTTGCACAGACAGCTCACATAAATCTCTTATCACAAAAGCCATATGTCCTCATTTCCTCATCTGCAGCAAAATACAAGCAGCAGTGCTTCGATAATTAGGAAGCTGGGGGTAAACCACTCAGCATCCAGCGCTAGGAAAGTGTATTTGGGTGAAGGTTACAAAACACAAAACAGAACAGTTTGGTTACGAGTAGTCCGTACAACTTTCCATTGCGTGGCTGTCGTTTGTGTGTTAACAACCCAAGTCTTCCACAGATGGGGCTGCCGGAGAAACTGGAAAGGCTTGAGAGGGATCTGATCCTCATCGTTGGGTTTGTTCTCAGCTGGCAGGCTGGTCCTGCAGCCTTGCTGAGCTTTTATCTTTCCCTTGGAAATGACTCAAAATGCCTTGATTTTAAGTCTCAAAATGCGATGAACTGACTTGCTGCCATTTAAATCCCTTTGATATGATTTCTGGACACGTGGAGGGGATTGAGAGCGTCCATGGATGTTCTGTGGAAAGCCTTCCTATCGGATGGACGGCACGGTGGGGAGATCCCCAGTTTCCTGCATGGAGCTAATGTGGTTTCACCGGGGAAGAAGGAGCAGAAGGGTCCCGCAGGACCACTCAGACATTTTTTGCCTTCTCCCTTACCAAAATCTTGGACATTTGTCATCTGTGGCCATTGTTCCGTGCTGGTGAGCAAAAGTCAGTGTCACCCGTTAACTTTTAGCTTCACCCACGTGTTTCCGTGAAGGTGCTCTGGGATGGATAAAAATTAACTGTGTATGCAATCAGCACACCGAAACAGCACAGCTGCCCTTACGGCATGTCCGCGTACTTCCAATCTTTTACTTTTTCCAAAAGGGAGACATTTCCTAAATTTCACATCAGCCAGCGATCGCGAAATGCCCTTTCGCCCAACTTGGTGTGCTTTGTGCGAGGGGTATTTATTTAATCCATCTGAAACTACATGAGAAAGGAGAGAAATATCCCGGCGACGAGATAAGATTATTATCTTCCTGGCAAACAATAGGAACACGGTCAAAATTAAAAATAATTTGATTGCAAATAGGAAGCCTAGTAAAGCAGCAGGAATAGAGGAAACATGACTAATTTTTTTTAGCTTGTCTGAACTCACACAACAGAGTTTTGCAAGCGCCATAACTTTGAAATATAGATCTGTAGAAAACCCATGGGGGGAGGATGGCAACAGTCCAACTGCAATAGTACAATAGGAGCAAGTTAATGCAGTTCATAGATCTGACCTAAATGGCTAAATGGCAACAGACAAAAGCTATTTTAGGTATAATTTGGTGGGGACCACACTAAATATTATTTGGGGAGGAGTGGAGAAAGTGAAGGCTTTTTACTTGACTTTTTTTTTTGGTTTATTTGCCATTCTCCTTGGCACCACATGGCCAAACCACAATGCCAGCGTCACCTTCAGGATCAGGGCTCAGCTCTTACTGGGCCTGCAGGCCAATCCTTCACATCCTTGGTCAGTGTTGGTTCTTCCCATCTCCAGCAAAGAACCTTACTTTCTGCAGGGGAAGGAGGCGGTGCCTGCAGGACTACGATGACTTTGGGATTCGTCCCCAAGAAAAAACCCCAATAGATGTGAAGCCCATACAAGGGGGCTAATAAAGGCATTTCCTCCTGATAAGGATTACCAGGCAAAAGTTGTTTACATGATTCCCAGAAATACTGCGTACTGAACTACCGCTTCCTTAAAACAAAACTCAGCACAACCCAACCTCTAGCCAGTGAGATGTGAAGAAGAAAATGGTGTGTGGCACAGCTATTCCTCCATGGCAGATTGACATCCTCCTCTGGCCCAGGAAATGCTCATATCTAGCGGAGATGTTCTGGTGAGCTGGATGAGCCTTGGGACTCACCTAAGCTGCGGTTCTTGATGTCCTTGCATCACAGCCTGCATGGCAGAAAGGGCCTGGTGTCTATTCATGTACCTCAGTGGACAGTAACATTCGGATCTGTGTTTTAAAACATCTGAGATGATCTGATTGTATCCTTCTATAAATGTTACTGTCTAGAATGTTCTGTGCTTCTATTATTATCAGAGATGGGTCTCTAACACGAAGGCAGCCAACACTCAGAATGCACTGTGCGATGTGGAAGTGATGTTACATCCATTTTACAGCACAAGAGATGGAGGCAGAGGTTGAACTGATCCGTTCCAACAATATAGGAGGAAGTCTGAATCAGAACGCAACAAAGACATGATGTCCAAGGCCTAATTGTGACCACAAAACCACAAATTCTTTTTCTTGCTTTAGAAGCCTTTTGAACTGAGATTTCTAGTCAACTGAGGGTTGAAGCAAGCCTTTGGTTAGCTCCGGTGAAGCCACGTTGGATTACATTAACCAAGGATTTCATTTACTGACATCAAGCTACTTTAATTGCACTTATGCCCTTCTGATCCTTTAGCCAGGTCGGTTCTTCTTGTACTTTGAAGGCATACTCCAGGTGAGGGTGTGTTGCAAGCCCATACAGCAGCCATAAGCAGTAGCTGACACTAGACGCTAAACGGTATTTAAACCATTTGGCAAACCTCAGACAAGTCCAGTAATTGTAGGTGGATGAGAGCTTGCAGAAGGTCATTAGGTTCCTGATGGAGGAAATACCGCTGAAAGGCAGAAGAGGAAATGACAGATTTAATGAACAGTGATCACAGGCTGACCTAGAGAGAGCAACCAGTCTGTATGCTTTCCTACAAAGGCGATCGTGGCAGAACCAAAGTCAGATAGCCCCCACACACTGCCTGCTGGCAAGAGCCCTCCAAACCAATGAGTGACAAATGGCAAGAGCCAAGACAAACCAAGAGCCCTCCAAACAAGGTGTGACATGGCACCGGGGAAAGGCTCTGAGCAGTAAGAAGAGTGTCTGCATTTACACAGGGAGTGACCTGAACACTTTGGGGGGACTGTGTCCATCACCACAGATGAGCGTGCCAGATCTTTTGCAGTCAAAACATCAAAGCAGCACCTCTGGAATGGGAAGTCTCAGCATTAAGGCAGCTTGCCACTGTTATCAATGGTTCACAAAGCTGACAGGTAGATCTGGATGGAATATCAGATATGTGCAAAAAGAAAGAGGTGTCTAATGCTGGTGGGGAGGATTTAGCAGGCTGCTCAAATCCAAGAAAATGAGATTGTACTTGTCATACCCAAGGAGACATTAGAGCATATGCTTGGCCACAGCAGGACTGCAAACAGAATCACTACAATCTGTCTTCGAGCAGTGCTGCACTATATCACAGATAAGCTTTGATGGAAACAGCTAATGATGGCATGATTCAAGATTCTGTAAAGGGCTCAGGGGGAGACTCAGTAAAACATCAAATGATGATGTCAGCCTTTTCATGCATGACAAACTAGCTGCAAAAGCATCGTTCTCACAGAGACTTAGAGAAAGCAACAGTTGGGACCTGTTTCCAAAATGAGAGAGGAAATATTTAGGCCAGTTTTGTTACTTTAGCCACCTGAAACATCATCCGATTGAAGCTGGTGCCATGCATCAGGAATGAGGTTGGTCACAGATGCTTGTGAACACGGACATAAACGGAGGTCAAAGCCTGAAATCGGCAATGCAATAGCGCAGCATTGCTGGAGGCATTTGTCCAAGGGACAAAAGCTTTTTTGTCCTGGAGGAAGTTCATCAAGTGAGAGCATTTAATGTAATCGAAACTTGCAAAAGAACACGCAGCCCATGTGCAATGATCACCCTCTGTGTTACTCTTTGCAGTGCTGCTCAGCACACAAGTGGTTGTGCTACTGCTGTATCCACCATCTTCGATGCTGTTGTTGTTCACCTGGCTGTCACTACTGAAGGAGGCCTCTGCCTTCTCGTCTCAGTGCTTCATCGCAGCCTGTTTCTGTCTGTGAAAATATAAATGTTGGCATTTGCATGTTGTTGAACTTCCATCACAGCAAGCTAGATTCAGAAAGGGAGAAGGGAGAAGGGAGAAGGGAGAAGGGAGAAGGGAGAAGGGAGAAGGGAGAAAGAGGAGAGGAGAGGAGAGGAGAGGAGAGGAGAGGAGAGGAGAGGAGAGGAGAGGAGAGGAGAGGAGAGGAGAGGAGAGGAGAGGAGAGGAGAGGAGAGGAGAGGAGAGGAGAGGAGAGGAGAGGAGAGGAGAGGAGAGGAGAGGAGAGGAGAGGAGAGGAGAGGAGAGGAGAGGAGAGGAGAGGAGAGGAGAGGAGAGGAGAGGAGAGGAGAGGACAGAGGATAGAGGAGAGCAGAGGAGAGCAAAAGAAAGCTTTGACCCCCCCTCCAGTTCCTCTGTCACAAAACTGGCTAGCTTTCTAACAGATTTGTTCTGCATAAGCCACAAAGGGAGATCATGCTGCAGGAATGATGAGGTGTAATTCTGTGGCTCTGTTATCCAAGATAGGTACAACAGACATTTCTGACTGTGACACCTCCAGGAATAAATGAAAGTTGATAAATGGCTTTAATGAATGAAAAGGGACATCCGAAGCAGCAAGGGGAAGAGTACGGCTAAATGATTATAGATTTGGATTTGGGGTCTGTCCAAGACCTGGTGTCCCATGAGGTTGTCTGAGAAACAAAGGGATCTCACGCTGCTGTTCATACTGCAGGAAGTAATTGCTAGATATTGGCTAGCCTGGTCCCTAGGTTTCCTCTGGATGGTCCATGGCTACGTGTTTCTTTTATTGCAGGCCTCCCGTGTAACTTCATCAGAGTTCACAGACCTCCCCCCATGTCCCATGAACGTGGAAAGCTTGTTCCCCTCCATGCTGGCACGAGGACTGCTGGTATTGCAGAGCCTCTTGGCAAAGGTTCTCTGCTGCTCACGGGGGATTGGAAAGCTGGAACACCACCTTGGAGTAAAGAGACAGGTGTCATTGGAAAAAAAATAAATAAAGCTTTTTGTTCTCAGTGCCTGTGTTCATCTGAATGGAAAATCCAGGCGAGGATCTCCAGAGCCCACGGTTCACAATGACAGCTCTCCTGGTTTCTAATTTTGGAACAAAGTACTCCTCACCACTGCTTTTCCTAAACACCCCCGGTACATTTTCAGAGCATGATTTCATAGGATCTAACAGAAGGAGGGACTGTGAAGACACACATACAGAATCTCAGAAGGAGCAACATCTGTGTAAGTAAAAAGTACAAGCCTTTATTATCAAGGTAAACTACAGAGTGGAAGCAACGAGCACTCTTTTAGAAAGCACTGGCTTGAGCGTGCGACCGGATTTGTATGCTCCTACAGGGAAATATAAAGGAAATAAAACTGTCCTCCGGTGATGTGACAGAAGGGGTACGGTGTTGGGAGTACGGAGTCAGGGTTCAGGGTCTGAGCAAGTCCTTTCTGTCTCTGTTCTCCTGTCCAGTCTTGCTGCCGAGGCTGTAAGACTTAACAGCTGCTCACATACAGTCTGATGGTGCTCTCGCCACTCCTGCAGTGTGAATTACAGCGATGTTGTTCACCTTGCATCCTTTATACAAACAGAAAGCTGGCTGAAACATGCTTGCTTTTAAACCCACTTTTGCTTCCTCCCTGGCATAGCAGGAGTTTCAAATCTTCTCTCTTCTCCTTATTTCTGCTGCTGAGGTTTCTGGTTAGTGGAAACCAGCCTTCCTTTCCAGTGGGAAACAAACCCTTTTCAGCCTTTGGGCACCTCTCTCTTGCACGCACGTTAAATAAGACCTCTTCAAGTCTCAGTGCAAGTGGGTGGCTGTCTGACAGCTCTGAGTAAGCCACAAGCGGATGTCATTATTGCCAGACTTGGCCCAGCTTAATGTCAACTGCGATACTGCGGGGGAAACCTGGCTGCAAACAAAAGTGAAGCCAACTGCACTGCTTGTCCTTGTCCCAATGAAGGCAGAGGCAAACAGGGAAGATTTGGTAAACCAGATTGAAAAAATCCCTTAATTTCTAATACAATGAGGGGAGATGCTTGCCTCTGTAGCGTATGCATTGTGAGCTGACAACAGCGTTTTCCTTGGGTGCAAGCCAAAGTTTCGGCTCTACTTTTATTTCACCAAACAGGAGGCCTCCGAGATGAGTCACCGGTTCTTATAGAGGGCTGCAGTCTGCTGAGCCAGGAAAGGAGCCCTTGTTGCACAGAAAGGGAATCAGGAGATTATGTGTCATGGGGATCACGTGGGAAACCAGCCCCGCTTCCCACAGCCGGCCAACGCACATCGCACGCAGAGGAGCCGCGGGCCTGGAGGAGACGGAAATAAAACCGGGAGTCCCCAGGACTCTGTGGGGTCGGGGTGCCACAATCTGGTGAGCGTTTAAGAGCTGGCGTGGCTCCCCCAGACGTCCCTTTCAGCAGTTTGGGTATGTCACGAAGCATTCCTTCTTGTAAACCTGGGTCCGCAACATCACCAGTTCCCTGCCGCGATGCGTTAACCCTTCTCCATCCTCGCCCAGCCCAGCAGAACCAGGGGGTCAGACACGAGGAGGATGTGGCTGGAGACCTCCACCAGGGAGCCACACAGACTGTTTGTTTTGGTTTGTTTCGTTTTTTTAACATTTCCTCTTATTATGAGAGCAGTTGAATGAGAAAAAGACCCTGAGGAACAATTCAGTGAGCAATCCAGACTGAGTAAGGGATGTGTGATCACCGCAGTCCGACGCCGAATTACGGAAACTGTAGGATGAGGCAAGCCTCACTTTGTTTGCTGCCGTCAGTGTTGGGAATCACAACTTTTATTGCTGAATTGACGGCTCACAAGCAACAGGCGAGCAAGCGGGCTGGCAGGCCGGTTGTCACACCGCCTCGGCGCTCACAGGACAACCACCAAAACATGGAGTTGGAAGGGACCTCGAGAATCGCCTTGGGGCCGTGCGAGGGCGAGGGGTGCCCGGGGCTGCAGTACCGGGGCCCTGCAGCGCCTCAGGCGGCCTGAGGAGAACCGGGGCGGGCTGAGGGAACGGGGCGTGATGAAGAGAACCGGGGCGGGATGAAGGAACCGGGCGGGCTGAGGGGACCGGGGCGGGCTGAGGGGCCGGGCCGGGGCCGCGAGGCGGGGCAGAGGGAGCCGGGGCGGGCTGAGGGGGCCGGGCTGAGGGAGGGCCATGGCGAGGGCGGCCGTGTGCCTGCTGCGCTGCGACCTGCGGGCCCACGATAACCAGGTAGGGCCCGGCTGGCAGGACTCCCTCAACGCGGTGTTTCTGTACAAGTACCCCTGGTGCCACCCCACTCATGGGTAATCTGGGGAGAGGTATCCCCCTCGCCCCCCGGCAACCCCAACCCCAACCCCAACCCCATCCCCAACCCCAACCCTAGCCCCAACCCCAACCCCAAATCTAACCCGAACGCAAAATCCCAAGCCTAACCCAAACCCTAACCCCAACCAAAACCCCATCCCCAACCCTAACCCTAACCCCAACCCCAACCCCAACCCCATCCCCAACCCCAACACTAACCCCAACCCTAACCCCAACCCCAACCCAAACCCCATCCCCAACCCCAACCCTAACCCTAACCCCAACCGCAACCCCAACCCTAATCCCAACCCCAACCCTAACCCCAACCCCAACCCCAACCCTAACCCTAACCCCAACCCCAACCCCAACCCCAAATCTAACCCTAACCCCAACCACAACCCAAACCCCATCCCCAACCCCAACCCCAACCCTAACCCTAACCCTAACCCCAACCCCAACCCCAACCCTAACCCTAACCCCAACCCCAACCCCAACCCCAACCCTAACCCTAACCCCAACCCCAACCCAAACCCCATCCCCAACCCCAACCCCAACCCCAACCCCAACCCTAACCCTAACCCCAACCCCAACCCCAACCCTAACCCTAACCCCAACCCCAACCCTAACCCTAACCCCAACCCCAACCCTAACCCTAACCCCAACCCTAACCCTAACCCCAACCACAACCCCAAGCCCAACCCTAACCCCAACCCTAACCCCAGCCCCAACCCTAACCATAACCCTAATCCCAACCCCAACCCTAACCCCAACCCCAACCCCAACCTTAACCCCAACCCTAACCCTAACCATAACCCTAAATCCCCCACACTGGGTGCTGTCAAGGCCCTCTCTGTATTTCCAGGTGCTCCATTGGGCTCACAACAATGCCGATTACATTATTCCCCTCTACTGCTTCGACCCGCGGCACTATGTGGGCACCCACTGCTACGGCTTCCCAAAGACGGGGCCGCATCGGCTCAGGTTTTTGCTGGAAAGCGTGAAAGATCTGAGGGAAACGCTCAAGAAGAAAGGAAGGTAGTTGAGAAAGCACCATACAGATATCACGTCTGTTTTAATTTTCCTTCTCTTCTTCAACACGTATCTATGCTGTGAGTCAAATCATGACAGTCGGGCTGTGATGATGGTTTGTTCCAGAGAGCAACAGCCCTTCTGTTAGCGTTGGTCACTCTTTGAACTCCTGTTTGGATGACCTGCTGTGGCATCTGCAAGGGACTGAGGAGCCATCCAGGCTGTGTGCCATTCAGGTTTTGCTTTCTTGACCTCAGATAATGCAGATGGATGTAAGCCATGAGCTCTTTGCCCAGAGTCCTGCAGACATGAAGTGCGGTTGTCTGAGACATGGGCAGTGGCATCAACCACTGCGGCATGCTTCTTTCCTTGTCCCTAGCAAGTTTTCCTTAGGAATTGGTTTGACAGACCAACGTGGATCCTGGCTTGTGAGACTGGAGTTAAGTTTGCTTGTACCCTGTCCCAGTAAACGTGTTCCCTTTGGTAGGCTACGCTGTGGGAAGGGGATGTTCAGGGATTCGTCTTTCATGTGCCTTTAGGAACCATAGCTGGGGTAGACCAGGGCACGTAAGCCTACATGTTAAGAGATCCCACTACTAGGTAACACTTGGCTTTGCTTAGCAGAAGATGCATCAGCGAGCCTGTCTTCTCCCACGGCAGCACAGCATTGGTAGGAGATGCAAGAAGAATGGCTCTGTGTTTGCAGTGCGTTGCGGACCATGCAGGTGGGGGGTGTTTCAGGAGGCTGAACCAAGCGATCAGTGGGTAGCTGCACCCTCACCCTGCAGCAAACAGATTCAGAGCTGCTTGAATGCTGCTGTGCCATTATTAGTGACTGGTAAGAGATTGCTCTTCTGCAGTGAGAGAAATGGTTCTGAAGAGCCGCACTAAGACCCATGCTCCGCTCTCACAGCCAAGAAGTATTTTCGTAAGGCAGTGGTAGACAGACATCTCCATTTACAACCCGTGGTGTTCGCTGCGTGCAGCTTGTTCTCTAATGTTTTATGGGATGTTAGGGGAACAGCTCTCTCTGCAGCACCCCTTGATCCTACCTTCTGCAGACCCAGCCCATCTTTGAAGAAAGTTTCCAGTCATGGTTTAAATTATTCTGCCAGAAGCACTGTGTTAACCTCTCCAGCAACTTCTTCTCCAGCACAGCCCTCTGTTAGATTACGCAGTAGTTTGTGTGTGTGTGACGGGGAAAAGGACAGAGCCACTTACCAGGACTCTGCACCCACCTCTGGCCAGCTTTCTCACCACAGCTTCTCTTTTGGTCTGGTGCCCTGGGTACACAGCTGGGTAGTTTGTGGGGTTGCAAGGTGGGAGGGGAGTTTTGTTGATTCTTACTAACACGAGGAAAGAATTCCTCTGAACAATCCCACATGAAAGTGGAGGGGGGGTCTGCCCACAAGCCACCACTACCTGTGAAGGAGATTGAAAGAGGATTCAGTTCTTGAATCTCAGCCTGTATGCGTGTGAAGCTGAACAGATCTGACAGATTTACTTTTAGGTAACAGCCTGGCTTTCTGCCCAGTCATCCTTTCTAAGGCTTCCGGGGTGGTAGAAATGTGTTCAACGCAAACTCTGCCTCAGTGGCTTGCAAACTGTGTTCAGTGGTTCCTAAAAAATGCGGGCTAGTCAAATCCTGTCTGTCTGCCTCCACAGGCTGTCTGTGCCCCATAGAGAACAGGCACACGGGTGCCTGGGCTGATACTTGGGGCTCCTACGTACACAAATAACGATAACATCAAACCTAATTCGGGCCAACCTTTTGTGTTTGCAGTACCCTGGTTGTGAGAAAAGGGAAGCCAGAAGATGTGGTCAGTGATCTAATTACTCAGTTGGGCTGCGTTGGTGTTGTAGCTTTCCATGAAGAGGTAAGGGAAATACCTGAGTGTCATCATTAAAAGATAAAATTAGCAAGGTTTCTTCTACAACCGAATGATGGTGCAGGTCCTGTATGTTCAGAGCCTTCCCTGTCTGTGGTATTACAACTCCAGACAAGCTGGCCAGCTCCTGGAACGGGGGTGGCGTGGGTGTCTGGGTGGGAGTCCTTGCTGGATTGCAGCTGCTGGTGAGGAAGGAAGAAGAGAACTTTCTGGCAACTGGCATTGTGGGTCAGCAGAGCCCATTTCTCCTCCAGTTCGCATCAAGCTGTCTTTCCCTGGCTGCTTCTTGAGCAGGGAGCTAGCTGCCAGGTTTGTATCAAGTGTAGAAAGGGCAGTGGTGAGTTGGCAGCACCCGCGTTTAGGCAGTTGCCCCCCAGCACGTTAAAGAGCGAAGCAGGAGTCTGGTCCCTGGCTGCCGACAGGGCTGGCACGTCCCTGACCTGTCCTCACTGAGCTAAATAAGTGGTTTGATGCAGAGGCTGCTGAACAAGGGCTCAGGATCCAGTACACATGCACATACATACTCGTGTGCATGCACACATGTGCCTACGCACGTACATTCAGTATTAGCAGAGTCTGGGCCTGAAAACATCTAATGTTGGACTCACTCCGTGATCCCTGTTGCCAGGCCTAAGACACTTGTACCTTGACAACCTACACGTCCCGTAAAGCCTTGTTCCATGCAGCGCTGGACCTTGGTGTAAGAACAACCCCAGAAGGTCAGATGAAAGGACTCATCTTACTCCGTAGCCATTTTCCTGGCAGTGGCCAGGAGCAGATGCTCAGAGAAAACCAAAGGAGCAGAGCAAGATGCTCCCCCTGAATACTTTCCCAGCCTCCAAGATACTGTGACTGAAGACTTCTCGAGGCAGGAGTGCTATCCTGATGTTCTCTACTGATCAATGAATTTCTTTTACATGTATTTGTCCAGTTATCTTTGCAGTCCATGCAAACTTACAATATCCGCAAGGCCTTACATCAAGGAGTTCCACAGCTTCGCTGCACACAAGATGATAAGCCAGCCTCTTTCCCCGAGTGACAATTTGTTGAATCTTTTTCTGTTTGGCCGTTGGAAAAAGTCTGGCCTCGTTTATCTGCTTTATATTCATGTCTGAGGTTGTAAAAATTATTCCAGGGCGTCTGGTGGTGGATTTGGCTCTTCAGACCAGCTTTCTCTCACCTCTGCCTCCTCCGTATTCTGGCATCAGCGCTGCTAATGGATAGTGCAAATGCAAGTTGGGTTTGGCCCCTGGAAATATCCAGAGATTGTTTGCAGGCACCTCTCACTAAAGTCATGAAGCTGGGGATGAGGGAGGGGGGCAAGACCAGGGTCTGTGTGTCCGTGGGAGCTGCGGCCGTGCAGCAGTGGTCTCACGGCATTTTGTTCTCCCCAGGCTACGCAGGAGGAGCTGGATGTGGAGAAGGGGCTGTGCCAGGTGTGCGGACGGCACGGGGTGAAGGTGCAGACGTTCTGGGCAGCCACGCTGTACCACCGGGATGACCTTCCCTTCGGGCCTGTCGCCAGGTGGGCTGCTCCGGGATAGCACTCACTGCTCCGCTGTCCCATTTATTGCACACTCCACTGAACCGCTCAGGAGGGGTTTTAGTCACTCAGTCACTCAGCGTAGTCACTCAGGGAAGGGGCATACTCATGCCTCAGTGCTCGGAGGATTGACTCTCTGAAACACATAAAGCTGAGGGGGTTCTTTGACATTTTATTGAGGGACTGATTTCCCTTTGCCCTTCTACCAGCGCAGTGTGGATGCTGTCTGCAGTACCCAGAGCCTTGTGACACTCGGACTGGGTTGCTCCATTACCCCATCGGGCTACTGCCTGTGACAGAAGCCTTCTGGGTGTGCACTCTTCATGGCTCCATCAATAATCTCTTGATATCTACTTGATGTAGTTGAGTGATTCGTGGTATCCTAAAGAAGATGTAAAAAATAGGGCAGAAAAGCCAGACCGTACCGATGCCTGTTGGTCTCCATTGATCGTAAAGGCAGCCTGAGGTTGCACATTCGTATGTTGAGGTCAGCCCCGTGGGTGATCAGAAGTTAGGTGAGATAAATCCGCCCCTCACAGTCGCCCCATCAGGACGCACCATAAATGGAAAAGGCACCATTTGGATCAGAAGCAGGAAGCAAGTTAGGGAAGGGCTGTGAGGAGGGGCCACCGCAGCCACTCTGCGGGTCTCGTACGGAGATGTGACCGTGCTCTGATCTGCGCAGGTTGCCCGATGTCTACACCCATTTCCGAAAAGCGGTGGAATCTGAGGCGAAGGTCCGGCCAACCCTGCAGCTGGCAGAGCAGCTGAAGCCTCTGGCTCCGGGGGTGGAAGAAGGCTGTATCCCTACAATGGAGGATTTGGGACAGAAAGGTAAGAAAACTTAATTTGGCAGCTGCTCCCATGAATTCCTAACTGAGAATCAAAAGATGGAGGCCTCCCAAGGCAGTGGTTGCCCTTCAAACGCTAGCTGAGCCCCTGTTCACTCACAGGAAACGAAGGTAAATTCCCTGCGTGCAGGAGCTGGGTTGGCAGGCCCTGCAGCTGGGTAGAAAACATTCTCCTAATCAGCAGTTTTGAATGTCTGATGTGGCCCTTTTTCAAAGGAAGGCTCTGGCAAAACCTTGCATTTCCCCAAAGCAGCATCCCTCGTGCCGAACGTCCCTCGTTTTTAAGCTCCTTGCCTTTGAGGTGCTTTCCAAAGGCTAGTTGTTATTGGTAACAAGCTGATGGTGTTTTCTGTGGCAGATCCTGGGACTGATCCACGAACAGCCTTCCCCTGCAGTGGAGGAGAGACCCAGGCTTTAATGAGACTCCAGTATTATTTTTGGGACACGGTAACTCATACATTTCCTTGTCTGCATCCTCCCCCTCGTACATCCAGCTGTACAAGTGGGTGAGGCTGCAATTCACTTCCTAATAATAATTCCTTAGCTCCTGTGTAGCACTGTACAAAGGAGAGAATTAACATTATTTCAGTTTTATAGAGAGACAAACTAAATCAAAAAGAAGCCGTCCAGGACCTGGAAACGTAAGCCAAATACTTAGGAACGTAGTTTAGCGGCCATCCCTCTTAAGTGTTTTTTTCCATCGACTTCAGGGAATTGGAACCATCTTCTGGTTTCTTTACCTTGACTTGCCTCTTTTTGCTTTCCCTTCCCACATCAGCAGCAATTAAGTTCCTCCATTTTGGAGGAGTGCAAAGGAGCCTGAAGGGCTGCAGTTGCATTCGGGGTGAGGAACAACTGAACCAAGCTGCTGCCCACAGCTGAGAACAGTCAGATGTTCCTAGCAGTCTGGCACAAAAACTCGTGGCCAAATAATTACAGCTACTTCTTGCTCCCTCACGTTGGTGGGTGAAGCTGCTGACTGTGGTTCAGCTGTGCATCCTGACTGTCTTTGAACCTTTTTGTGGTTAGAAGCTGCCTTACGTTTTCCTCGTGTGAACTTAGACAAAGGCACGTGTGCTGATTTCCAGCAGGGATGAAGGGGGCAGCAGCTGACCAGCTGAGACTGTGTAAGAAGCGTGCTGTGTCCAGTACGCTCACTAACACGGCTTCCAGGGGATTCTTTCAGCTGTGCTATGAAGATCCTGCATTTGCTTGGTGTTGGGGAGCATGCACAGCTTTTAATCTTTACGGAGCACTAATACAATCACTGGAAAACGTGTTCCTTATTTTTTTGTAGTTATACAAATGTTACCAGCCCTTGGTGAGCTAGAACAGCCCGCTAGTGCTTGTAACCTGTGCTGTGGATCAGGGAAAGATCAGGTTTCCCTCTATGTCCTTTGCGTTGCCAGCGGAGCCTAGAAAACGGCAGATCAGCACCCTGCCGTGAACGTGGGTGGCCCAGAAATAACAGCGATCGGGATTCCTGCAGGCGAGCGTTGAGTGCTGTCAGGCGCTGTGGTTCTCAAACCCAAGCAAGCAGCCTCATGGACAGGGCAACTGGCCAACCTGGCTACAAGCGCTGCTCCTGAACGGGTTATTGATCCGGAGTCAGACGGTGCAGGCAGGGAGCAGCGCGGTTTCAGAGCGCTTGGAGAAAGAAATGTGCTACAGGTTGAAGCAGGGAGCACAGCTTGTGACACGTTTCCCAGAGCTGCAGTGAAAACTGCTGGCCTGATTAATTCCCGTGCACTCGAGGCAGTAATTTGGCAGCGCTGTAACCCTTGCAGGCAGCCGTGAGAGGGAGCCCAGCCCTGCCAGATCGTCCTGGCTCTGACATAAAAGACATTTTAGCAGGTGGCATGTAAAGTATTAAAATCTTTTGTTCTTTTCTTGTGCAGAACCTGGTCGCATCTTACAAGGAGACTCGGAACGGGCTGATAGGAATGGATTACTCAACCAAATTTGCACCATGGTAAAAAACCTTTGTTGCGAGACTTGAAGCTCCCTGTCTGCCCCCACCCCAAATCAATGTTACCTGTTTGCTGAACACTCTTAGCATGGACAGGGGCCTGAGTGTGATTCCCTCGTCCTTTCTGTTGGGGTACAGCAGTCTCAGAACTGCTCTTTATTACCAGGCAGTGTTTCCCTGGGAACACCGTTGCAGTTAGGAATTGCTGAAGGGCAGCAATGCTGTGCCAAGAGCTCAGCCTGCTGAGAGCAGTGATGTGGGCAGGACACCGGAGGGACAAACAGCTGGTCTCGGGCTTTGCCCTGCTTTGTGTATCTGTGCAACAGAACCGCAACGTGAAACAATTTTCTGGGGCTGCTACAGGTCAGGTTTTTTGTTTTCAACCGGCCTTGTGCTTCAGTGTTTGCAGCGGATGGCTCCACCTGGTGGCACTTGGGGATCCCAGGGCCGCTGGCACTGCGGGAGGTTCGTTCTCCGTTGTGGCCTCCACTCGAGTTTTTTCCAAGCTGGCCGTTTGCCCAGCACAGACAGTCCTGATCCGCCTGCCCCGAAGCGTTCTTCTGTCAGACAATCAACATCAGACCGGGTCAGATCGCAGCCAGCCGTTCACGTCTCACACTGCTCATTTCTAAAGTGTGCAGCTGCTCAGCAATTAAGGAAAAACTCCTCAGGTCCTTTCTTCCTGTTTTCCAAAACTCACCAGAAGGTCAAATGTTTCCATCAACCCCGGTGAGGAATAGCATTAAAATACATTTCTGGGAAAATCTTTGGGTCTTATCACCCTTTTCCATCGGGCTGGAGTCTACGTGCTGTTTTCTGTCTTGCACAGCACCGATTTGGAGCAAACGGAAGGAGCCCACTGGGTTGAAATGCCAGAGCTGGGTTTCATTCCCTAGTTTTCCTACCCTGCCTGAGATTTTCAGCAAGTCACTTGCCTTCTGTGGTTCCTCAAATGAGACACTTGGGTGCTGCAGCAGTAGGAGCCCTGGACGTTGTGATAAATAGGTGTGTAGGAGAAGGAGGGCCGCTGGCCCGCCGAGGCAGATGATGAAGAGGTTTGAGATCCATTTCTGGGTTTGTCGTTGGTGCACTAAGTCACCAGCTGATAAGTCTTCTAGGCAAAAGTGTCAAACTTCTGTCAAGTGATTTATCTTGGTAGCTTTGGGACTCCCGGAACAGTCAGACACTGTGAAGGGGAGGATTTTCATTTTCATTTTCACTCGAAGTTGCAAAAAAAAGTCATACCACTTGAGTGAAGCCGTTTGGGAAGTCAGTGGCATGACTGCAAACTGTGCCAAGGTTTTTCAGGCTCTGAGCACAAAACTGCCCCTCCACGCCCTCTGTGGAGACATCGAGCTGTGAGGCATTGCCCTGCACTGCACTCCAGACATCTTCCTTCTGCTTTCAGGCTGGCGCTAGGCTGCATTTCACCTCGATACATCTACGAGCAAATACGGAAGTATGAAAAAGAGAGAACAGCAAATCATAGCACATACTGGTATGACCCTGCGTGATCGCTGTGGTGTGTTTTTTCTGAAAAGGAAGCTGGCATCTCACGCACAGGAGAGAGTGATTTGTTAACTTTCTTCTTAATTGATGTCTGTTTTTCCTGTGCCTGCTGTCTGGTTCCTCTGGGGCGCACCGCACTTCTGTTTCAGTATGGATTTATTAGTCTGCCTTTGACATCCAGAGGCTTTAGGCATTTTATAAGTGAAGATTATTAATGCTACTTGTCATGCCTATTGGTGGGGAATTGCTGCTCATAATTTTTAAGATTGATCTCTGTAAATCAGCACCATCCCTCTCTGTACTGTTATAATGGGCTAGACGAGAAGGAAGAAGAACGATTTGCAGATAAAAGCCAAAGGGTTTCTCATGCCGAAGATGGGAGCGGGGTTTCACCCAAAAGGCTCGGGTGCTGTGCGACTCGCACGGATCACACGGTGCCAGAAGGACCTCTGGCCACGGCCCAGCAAAGGGCCCTGCGCTTGCTCAGCTGTCTGGCCATGACCACAACACCTTAGAAAAGGGGAAGAAGGGATGTGGAAGTGGGCTTAATGCACCCAGCCTTGTGATCCCTGCTCTTCTTCACCCCACCGCTCGCGTGCCTGCAGGTGGTACTGAAGGAGTCTGCGCTGCTGGGGGGCGGCTGGGGTCAGTGAATCTCTCTCTGGGTTGACCTCGAGCTCGCTCGTGTGTGCTGAGCTGCCCAGACAGGGTGAGACGGAGCCTTGGCACAGCTGAAGAACATCCCCTCTTGTAGCTGTGTTGGGGGCAGAGGCTGGGACAGCCTGCTAGTGCCGGTCACAGTGATGGCAGTGAGCTGGGTGTCCACATGCTCGGGTTTGTAGGTAGCCGGCAACGTGACCAAAACCCCAAAAGATCGCGCAGACTTCAACAGGGAGCTCTCACAAAGAAGCAGATTCATGCTAGAGCCTAATGCTAGACCTGGGTGGAAAGAACCCCAAAACAGAAAGACCGTGCAAACTGTAGAATTGTGTTTTTGCACTGCTTTGTTACATTTGCAGCATGTCAAACAGCACAGTGCCTGGGGAAGAACAGCCAGAAAATTGCCAGCAGTTCTGGCCAAAATACTCAATTAAAATTCAAACGACAGATATACCGTTGACCTCTTGCTTGCTTATGTCTGTGTTTTTCTTTGTTTGTTTTCTTCTTCAAAATGAATTAGGAAAGGAAGTTTCAAGAGAGGACCACACTCATGTTTCTCCCTGCCTGCCTGCAGCCGGGGTATCATGGTGATCTGAGTATTTTAAAGTGATAAATAACAGTAAAAATGCAGCTGTCAAGCTCCTAGACGCTGGCTTCAGTTGCACGGTGAAGCCCAGGTCACGGTGGCTGCACACGACAAGCTCACAGAATCTCAACGTCACGACAGTAGTTTGTAGTGTGTGGGGCAGTGTCCTGTTTTGTAGTCAGGATTTCCAGAAAGCTCTTAGAAGTTGAAACGTCAGCTGAACAGAATATTTCCCATGTGCCAGAGAGCTGAAGCGAGTCTCAGAGGATGAGGTGTCATCATTTTATGAGTGCTTTTTATATCAAAAGTGCTTTAATATAAAACTGTCTGTTTTCTGCAGGCCTAGCACTTGATCTCATGAGCTAGACCCCTGTAAGCCCACTTTTGAGAGGTGCCCGTAAGTCCCTTACAAAGGCTGTTGCTTAAATCAATGCAAAGCTCTTGGGAACGCGCTGGCGTGCTTGCTCATGCAGAAGTGTGAAGCTGAATCAAGTCCTCACACTGCTCTTTGTGGAATTACATCCCAGGAAGGGTGGATCAGAGGGGGGTTTCCTGAAATTCTGCTCTTACACAGGGGCTAGGAAAAGCTTCCCAAGTGATTCGTGCAGTTTGCTTTCACTGCAGCCACCCATGTGCGAGCTAGATAAGTAGGCTTAGGGCAAGAATTGGCAAGTGATGTGAAAATGCTCACTGTAAAGAAACCTCACGGCGTTAATGATGGGTGCTACAGAAACAAAATCCCAATTCAGTAGTTTTCTCTCTTCACCAGGGAAATAAACGCATGGCTTTGTGTTTTAGGGTCCTGTTTGAACTACTGTGGCGGGATTACTTTCGATTCGTGGCCCTGAAGTACGGCAGAAGGATTTTCTCAGTAAGAGGTGCGTACGGATCACTGTATCTGGGGAGGAATGGAGCAGTCTTAAAACGGGGAAAGTAAGAGAAGAGGTGTTAGGCATTGTGATGTACAACACTCTTCTTACAGTGCTTGTGTCACTGCCCTGGGATGTTCCTATGAGTTACTTTTTGCACAGAAGTGCCTTAACACCACGATCCTGGGTGCTGTGAAGACCCAGAGGTTTGCCACAAATCTCATTAAATACAGGGAACAGTATTAACACACATTAGTGGCAAACAGCAGCCCAACAAGAGTAAAACTGCTGTTTCCAGAGACCCTCTACCTTTGGAGAGAATCCAGGCTTCAAGGCTTGCCAGAGTTCCCCAGAAAGTCTGGGACAGAGCAGGAACCGACCCAGCAGTGTGAATCCCAAGACACCAGATATTTTCTGCCGGGCACTGCATAGGAATCAGAGAGAGGTTCAGCTCCAGCCCCAGTCCCTTACGTGCAGCTGCCTGCACATGAAACGGGAGCCCGAACTCCCAGCGCAGCAACAGACACCTAGTCAGGAAACCCTACAGCTGGTGTCAGTGTTGGCTGAGCTGTTCTCCACGGGACTTAGCAGCCCACACCTAAGCATGCAGCACTTTTAGATGCCCTCGGGCATTCTGCCTAGCATCTAGTTGTGGCTGCAGAGGGGCACGTGTCTCCCTCAGGGCCTGTGTCACATTTGCCAAGCCCAAGTGGCTGCTTCAAACGCCCCGTGGCATTTCAAATGGTACCGGGTGCCAGTGGTGGGCCTGAACTTAGATGTCTGGAGCCAGAGCTGAGTCCCTGCTGTCTCTGTTCCACTGTACAGAGCTGTAATTGCCATCGGACCCCTGCAGACTTAAAAGTCATCCTCCTTATCTGTTCCTGCCCAGCTGCAGGAGCAAAGTCTTACCAGGGGCTTCTGCAGAGTAATGCTGGGGTCAGTATCTGCTGCAGAAATGGATTTCACATACGCATTGTGCTGGAATAAAACCGAACGAGAAAATATTACCTTGGACCAGAGCATGTCTCTAGCTGCATAGGAGGTCTGAGCCATTTTTAAGTTAAAAAACAGCAACACCAGCAAGCCAAATAATCAAAATTCAGAAGGCCTTGAGCATCATCTGCGTGCACCAGACACTCCTTTACAACACTTTATAGGATGAACAGATTATCTCTAAATCTTTGCAGAAGGAATGTGGTTTGCGATGACGGTCAGAGGGCTAGCTCCATCCTAATGTCTTCTGTCAACCAAGGTACCTCTGGCTGTCATCATTTCATTTTTAAATGCTTGTGTCAGCGTTTGTCTTCATAAGCACTTCATTTTTTTCCCTCAACAGGGCTTCAGAGTAAAGAGGTCCCCTGGAAAAAGGATCTTCAGCTCTTTGACTGCTGGAAAGGTCAGTAGAAACATCAGGTTTGGCTAGCTGTGCTCTTGGTTTCCACCTGTCCACATGCTAACGTGAGCCCCAGTGCCAACTCAGATTTCTATGAGAGCTGTCAGCACCATCAGGCCCTGCCATCTGTAATCTCATCACCAAACAAGAACGGAACCCTGTGTGAGTGCAGGAGACTTGCCTTCCTTCCGAGACTGAGCGCCACACAGGAGCAGGCCCACAGGATATCACGAATGTCCAGGTTCTGTCTGTCACAGCCTGTCAGATGTTCTTCCAGTCGGTTTTGGTTAGAAGGGTAAAGCAGCCTTAGACTAAATCTCACCTTGTGTTGTGCCACACAGCCTTTTAATACACTTCCTTTTTTTTTTAACTTTTATTTCGTTGTCACATGAATAGCAAAGATAGTGTCTCAAAATAAAACTCAGAGAGACCAACAGGTTAAAGTATCAGAACCAGTGAAATGCACATCTATGTACCTTTCTTCACATTAGTGCCATGTGTCCATTTGCACACAGTTACAGACATTTTTTTTCCTTAACAATAGACAAAGCTCTCTGCTTTTCAGGTGCTAATCCTCGTGGACTTGTCCCATACATCCCTCTCTGCTATTCATTGTTTCTCAACATTTTTTTTTGTTCTTGGCCTGTTGTCTGTGCATTTATTTTGCTTGAATTCCACCTGATGCACTGGTTTTCCATTCTGAAGTTTTTCTGTACCTTTTTTTTTTCTTTTTCCAAAAATTCTCATTTTAATTTTCCATTCAATTTGCTTTCCAGTGGCGCTTGCAGCTGAATGTCAGGAAATCTCCCCAGCATAAAGTTCTCTCCCTGCTGCCGTACGCCGGCACTGCCTAACCTGCTCGGATGGCTGCGAACGCATGCGCGCAGGTCGGTTACGAGTGCCCCAATAATGTCGTCACGTCCCAGCAGTGTCTTTTGTCTCTGCAGAGGGCAAAACGGGGGTTCCTTTTGTCGATGCCAACATGCGAGAGCTGGCTGCGACGGGCTTTATGTCTAACAGAGGGCGGCAGAACGTCGCCAGCTTTCTCACCAAGGACCTGGGTCTGGACTGGAGGATGGGGGCAGAATGGTTCGAACACCTGCTGGTAAGACTGAAGGCTGGAGTTGTTTGTGCTCCGCCCTGCGGGGCAGATGGGAGGGCAGCTCTGCCTGATCAGGGTGCAGAATGATCCCTGATTTTCAGGGGAACATCACTGCGCGTGTATAGTGCTTGTATTGTGTCCTTCTCAAAGCTCACGTAAGAAAAAGGAGTTGTGCCACAGTGAAACTGCCATCAACCAAGATGTAGCTAGGAAGTTTGCAGTGATACTTCTGGTCCTTCTCGTGTAGAGTTTTAGCCAGAAATCTGTCATACTCGAGAAAACTTTCAAGCACAGATAACGTTAACATAGATAATGTTAACAATACTAATTTGCTCGCCCCAGAGGCTGGGGAGGAGGAGAGCCCAGAAATAGAACAGAAAAATAAATGTGTTCTGGCCACTGAAGCCGGTGTTGGCACAGCGTCTTTGCATTGATCTGGACAGAGAAGTCATGCAGTCAGGAGCAGGCAGGCACGGACAATAGCTGGCTCAGCTTCCACGGGGCTCCACCCTGGCTGGAGGCATCTCTCTTCGTTCTGGTGAGTCACCGGCCTCCCTGCCAACGGGAGCACCCTTCCCCTCGTGCCAGTCAGCAGTCACAGTCTCGGTTAAATGGCCGGGTTGCTCTTCTCTCCTTGGCCCCCACAGCTTCTTTCCAGGAAGGTCTGGACAGGCTGACGGGCTGCAGGTCAGAGGCGTGGGCAGGAGTGCAGCGCCGTGTCCTGGCGTGGTTGCCTTTATCTCTGGTGATTCGGGTGGGGGTGCCATCAGTAGCTCCAAGCTGAGCTGTGAAAACGGGCTGAGGAGATGGGTCCATGTTTGTTCCTCGCCAGACTGAAGGGTACAGAGTGAGACAGACACGATACCAACAGCAGCCTTCATTAGAGGTCTTGTCTGGGGGATAGAAGAGGCTACGGATATTCAGGAGACTTTCCGCTCATGAGCGTGGTTGGAGGTACAACGAAACCATCACTTCCCTAACACTTCAGATTAAAAGAGCCTTTTTTTTATTAATGTAACTTTTCCGCACTTCCTTGGAGCTGGGCTCTGGAATGGCTCTGGCAGCGGAGATCTGCATTTCAGTGCCGATGATTTAACTCCTGTAAGTTGGATGCCTTGTGCGTGACGCGTACTGGCTGCCCAGAAGAATGGTTTGGCACCGCTGAGGTGCGCCCGCACGCACAAACGTATTTACCCATGCTGGCTGCGCAGAGTGAGTCACTGGGACCGTTCTGAACGGCTCTTCATGCCTGGCTTCTGGTGGCGTCTGTCGGCTGTGGCTTACACAGGTGACTGCACTCCGCAGAGGCCAGCTTGCTTCATGTCAGGACAAGCCTCTTGCTCAAAGCTCGCAGCGATTAAGAGGATGAAGAGTTAGGAATCAGGAACCAAGGCGCTGCTCTGACAGGCAGGCAGAGCTTAGTTCTCTGCAGTCAGGTTCAGGGCCATGGGAGGTACCAGGTCCTGTTCCCCAGCTGAAGAAGACCTGGAAGGTCTCACCCTGGAGAGATGTTCCCTGGGTTATTACCTTTATTCCTGCGGTCATGAATGTTAACGGGAAGCAGGATTTGGTACTCTCCCCTAGCTCTGTCATCTCGGGAGGCCCCAGACACTGATTGCCGCTGTAGATTAGCCTGGCGCAGACTGATCCTTGTGTCCTGTCCCTTCCTTTCAGCCCGTGTCACACCGATGTATTGCTAGAGAGCTTCTTCCACCTGCTGGCACCTCCAGACTAACACAGAGAAGACAGTTTGATGGGGGAGATCCAGCTAGAGAAGGGTAGAGGCTAGCACGGAACTGAAACTGGGGGCACTGTCCAACAAAAAGGGAAAACATTGCCTTTTCCGTTTCTGGTGCTTTCATCGAAGGCCCCCAGAGCGTGCACATGCTTGGGAAGAAGAAAGTGTTTGTCGTCCACACACACAGGCAGGGAGACAAAGACAAGCTCTCTGCAACCCGCTGAAGCCAGGGGAAAGGCCACGCACTGCTGGTGTCCTAACAGAGACTATCTCAGCTATGATTTAATTCTCAGGGCCAGGCCCCGGGGAAAGGGAGAGAAACAAACAGAAGAGAATTCCAGGAAGGGGCAAGGCTGAGGGGGAAATGAGCCTGCCTCCTCCAGCCCCCCTGGGTTTGCCCTCACCTCCCACACACGCTTTCCTGCACGTTAATGGCTCGGTCAAGCCTCTGCTGGTGTCTTTCTCCCCATCCTTATCTTACAGGTGCTGTTGGTGAGGGGTAGGTGCACAGGGAGCACAGCTGGCTGTTGAGCCTGTCCCCAGCTCTCAGCTGGCTTTGCAGAGAACTGGGAAGGGAACTCAGCACAGCCACAGCCCTGTGCCTGCTGCCACCTGGGCACGTTGAGCTTCCCACCTCGAGGAGCGGCCGAGATCTTGGAAGCATCACCGCGTGGACTGATCGTTGCTGCAGCCGCAGCGCAGAGGGAGCAGAAGAGCGCGGAACCTGCTCCGTGACGTGTCTTTGCAAACTCTTCCCGCTGCCGCTGCCAGCGCGGCGCTTTCGCAACGCGGACACCTCTCGTAGGAACGCGGGGAGATCCCACGCCCCATTCCCTATCGCTGCCACTCCCCGCTTGACGTAGGTGTGGGCTGCCCTGAACTGGAAAGCTTCTCATGGTGGATTTAAGCTACCCTGTGCAGCCCGAGGGCATTCAGGCAGGACCGTGTCCTGACCTCATCCGTGCCTCTTTCAGGAGCCTTGCTCCATTTTACACAAGCATCCTTGAGAGCTTTTTGTTTAGATGTAGAATAATCTGACCATGTGCAGCCTACCGAGTACATCACGAGGGCTCTGGTGTTTCCCGTAGCAGAGCACCTCTCTCTGCCAAGTCCCTGGGAGTTGGGGCTCATTGCCCACCAAAACTCAAGTGTAGCAAGGAAACAACTGCTGCGTTTGCGCTGGTTGCATCTTCCTACACTCTGTGTGGTCGCTCCCTTCCCTCAGACGTTTCTCCAGTCTGCCTAATGGGATCTGCAGAGATGATTTTGCTAGTCTGTGGTCTCCGGGTAACTGGCCAGGAAGAACTTCTGGAGTGTTTGAAATGTTCTGGGCTACTGCTTCTTGGAACGCGAGCACTCCAAGGCTAGGGGAGTTGTGATGAAGCTTTCTCTTTCCTTCTCCTGTTCTCAAGGTTGATTACGACGTTTGCAGCAATTACGGCAACTGGTTGTACAGCGCCGGCGTTGGCAATGACCCAAGGGACAACAGGAAGTTCAACATGATTAAACAAGGCCTGGACTACGATGGCAACGTAAGTCGTCTGCGGCTGCCTTGCAGTGAATAGCGCAGAAAAGCATATGTTAATAGTTGCAGGGAGCGGAGATCGATGTGCCGTGTGGGTACTGCTGCAGGAGCAGTCCTTCGGTCGCCCTGCCAGCAGGCGGGCAGGTTCCTCCTCCTCCTCGTACAGGAAAACCTGACGTTTGCAATCTGCTGCTGTCCCCAGCGTGGCCGGTGCTGCGTACGCCTGCCCTGCGGTTTGGTTTCGTCAGCATTTCTTCCGGGTGACGGCTGGGTCCCATCGGTGTCGCACACCTGCTTCCTCGAGCACTGAGCAGCTTCTTGGAGGACTCAGAAGTGACCGGAGAGCCTGAGCTGCTCACTTGGCACCTCAGGAGGTGCTGGACAGTAGACGAAACCTCTGGCTTCTCTGACCCCAAGTGGTGGGAGCACACAGATTGCCCTTTCCAATTGCTTAGGTGTTGCTGACGTACTGGGCTACCTGCTTCCACCCTGTTCCTTAGCTTGGCGAGTTGGCAGCGTTCCCTTTTACCGCTGTAGCTGGAAGAATTTAGCAAAAATCACCATTTTTCCTAGCAGGGGACGCAGCAGGATAGTTAATGGGAGAGATCCCGGGGTTCGTTTAGCCAGGCACAGAGGTGTGCAGCTAAGCTAGCCGTCCTAGCTTCTGTCAGTCACTGGAAAGAAAAATGGACTTTTTGGGAGTGATTTCACCTTGCCATGCCTTAAAAGGCCAGGTGAGCCCCCCAAAATACCTCTGTCTCCTTCCACTGCCCGCAGAGTGAGCTTGGGGAGCCCCAGCACTTGTGTCTTTGCATTCCAGGCACTAATTCTGGGTAGCGGGTTTAACAGGAGGGGTCGAGAGCTAAATGATGCTGTCACGTACCAGCTTCTTTCCCTAGAAATCAGGCTTTTCTTTCACGAAGACCCTTACACACACCGATCGCTGCTGAATGGACCCTGTCCCTTCTGTTTGCAGGGAGATTACGTCCGGCTGTGGGTGCCAGAGCTACGGGGCATTGAGGGAGCAGCTGCCCACACCCCGTGGGCACTGAGCAGTGCCGCGCTCTCCCAGGCAGGCGTAACTCTGGGCGAGACCTACCCGCAGCCAGTCGTGACGGCCCCGGAGTGGAGCAGGCACATCAGCCAGAGGCCTGTGAGTACTGGGAAGGTTGGGACGGGGCGGGGAGGTGTTTTTGCAGCTCTCTCCCTCTGTAGGAGAGGCCGCGAGTTCTGCTCTTCTTTCTCAGGTACAAAGGGAAACGATTGCTTTAGTGCAAAGTGCCGCTACCTCACAGCAGGGGGTGGTCCAGCTCCGCACAGGGGCTGTGCCGCCAGGGTTATTTAGCCGTGTCTGTCAGAGTAAGCTAAACATACCTGAGGTACAAGCCTGATAGGGCCAGTGTTGGAAGGGAAGGAAGTGAATGTAACCAGTGCTTGCGTGTTTCAAGGGGGTTTCGGCATTTCTGCCTTCCCCCGTGCCTCCTCCTGAGGAAGGGATACTTCATGGAGGCACAAATTCAGTTGTCAGACAATGTTCAGTGAAGAATAGTGAACCGTGTATCCATTTCACCATTTTAATTCCAAGGTACTGAAACAAATTTGCCAGGCCAGATTCTTCTGACACCAGTGGAAGATCTTGCTGAAGCAGACTTCTGCTTGAGCCGTGCTGTCGAAAGGCCCAGATTATTACTCTTGTGTTTAAAAGTGTATCTGAAATCAGAAAAAGAACTCCACGAAGGAACACCTTGGTGAGGCACAGGTTTGGGGCAGTGATGGAGCTTGAATTAAAAAAGCTCCTCAGGAAGGAGTTCCATTTTGATCCACTTCCCAGCTCACCTGGGAAGCTCACCAGCACTGCCCCGCGTTACTGAGGCCTGGGGAAGAACTTCTAGATTCAGTATGGGTGGGAAATACAAGCCCGTAACTTACAAGAAACTCTCATTTCCTAAGTCCAGGACTAGAACCGTGCCTGTCAGGCCTCCCCTCCTTCTTGCCCCATATCTGGGGGGCAAAGGAGCCACGTGCACATTTTTCTTTCTAACACTGCGTGTAAAGGCTGCGTTGTGCCCAGACCAGCATCAGGAAATGTCTCAGCGCTCGTCTTTCGTTTGCAGCAGGGAAGAAGCCCCCATCCCAGGGGCAGGAGAGGACCTGCTCGCACCCCGGCGCAGCACAAGGACAGAGGGATAGATTTCTACTTTTCTCGCAAGAAAGATGTGTGATGAAGGTGATCCACGTGCTGCCTGGAGAAGAGTTCACTGGGAGCTTTTGCTGCTGAATATTCAGATTTAATGCCCTATCTCTTTGAGCTAAGCCAACGCTAGGAGTCTGGCCTCGCGGAAGTAATAGGGATCTGCCTCTTTGGTGTTCCCAAGGACAGGGTCTGCAAGCAGATATTTGGAGGTTGTGTTCTAGCACTGATTATGCTGCTTGGATCCTTTTTCACTTAAGCCGCTGCTGTGAGGTTGTAGGCAGTTAGTGTGTCGCTCTCCAGGAGTGCTGGGGGTCCGATTCCTGTAGACACGTGTCACTCTTAACTCTGTAAAGTGCTTTTGTTGAAGGGGACTGTCAAACGAATGTTAACTAACCAAAACGGTACCGCCTTTCCATTTTGAACAAGTGTTGCTGCTTTTCCAGTGCCTCTCGCTTGGCACTGTTGCTTACAGCTGTTACAAGCTCAATTTCTACCTCTTTTTACAAACTGGAGCAGATGGTTTATGCAGCAGGTATTCAGAAAGAACTCTTTATCGTGAATTTTCTTATGCTAATTTTTCATTCTTAAAGCTTTTAAACTACTGCTCCTTATGCAATTAAAAAATTTGCTGCTGGAGTATTTTATCTTCCTCATTTCCACTGACGCAACAGAGATCCACAGATAGTGAGACTTCAGGGTACGTTCGTGCACTGTGTTCCCTACAGGACTTCGGGGAAACAGTAAGTTCCTCTTGCAAACTGGTGCGGAGTCACTGCAGCACTTGGGTTGGTTTTGGTGCTGGCCTGGAAGCCATAAACTGTTCAACTCAGAGCTGAGAACCGTGGGTTGTACTCAGCACCAACAACCAGTCAAAGCGGTTTTACAGCCACTGTAAACGTTTTGATTTTATGCAGAATGGAAGAGTTTGGGAGACTGGAGAGAGCTGTCTTTGGGCCATCATGGAACAGCTACCTGACAGAGAGCCCAGGTTTGAACTCCTTGCGCCTAGGAGCAGGCCCCTCTCAGCAGAAGGGACACGGCTCTGGGATTTATTACCACTAGGGATCCATTCAGACCTCTTTGGTAAAGAATAATAACATAATTCTGCTAAATCTCTTAGTTATTTAGGTAGATGAGTTCAGGACTGCATTGAGAAAACAACTGATGTGGAACACAAAAGTGAGATCTTCTGTCAAAAGGAAACAAATCGAGTAGCTTCTTAGGGAGTGAACACCCTATAAGGGGTGTTTGGACCTCATATGATAATCCTGCCATTTGTTGGGTAACAGGAACTGATGAGTAGCTCCTGATGATGGTCAGCTTCAGGGGTTGCTGCTTAAAAGAAATAATTGTATCCCAAATAAAAGTCTGGGACAAAACAGTAGCCCAGATCTTGGAGTACCTGAACAGGCCTTATATTCTGGGCATCGCTTGTTCAAACCTAATTAATTGGAAACCCAACTGCAAAGCCACTGAGATCCTGACAGATGTCCTGCTCTTGATCCAAGCAGAAGTGCGTAAGAGGGGATTGCTCTCAGCTCATCCCCTTATGATGGTAAGTTGCTGCTCTCACCTGCTCCCTCGCAGAGCAGCATCTGAGGGATCCTAACCAGGTTGGGTGAAATCTCCTGGGTTAGCTGGAGCTGTTGTTGGCATGAGCTAACTTGGAGAATCGGGACATGGCTGCTGCTGGCAGAATTGGCAGCTCCAAAGCTGAATGTGCAGAAGTGCCTCAGCTTTTGAGTGGAAAGGGAGCAGAAGCACAACGATAGACACGGAGATTGTGTGTACCTCAGCAGTCAGCCTTCCCTTGTGAATATGGTGATCTGGGTGTCAGGTAGGAGAATCACAGAATCATTAACGTTGGAAAAGCCCTCCAAGCTCACTCATCTGTTCCAACCATCCCACTCCCACCAATGTCACCACTAAACCATGTCCCCAAGCACCACATCCAACCTCTCCTTGAACACCCCCAGGGACGGTGACGCCACCACCTCCCTGGGCAACCCGTCCCAATGCCTGACTGCTCTTTCTGAGAAGAAACGTCTCCTCATTTCCAACCTGAACCTCCCCTGGCACAGCTTGAGGCCATTCCCTCTTGTCCTATCACTAGTTACCTGTGAGAAGAGGCCGACCCCCAGCTCCCCACAGCTTCCTTTCAGGCAGTTGTAGAGAGCAATGAGGTCTCCCCTGAGCCTCCTCTTCCCCATACGAAACACCCCCAGTTCCCTCAGCCGCTCCTCACAGGACTTGTGCTCCAGGCCCTTCACCAGCTTCAAAGCCCTTCTCTGGACACTTTCCAGGGCCTCGATGTCCTTGTACTGAGGGGCCCAAAGCTGCACACAGCACTTCAGGTGCGGCCTCACCAGAGCAGAGTACAGGCGGACCATCACCTCCCTGCTCCTGCTGGCTGCACTACTCCTGATACCGGCCAGGATGGCGTCAGCCTTCTTGGCCACCTGGGCACGCTGCTGGCTCGTGTCTAGGTGAGCATCGATCAGCACCCCCAGATCCTTTAGAGAAGCCTGGAGCTTGGCAATAACAGAAAATGTGGATTCCTGCAGTGCTATTTGGGCCAACCGCTTGGATTTTAAATAATAAATAAATAAATAAATGAGTGAATAAATAAAAGGCTCCTCCAGCCCGCAGCCTTCCTCCTTTCGCCTCCCTCCGGGGGCGGCAGCGGGCAGAGGCAGAGGCAGAGGCGGGCCCTGCCCCGTGAGGCGAGGCGGGGCGGGAAGCCCGAGGGCAGCCGGGGGAGGGAGGGAAGAAGCCGAGAGCGGCCCCGGCCATGGCCACGGCCCCGGCGGGCTCGGCCTCAGCCTCGGGCTGCCCCCCGGAGCTGGCCGCCGTGCCCATGGTGGCGCTCAACTACGGCGTGCGGCGCCGCCTCGGCCTCTACCTCAACCCCCGCACCGCCGCGGCCGCCGACTGGACGGCGCTGGCCGAGGAGCTGGGCTGCGAGTACCTGGAGATCCGGCGGCTGGAGGCGCTGCCCGACCCCACCGGGGCGCTGCTGGACGAGTGGCAGAGCCGCTGCCCCGGGGGGGCCACCGTGGGCCGCCTGCTCGAGCTCCTGCACCGCCTGGAGCGCCACGACGTCTTGGTTGACCTGGCCGCCAGCGTGGGTGAGGCGCGGCCGCACCTCGGGGCTCGGAGGGGGGGGGAGGCCGGGGGTGAGGTGGAAACGGGCACAAGGACCCCGGGTTTCTGCTGGGGATGTCCCCAGAGGGAGTGTGAGGCTAAACTGAGCTCCACGTCTCCTTGCTGGGGATTTTTTTGGGGGCCAGGGGGTGCTGCTTGGTCACACACCGACGCAGCAGCCCCTTCCCGGCACCTCCTCACAGGGCTTCCAGGAGAGAAGGGAGGAGCGCGCCCCGGTTCTGCTAACCGTGAGCCCTGCGAAGTAATCGCGAGCCTCATCTTATCCAGAGGCCCCACTCAGTTCCTTTTAACACGTCCAAGGATGCTTTCGGCAGGCTGGGCCAGGAGGAGGCTCAGGGGTTGGACAGTGTGAGAGTGGTGGGGTGGTAGGAGGATATTTGGGGTGAGGGATGTGCAGAACCACCTGTCGGGTCTGGGTACCAGGAGGGGAAATTCATTTCCATGCAAACTGAAAAGTTACGAGGCAGAATCAGCACAAGCAGTGAATGTGGAGACCCCACAGCTGCTTTTATAACCCGTGCTTTGTAGACTCTGCTCGTGATTGCAGGAATTCACAGGGAAGCCGGCTGTAAGAACTGAAGGGGAACTTCACTGCCGAAGCACTTCCAAAGCCAGAGGCGGCTCTGAAGCTGTGTGTTATAGCGTGTAGTTTACTGGGTTACCGATGAAGAAATAATAAATCTCATTTCCTGTTACTGCAAGAACTGAAGATGTAGGAATGTGGCTACGTAGAGAGCCTGACTAAGAACCGACGGAGGGCTTTCCTGTATTCCCGCTGCTCTACCCAATGAAGAACGCTCTGAAGACTCTGCTTGAGGAAAGAAAAAACAAAAATCAGTATGTTTTGTGATCCCCTGACCATAACCGGCAGCAGAAGCTTGCAGCTGCGTGAGGGAGCCGGGGTATCAGAAGAACGGCGTGCATCGCTCACCGAGGCTGCTCGTGGCCCCGACTTTGGCCGAGCCCCCAGGAGGGAGCGCAGTGGGCTGACTTCTTCAGACCCCGGACAGACAATAGCGGGGTGAGCAGGAGGAGCCAGAGCTCCAGGAAAGTCACAAGTTTAGTCCAGTTGTGGGCCACGCTGATAAGAGGAGACGGATAAATTCTTGGAAGAAAAACCCGCTGAGGGTTATTCGGTACAAAAATATTGCCACTGGCTCAGGAAATGTCTGAACTGCGAGTTGTCCAGAATGTAGATTTTACAAACAGATTATAGCTAAAAGATTAATTTTGGAAAATATCACTCCATGTTTACTTTATTCTTCTGTTCTCCCTTAGACATCTGGTTTTGACCATTGTTTGGACAGTTAGATGGACCCACAGCCTGACCCAGTGTGGCCATTCGTGTCTTTTATGATTTTTGGCTGAGGATTGCAGCTGTGGCCTGCAGTCTGTTGCTAGTTCTCCAAACTCTTGCAGAAGTCGGAGCTATTTATTTTATAAGAGGAAAGACAATGGACGGTTGCATAAACTGTCATGTGCGGTATGTCCTGATGCCAAAGGCATCTTCGTGTACTAGGACTTCACGTATTAGGACTTCAGCTGTGGGATTCAGCTCAGAGATTAAAACATCAGTATCGAGGTTCCTGTGGTCTGTGCTTCCGTTACAGGAGGTGCAGATCTGGGGCATGATGCAGCTGCCCCCACAAAGGCATCTCGGGTTGTATGACAGGCCTCAGGACGTCCCGCATGGCCTCTACCTCCTGATGGATGCAGGTCGTTTCAAGTCCAGTGTTGTACCTGCAGGTACAGGGATCTCGGGCACTCCAGGATCTCTCAAATGACGCTGGATGCCCTTGTGGGGGCAAATCAGCCGAGCTCCTTTGGGACACAGCGTCCCCGTTAAGCACGACTTGATGCTGTGCAGCTCCAAAGGATGCTTTTGGTTTGTGGTTTCTTCTTCAGAACCAGTCCCCTCTCCTCATCACGCGCTCCATTCCTTGCTGGATGGCCGCGCGAAATGTTTAGGATGCCAAAAATTGGGGTCTCCTGCAGTCCTGAACAGTGTCCCTTGGGGCCACCCTGTGCCATAGGGCAGCAGGCAGCAGCTCCCCTGGTTACGCTGTCTGGAGTACGGACGTTGCGGGGTGCAGCTTTTCCATCTTAGCAGATGTGCCCTATGTTTAATTTTTCTCAGCAGCTTATTTCATTGTACGGTCATCTTTAGGGATGTAAAGCTCAGTGATTTTTAAGTCTTCCTGACCAGTTACAAGTGCTGCTTTCCTGCTTGACGGGGCGTGGGTCTGTTCTCTCTCTGACAAGGACCACATGCTTATCTTTTGCACTTGAGGTTTCATGGTTTTATCCTCTCCAATATCTTTTATTCTTTCTCTCCAATATCTCAGGCTTTGTTTGACCGTTCAAAGAATGTAAAGCCGACACCGTGTTGTTACTAGATGCTGGGCAGAATGGTGTACCGTAGCTTGGAGTACCTTCTTGCTGCTCCATGGGCTGGTTTGCATCCCGTTTCTTCTTGGACCTTCGGAGTTGTTTCTGACTCTTGTTCGTTCTCATTAACCTGTGCCTGACCAGGCAGTGATTCCTGCTGGGGACTGATCCACGCCAAATTACTGCAGGTCTTTCATCCTTTCAGGTTCACTGGCAGTTCAGGTTTATCCTGCAGGAATAGGTGGGATTGCAGCACGATGCCATCAAAAATCTGTGCACGTGGCTGGTCCGGGTGAACCAGCAAACACCTGAACGAGCTGGGAGTGGAGAGGTGACCAAGCTGGGGACCGAGCTGCAGAAACTCAGCTCAGGCCGGCACAGATGCCACTTCGGCAACGAGGAGAAAGAAGAAGAGAAGACAGAGAAAAAATACATTTAAAAAGAACACCTCCGTAGCAAGAGCTGATCCTGTGATCAACTCTTTATATAAATAATTGCCAATTGTTGCCCACGCAGCACTGGATATTTTGGACTGCCAGCCTGGCTACCCACCGGAGCAGGCACAGCGAAGGTGCTGCCACCAACCCTTCCCGTGCAACTTCTCGGCCCGTCAGCCAGTTCAAAGCAGCTTCGGTGATGATGCCAAAGGCATGAGCTTACCTGACTCAAAACGTGCTTCAGCAGGGAAAGACCTGAGGTCTGAATCATCTGGGTGATAAAGAACGCGGCTGACTCCTCTCTGTGCTGACGAACTGGGGAGAAAGGGGGAAGCGAGGCGGACTGGGGATGCCTCAGCCTGAGGAAAAGCTTTCATCAGATCTGACTCCTTGTTATAATGCACTCAGGGGATGCAAAGCAGCGAGCGGAAGCAGAGGATGGGGCTTCAGGAGCTGGGCTTCCCGGGGACCTGCTCGTAACTGCAGACAGGATGCTTCCAGGCAGTCCTTCCCTCTGCCAGGGCTGCTGTGCCAGCCACCTCTGTCGTTTTTTCAGCCTAACCCTCAGAGCGACTGGTGCTTTCTGACGGCTACTTGTTTGGTTTCTTTTTGTTTCTGAATATTAAGCGCAGCAGAAGGCAGATGGGAGGTTCGTCTTTTTGGTAATTGCCAGTTTCAAATCTCCTTTTACTTTCAAGTTCTTCTGTAATTGTGCGTTGCAGGGTAGCAGAGGCTGCAGGATTTCTTTTCACTTCTCCAAAGACTTTAGTATATTAGATTTACCATTCATTTTTGAATAAAATCTGTTTGTAATAGATCACGGCTGTTCTGGTTGGGAAATTCATAGCAGCAGACCTTCTTGCCCTTGAGTTATCCCAGCGCCTGAGCTAGAAGAAGGTTTCTGATAGCTGTTGGAGAATATAAAGCCTGTTTCAGGGGCTTGCTGGAATTTTGCCTGTCCCTCCTGTTTGTGATGAGCACACGTACTCATCGTGACCTACAGCTCTGGCTTACGAAGGCTGGTGGTGTGAAATCAGCCATTGTGTGACATTTATTACTAAAAGGAAAAACAGGAGGAGTTCTAATTGAGATCCCCCCTGCCCCAAGTTATCTGACATTGTTAAATACTTCAGAATCACAGCAATGGCAGCCTGCAGTAGGTTAAGACTTGTTACATCCATGAGGCGTGCTGCTTAGAGTGTATGGGGATATACTAGAGCTGAAGTTTAAAACAAACAGAGGAGAGTTCTTTACACAGCAAGAGTGACCTTCGGGAGCTAAATGCTAGAGGAGATGGTGGAGGCAGCAACGAGAGGTTTGAGAAGGGGTTAGATAAACTCCAGGCCTACACGTCCACAAACAGACACCAAAGAAAACCAGGCAGGGTTTTACTCCCTAATATCCCTAATCCATGACATAGATATTCCCGTTTCGAAGAGCTTCTGCAGTGTGAAAGCACCATCCCAGGAGCCTCACGTGTCGCTGCTGTGTTTTTGCAGAGGAGGACTGCAAGAAGTACTTGAAGAGGAAGCAGCAGCAAGCCGACCAGCCGCTGCAGGTGCCGGCGGTAGACAGCAGCGTGCCGAAGACGTCAGAGCTGATGGGCATCACCACCAGGGACGATCCGTACGGTGAGTGCCCGCGGTCACACCGCTGCACGATGCCTCGCGTGGAAATCGTGTTCAGCTGCCCAGCGCACCCCCGTGAGAAGCGCAGAAAAGCAGTTTGGTTTCAGTACCAGTGCCTTTATATAACCCAGGCCGGAATGCTTTGGTAGTCTGCAGGCATTTTCATTTTTCCCTGGGCAGAGAGAGAAGCGGCCCTGGGGAGCGCTGTACCCAGAAACAGCCTGGCACGGAGCCCGCTGGCGGTGCCTGGGAGGAGACTTCCCAGAAGCGGGTCCCTTTGCGCAGCCTGGCCCGGAGCAGCAGGCAGCGCGGCGGGTTGGAGTAAAGGGGAAGGATCTCCGAGCCGGCTGCCACGGCCGCACAGCACCTCAGCAGATCGAACCGGCTCAAATAAAAAGGAAGCGGGGTTTTGCGGGGTGTGAGGTGGAGGGAGAGAGGAAGCACAGCTCCGTGCGTGCGTGCAGCTGTGGGCTGAGGGAGCGGGCATCCTACGCAGCTATCCGTGTGGGCAGAAAGGAGTCAGCTCGCTTCTTCAGAAGCTCCTCTGGCTAGACTGAGTTTGCCTGGCCGCCTTTGCTGTGTGTGGGGACATCGTTGTCCTCACCAAACGTCCACAGACCAGCGAACACATCAGTGCTCGTACACAGCAGCTTTGCCTGCCTTGACCCCCGGTAGCTCTGTTCCCCTCCTGCACACGGTGAGGGGCCTGGCAGCCAAGTTCCCCTTCTGCTTGACTGGGCGCTGCTCGGGCTGCATCTGCCTGCCGGCTTGCTGCTTTTCTCATCAGCTTTCGGAGCCTGACCTATTTTTCACCGTCGTAGGCTTCGACTGGCATAAAAAACTTCACAATACATGCAGTGACGCTGACACGGAAATAAAATAACACAGCGGAAAACTATCTGGCCATATTAAGGTGCTTAATTATGAGAGACATGGCCCTTAAAATACGGAGCTTTAATGTTGGCTAAATAAACGAGAACTGCCAGCCTTAAACATCTTTGGCAAACAGGGCCATCTAGTTAGGATGTGACTCCGGGTACCAAGTTTAAAACGTTAGCCATAAAAACCACGGGTTCTAAACTTCAGGGGCTAACTCCTGCCTCAGCAGACGTTGTTGGGTGACGGCCTGCAGGAAGGTTTGGGTTGGGAAGCTTCTGTCCCTGTGACCTGAACGAGAGAGGCAGGACCCAGAGCCACACGGGTGTTTTAGTTGTGTAACTTCCAGTGAGAGGCCAGAGCAGAAGGGCTCCAGGCTGCGCCCTCTGGGGTACTCTGCTCCCTCCAGATCTTCCACGCTCCATCTCCCCTCCGTTTAATTGCCCTAGCAAGCTTGGTGCAGAGTTTGTCTGTCAAAGGCTGTGGAGCTAGCGAATATTCACTACAGGAGTTCATTTGTAGGAGAAGATGGCAGCTAAATTTTTCATGGTTTCAGGGAACGGAACAGAGCTGTTTGATGCCTTCATCTGCTACTGTCAGAAAGACCTTCAGTTTGTCCAGGAGATGATCAGAGAGCTGGAACAAACAGAGTTCAAACTGAAGCTCTGCGTCTTTGATCGGGATGTCTTGCCAGGAACGTGTGTGTGGTCCATCAGTGGAGAACTTATAGAAAGGAGGTAAGCAGACCGTGGCTGCTTGGGACAGCTCGGTGTAATGGAACATCGCGTCCGTTTTACCATGCTGTCCGCAGTGTGGGGCCGGTGAAGCAGGAAAAATCCACAAGGATGTCTTCATGGGGTTTGTTTTATGCTCTCAGCTCAAGAGCGAAGACTCGAGCATTCCCAAACACGTAGCTTCACAGTTCACAAGGAAGACGCCATCATAGCGGTGCTGCTTACACTCGATTCCTTTTCTTTGGCTGGAGTATCCAGCAGTTATATCCTTGAAGGGGATCTTTCAATGAATACATTTCCAAACTGAGTTGGCTCCACCCCACAGCGTAGAATTTGCAGGGACAGCGCTGGTATGGGTTCTGGCACTGACTTCAAGGGTCCTTCAAACCTCTGTGGGACTCAAGGGTGGCTGGGAGTTGTGTGACATAAAAACAACTCCCTAGATGGAGACTTACCTACAGCAAGTACTTTATAGCACAAAGAGGGGAAATACTGACCTTTGGAGCTCTTTTGCCCCCACAGTCCTGCCAAATTAAGCTCTGTGCAAAACCCCAAGGCAGGAGTTTGCACACAGCAAAGCCTTCCCTAAAGAGCCTAACATGTAGTTTGCAGCCAGGCACCTCGAACGTAAGCAAGAAATCGGCGAATAAAGCTCAAATTTATTGTGCGAGGTGAATTCACAGTAATGTGAGTATAATAAAGCTCTGTCCGCTTAATTCTCATATTAGCGATGCTCAGTCATTGAAGGGAGCATGCGAGCAGATAATTAAGATGGCATTTTTATAATAGATAAACAGAGAACCAAATAAAGATTGCACAATCTGGACTTTGCTATTTCTTCATCTTGTAGTAGTCCAGTGTATGTGTACTCAAGTTTTTGCGTGTGGTGCAGCTGTCTGTCTGTCAGTAGTCTGTACCCTGTACTTAATTCCTGCTGGAACACAGCTCTTGGGTTCATTTTTCATTGGGAGTTTTCATTTTTCATTGGGAGGAATATGTAGTTTTCCCGGCGAGGATGAGAATTGTCTCCATTGACATTTTATTTTTTTCTCCCTTGACTGCTTCGATTTCAGGTGTCGGAGGATGGTGGTCGTCATTTCAGACGATTACCTGGAAAGCGACGAATGTGACTTTCAGACCAAATTTGCTCTTAGTCTTTCCCCAGGTAAGATCTCACAAACATCCCATTTAAAATCGCCTGTCAACATCATAACTTGTACTACGGTAACATCTGAAGCTCCGGCTGAGATCAGCGCCATGCTACTGGGCACTGCACAAATGCAGAATGAGGTGTAGTCCTAGATGTGATTAAATAGATGAGATAAATACAGGTGACAGAGGAGAAAATGGATAATTTGTAGCTACAGAAGCAGTAACCCTGTCTCAGACCTGGGCTCTTTCCACTGACCGACGTTTCACACGTGTAAAAGTCCACCCAGGCACGGGGGTTGCCCCGCGGCTAATGCCCTTCGCTGAGCAAACAGATTTATCACCGGTAGAAGCAGCCAGTAAAACTGACAGTGGTTTTATAAATTCGGTCGTGCAGGCAGGGGCCTGGACTTGGTCCCTTGCCCCGCCGTTGACCTTCTGTGTGACTGCAAGGGAGAAGCTTGGCTGGGGTGCCCTGGCTGCCAAGTGGGTGCACGACCCGCTCGGGGGATGTCGTGGCTGCCTGCAGGTTGGGCAGCTTGGAAAAGTGCTGGGAGATCCGTACAGAAAATGTGCTGCCAGAGATAAAAGTATTGTAACAAACGCAGGGTGTGAGTAAACGCTGGGGATTTCAGTGAATGAACGAGCACCTTTCTGCAGAGATCCTTGAGTGTCGTGGGCAGGCAAATAAAACAGGGAATGAATTTTCAGCTTTGATGGGAAAAATCTGTTCCGGATTTTGTTCTGAACTGAGAAACCATCCGTTTGTTTCCGTCAGGTCTGTTCAGGTTGCTTCTCTCTAAGCAGCAGTCAGCCGACACTTGTCTGTGCTCCTGGGGAGTAGGTGCAGCACGGCTTGTGTAATATCTGTGGGAGTGTCCACGTACCGAGTCTTTTCTAGGTGCGGGGTTTGACGTCGTGTTACGAATGACACGCCAGAAATTAGACTGGAAGCCGGTGGCAGAGCTGGGAATTAGCTGCACCTTCCTTGACACAATAGTTCCTGTCGTGGCCATTAATCCACTGAGCATCCCTAGCGCACAGCATCAGCCCCTAACCAGAAGAATTTGTACCAAAGACCATTCGGTTCTGGCGTTACGTCTGTAGTTAGACCAGCAGGAAAAGGAAAAAAAGGCACATGTGAACGTAAAGCCTGAGCCCTGCCTGTAAAAACACGCGTGTGAGTGCAGGCTTGCAGAAGTAACGCGACTCGTTTGCGTGAGGCAATTTAACCCCAGCAGGGTTTGGTGACAGGCTGTGTGACTTCACAGATCAGCGACCTGCTGCGGTTACCAGATCGTGTCCTTGCCTTGCCCAGGTCTCGGCGTCAGCGCTCGCGCTGGGCAGCAGGCTTCAGCTGGTGGCAGGTGTCCCTGTGGAAAGTTGTGCGGGGAGAGGTTCCTCTCCGGAGCAGCTGCTCCTTCGAGCAGCAGTCGTCACAGGGACGGTTGTCTGATGGTGTGCGTGCCTCCAAAAAGCAGTTCCTGTTATCAGTGATTCCTCGCAGCCCCTCTCTGCAGCCTATCTGAGCGATTCGGGGCAGGAAGAGAAAGACCTGGAGGTAACCCAGCAGAGCTGACCATCTAGAAGAAGCTTAGTGTCTCAATTTTATCTCCAAGCACATCTGCAAGTACTCAGGACTGTACTCCTGGTTGCTTTTGACAAGAAACTGCTTTGTCCCTTTATATCTGCACTTTGTTAGGCCCCCACCACTCCCAGATGGGCTCAGCGCAAGCTGCCGTACGCAGGCTAGATGAAGCGTGGGACCTGATCCGTATTTGGCTGAAACGTCCTTAGCAGAGGGTTTGTGATTCAGAAACTTGCTCTGCAGGGTGAGAGCTAGGTGCATTGTGCTGAGATGACACAAAATCGGGACCAAACCTGGATCTTGTGATGTGTGTGCTGCTGTGAGGAGAAAATGCATACAGGATCTCTCGTGAGACCTCACCTGGAGCCCTGTGCTCAGCTCTGGGGCACCAGAAGGACAGGGACGTGTTGGGGTGAGTCCAGAGGAGGCCACGAGGATGCTCAGAGGCTGGAGCCCCTCTGCTGTGGAGCCAGGCTGAGGGAGTTGGGGTTGTTCAGCCTGGAGAGGAGAAGGCTCTGGGGAGACCTCACAGCGGCCTGCCAGGGCCTAAAGGGGGCTGCAGGAGAGCTGGGGAGGGACTCTTGGTCAGGGGGTGTGGTGGTAGGACACAGGGAAACAGCTTTAAACTAAGAGGGTAGGTTTAGATTAGTTAAAAGGAAGAAAATCTTTGTTATGAAGGCAGTGAGGCCCTGGCCCAGGCTGCCCAGAGGAGCTGTGGCTGCCCCATCCCTGGCAGTGCCCAAGGCCAGGCTGGATGGGGCTGGGGGCAGCCTGGGCTGGTGGGAGGGGTCCCTGCCCATGGCAGGGGGTGGCACTGGGTGGGCTTTGAGATCCCTTCTGATCCAAACCGTTCTGTGATTCTGTGATCTGACTGGGGCTCTGCGTGATCCTCTGCCTGTGCTCATCTTTCAGGCGCCCGTCTCAAACGGCTGATTCCAGTGAAGTGCAAAGCCATGAAGAACGAGTTTCCAAGTATCCTACGGTTCATCACAATCTGCGATTACACCAATCCTTGCACCAAAAAATGGTTCTGGACAAGACTGGCAAAATCCCTCATGCTGCCGTGACACAAAGTTACGAGTGCTGGCTGCTCTTTTTTAATTTATCCTGCCTGTGCCTTCGGACCACGGTGTCGCTCACACGGTGCCTTTCACCACCGCAGAACTTGGATCCTCACAATCGGTGTTTGGAGCCTGCGACTGGGAGCAAAGAATTTTCTCTTTTTCTTAACTTGTAAGGGGAGATAAAGGAACTGCCCGGGTGTTCCTGTTCGAGTCAGTGAGCAACAGCGTCCAGCATTTCGTGTAGTAAGAACTTTTACTGGAGATACAGGAAATACACATTTAAAAACTGAGTCACTAACATGGGAAGGCCAATTGTAAGCGTTTAATGAGACCCGGGAACATAAAATGCTGGTATAAGATAGGAAATGATAAAAGCCTCAAACTGCAGGCTTTTTTAACCAAAATTGTCATGCCATTTTAAAAGCTCTCTAAGGGCTATAGCGACGTTTAGGGTTGGTGTCTTTTTAACATGTCAGTGAAATCCCACGGCTGCTCGGTGATCTGCAGGAGGGGAGGCTTCGGACTCCGGTTCCCCCTTGGGGAATGGCCAGCACCAGAATGACCAATTTGGGCACCAAAATTGACCACATCTTCTGGTCTGCGCTGCAGCCCTGCTGTTGGGCAGCACAGGGGAATGTGTGTGCTCAGTCCCCGGCCTGTCTTTGTTTCCCTTGGTCGTTGTTTGCAAAAGAACAGAATATTTTAATTGTCAAAGCAATGCAAAGAAATGAATGGTTCTACCTCTGTTCTTAGCAATATCAGAAAAATCAGCGTCATTATCCTTGCCATTAGAACTAATGCAGAATCACTGAACTCAGTTTATTTTCTGCGGATGTTTCCATCCTTAAGCTCTATCACAGGATTCCCGTTCCGTGTTCACTTACAGCGTAAATCCCTTGACACTTGCACTTTCCGAGGTAGTCCCCCAGATTTGACAGCAGTGATTTTTTTTGCTCATCGAAGTGAGAACTGCGAGGAAGGACATGCTCCTGCAGCGTGTCTGCCTGTGTTCAGGTGACATGTGATTAAGTAGCGTGTCTTACACCAGGATTTTATATTCCCAGACCTTGTTAAATGTTTACAACAGACGCACTCGTTAGTAGAGAATCAGTCTTTAAATCTGTATTTTCAGGGGAAGGCCTCGCTACACAAAGTGCAGGATGCTTTTGCTCATTGACTTGAAGAGGAACAGAGCTGGGCACCTACGTGGGTCCGGCTCTTAAACTGTGTGACCTTTAAGAGCCTGCCAGAAGTACATCAGCTTTTGGGATGCCTCAAAGGCACAGGGATAAATACCAAATAAAAAGTGTCCTGAATTGTAGATTGGGCTGTTTAAATTATAAAAGATAATGTTCCCTTAATAGGAAAGAGCATATTTGAATTAACCAGCGGAGTCACTAGCGTGTGGGCAAGAATTCTGCCCCAAGTAGTGTTTTCAAGTGACCTATTGGTATATTAAACAGATTTTCACTAAATATTTACCCACTAATTGGGAAGAGGGGAATCTTGCTTATGTATCTGCAGTTGCTTGAACTCTGCCTCTTTGTTCCTTACTTCAGCCCCTGACTCATGTTGATTTTACAGCTTAATGGTTTACTAGTTTACATTTTTAAGGTGGATTTGATTTTTTTTTTTTAAAGATATGCTTTAAAGCATTACCAGGGCTGAGTTCCTCAGACAAGAATGTGCGCACAAGTCTTTTCCTCACCCACACCAGAAATGAATGTTCGCTTACCAGGGGTTGCTGCAAAGTCCTGGGAATGTGCTGCTGCTGCTTCCTCCTGGCTGGGAGCAGTCAGTCCGTGATTTGAACGCAGCAACACGTGTGGACACGTTTTATGGGGCAGTTTGGGACTGCAAACTGGGTATTTTTCAGTCCCTTCTGCAAACACAACTGCTGCCATCGTGCCAAGGTGACATTTGCATCTTCCTGCCTTGTTAGCTCCAATAAGGAGCCCCGCGGGCATGGGAGGAGAAAAGTTAAGCTGATGATGGGTTTCTAAATAGTTCATCTTCGTGTCCTATTGCCCTCAGGCCTCTCCTGCAGAAACAGCCAGCTGCTTGCCTTGGGGCTTCTGCATAATCGTTAAATGTTAATTACAGAAGAGTTTCTGCAGGCTGCTTGATCCCCAGTCACTCCTGGGGCTTGGTGAATTCCCATACTCCGGAGTGTCTATCAACATTAATTACGGGTCATCACTCACAGGACTGAACCAGATTCCTCTCCAATCGAGAGCTGAAAGAACTCGTCCGGTAGCTTACCAGGGGCAGGAACAAAAGCAGGAGGCTCTGGAGCAGACACTAGAGGGAGGCAATGGTCCGTGCTGCCAGCTCTGGAGCTGCGGGGCTTGTGCTGTGAGCGGGAGGGAGAAGCCTGCCCGCTCCACGGTGGAGAAACGGGCACCGAGCGCTCCCTGCCATGGCCTGAGGGAGTCCTGGATGAGGATGGGGAGCGTCCGGGGCTTTTTCTCCTTTGCCTCTCGCAGCCTCTTCTAAGGAAAATGCACCGAAAATAGCTCGAGGGTTTTGGAGGCAGATTCAGCCGTAAGCACCGCCTTCGGCGTGGGTCCTGCTGGTGTTGTTTGGGATTTGGGACGTTGCAAGTGAGGGAAAAACAACAGCAGCAAAAAGAAGTGTCAGCTTTGTAATAAATGACCTGGTGAACGGAGAAAGCGCTGCTTCTGGAAGGGAAGTCAAAAACAAGAGCAGGATTTCTAAACCCTCAGACTTCCAGTAAAGAAATTCCAAATGATTCTGAAAGATGTCAGTGCTTAGGCTAGGTCTGGTTATCACCTAGCTCCCTGTGTCGTGGTCCTTCTGGCCGCCTGGCTCGGATGCAACGCAGGTATTGCTGTTACCTGAATGCTGCTTTCTTACGAGCGGTTAAAATTTGTATGGTTAAAATAGTTACTGTGGAGTAAAGTGGAGTAGTATCCCTAAAATGTAAAATACGTGGTTTAAGTGTGTATCCTTTTCGGAGTAAAATCCAATTTATGCACTTCTGACATTTTTATATCTGTCTTGGCACGCTGGCTTTATGAAGTGTGACATCTGTGAATGACAAAATGCACTTACTGTAAACGTGGCTCAGTGGCAGCACGGTTCCCTTTTCCCCTCCTTGGTGCTCAGTGGAAGGTCAAAGTTTCGAACACATTGAAAAAAGAGATTTAAAAAATGATGATTTTTTTAAAATTTTGTTTCTTTCCCTCCCTGAAATTGTCCTCGTTGAATCTGTTAATACCAAATCATTTATTTTTATATGTATACAGATATGTTTATATTACTTTCTATCCTGATATGCATCTTTAGAAAAGCATCTGTGTTGTACAGGCATTCAGAAAATACTCCACAGTTCTGTGGTTTTTCCTCCTTACGAGCAAACTTTTGCTACCTGTGACAAAACATTGTAAAATAAAGCAGAAAAACCCCATGGGCTGAGTATCCTCCTTCTTGGGCGTCGGAAAAATATGTCCTGGGCCTCCAAAGGAAGTGTTAGTGGGAAATAATATGGGCTGGTTCTTTTTTGTTTTCTTGTTTTGCCTAAAAAGCTTCCTCAGTGGGGGCTTTTGGCTGTGTCTGGAACGGGGAGAGGTATGGTTGTGTCCCGGCAGCAAGAGGGAGCAGGGATGCTGGAGTTTCACCTCCTATTCCACATCCTTTCTGGAGATGCTGGCGAGGACTGCGTCGCTCTGCAGCAACCCGGAGGATTTTGCCAGCTCCGTTTTCTTAGGCGGGCGGCTTGGAGCGGCTCCAAAGCAGGGAAATAACTTACGAACGCAGCAGCTGTTGGGCCAAGGCCCTGCCACGGGAAAAGACGAAGGATCGTCGAATCAGAGAAGTGTTGCTTGGAAGGCATTTCTGGAGGCCAAGGACGAGCTGCGTTTCACATCGCGAGAGGCCACGTGCTGAGCCGCTTGAGGGACTGCTCCCTGCAAAGGCTGTGAAGCAACGCCCGTGCTATGGCCACTGCAAGCTAGCGTGTGCACAGTCATATGGAAATCATTCCAGAATTTATTATTCCAGGTAGAAATCACTGTCAAGAAGTGCCAAATAGGAGAGTCTCCCTCTCAGAAAGACTGGAATCCCTTCGCTTTCAATGTGATGTTGTGTCCCTCGGCTATCTGGGTGATTTTCGCCTGTATTTAAGTGTAAGCGTAGCTCAGAGCCCGGTGGGGTCAGGGCTGTGGTAGCTCCTTTCTCTCTGCCATTCTTCTTGTGCCGGAAGGAACTTCTATTTCATTCCCTTTTGCAGCTGTGATGCAGGAATGTCGGCGCCATCCCCTTGTTTTCTGGAGGACAGCATTTACCTGGTGATGTTCGATAACGTGCAAAATGCTCTGAGCTTCGGGGCCGGAGGGTGGTGGACAAAGCATTGCCCCGACGGAGCAACTCCTCTTCTTCACGACATGGTAGTTGTATCACGACAGAGACACTGCTTGGTCTGGAGGGCACACTTACTGGCAGCAAATTAGCACAGGGAAGAAAACGCATGAAAATGGCTGGGAAAATGTTTGATCATCCTGGAAACGGATTTGCACAAGGCACTGAAAAGAAACAAACCCCACGAGGCTCGCGCTGCTGGAAAGCACGCTCATCGAGTTGAAGCACCTCAGTCAGACCTATCGGGTTTTCCTAGACATCTAGGTGTTTGCTGCGTACAAATACTCCTGGGCAACTGCTCGTGGTTCGGCTGATGCTCAGCAGGACTTGGAGATGACTTTGAACCTGGCTGAACGTCCTGATAAGCGCTATCACGCCCTGCCCAGCCATTTGTTTATTTTGAAGCAAAATCTGCAGGCAGGAGGAGGAGGAATATTGTTGCAGCCGTTCCGGAGCTGCTCGGTAATTCTTTAAACGATTGAACCCGGAGTGAAGCGTTGAACGGTTGTGAAGTCTCTTCTACAAACACTGTGTTTGCTGTTCCTCTTGCAGAGCCCACCTCAGCAAGGCGCCGTTCCCAAATCCTGCTCCTGCCCATGGAGCTCGGGCTGTCCCTGCCCTTCGGACACATTTTATTGCAGCTGAGCTGGACGAGATGGTTTGCACACATGCCCCTCGTGGTGCACAAGTGGTGGACATGATTACGCCCTGTGTTGCACGGGATAAACCCCCGGGTTCAGAGCACGAGCGTCGCACCAGCCGCGGTTGATGTTCCTCCTGCCTGGCAGCCAGCAGAGGGGCTTCAAATCCCATTCCCCCCAGTTCCTAGGTTAACTGGGTTTTGGTGGTGGAGCGGGGACAGCCGCGTGCCACGTCCAGGGCTGCTTTTGAGGACAGCAGGACCGCCCCGTGCTGCCCTTTCAAACCTCCCCTTCCCGGCAGACCCGGGGGGGCGAGGACGCGGGTGGCAGGTGGCTGGGAGCACGGAAGCGCCGGGAGAAACGTGCCAGGGTTTCCTCGATTGCCAAGCGCGCAGATTGGCCCAGACCGTACAGATTTCGTTCTGCTCCCAGCCCGACCGTGCGGTCACGTGAAGGAAGAAAAAAAGGAATGTGCCAGGCCGGGTGCCAGCCTGCGGGGGAAAAGGTCAGCGGGTTTTGCTGACCCGTACGGCGGCCAGCTGCTTGTTTCACCTGCGCCGAGAGCAGAGGGGCCGGCAGGCCAGGAGGTGCAGGACCCGGGGGAGAAGAACCCCCCAGTAAGAACGTGAGGGCTCCATGGTATGAACCCAATGGGGTTTGCTGATGAAATCAACCCCCCGAGGTGACAAAACGGGTCTTTATCCACCCCTTAGGGTGAAAAGTATGGACTCGGAGGAAACGTGTTCAGGCCCACGTGGGCGTTACGACAAAGTGACCTTTCACAAACTTTTTTTTGCAGCGTTTTTCTGGCTCCGATCTGCGGCTATGCTCGCCTTCTGTTGGTGTCAGCAGAACGGATCTCGGAGCCGCAAGTCCTGAGGTGCTTAACTGCTTGTGTGCCAGCCCGTGATCTGTCGCCTCGGAAACAAAAAGTGACATGAAGATGGGAAAAGTGGGTAAATGACCCTGAAAATCCACGTGCTGGTCCCCGTCCTGCCCGAGCCATGGCGAGCCACGAGGGCTGCTTCAGAGCAACATTTGCAGAAATGTTTGGAAATCTGCTAGAAATTTGAGGACTAAAATGGACATTGGCCTTGAAGCGTCAGTGTCTCAGCATCTCGAAAACCTCACACGGGTATGAAAAGAACCCAGTTTTTCAGTATCATTAACGAGCTTTTGAGATCTTTCGAAAGAAAGGCAAAGAAGAGAAATATGGCTTTCACTCCAAAGCTATTTCCTCTAAAAATGAATATCCCCTGTTTTTCCTAACAGTTATTCTTTAGCCTCCTTGGTGACTTAACCTCTCCTAGCACTGCGTCTGGCATCTGGTTAGCTGCATTGTTTTATCGAGCGCTGGGAATGGAAGCTTTTAGGATCTCCTCTCTGAGCTCTCAGAAATCTCGCCTCATCAGCATGCTGCTCTTGGCAGGCGGCTTTTTCTTCAGCTCCAAGACATGCATATTGATCAGTCATTTTCTTTTGTTACCTAGCATCTTGTCATCGATTTTAATTGTTGGGTATTGAAGAGGAAGCATTCAGCACACGTAGAATTGCCGGCTAGGAAATCTTGCTTTCTGCACCTCTCGCCAGACGGTGCGCGCAGTTAAACCCTCAGGAGCCGTGGATCTCTCTCTTTCTCTCCTAGCAATCTGCACAAATTATGCAGCAGTCGATTTTTTTCTATTAAATCAATTTCTGATCCTCTATGACAGCTTTCCCTGCCGCCTGATTTCACACTTCAGCAGTTTGTTTCTGAGGTGCCATGCGGGATTTTTTTTTCCTAAGGGGTGGTGACGGTAGTGCATTTAACTCACAGATATGTTGCTCGTGCCTCCCCAGTTCCCTTCTCCTACTTAAACGATTTGTACGGCTTCAGGTGACTGCAAATGAAAGGACTCCTACTGAGCCTCCTTCTCCATTTCTCTGTTCTCCGGGGAGGTTTGAGTGCTTTCCTCATTACCGAGACATCAAGATGCTCAAGGCGTCAACTCCCAGATTCTCAGGGATCCAAACAGACCTCAGCAAGAGCATGCAACTGCAAAACGGCCTCGGATTTTAGATGACATGATGCTTCTGGCTCTTCTCTGGCTCCTTGTCAGTCCACAGGGCTTCTCCTGAGTTGTTCCCTGAAACTTCCTCTCCTGCTGCTGAAATGGAGCGGTTTCTCTAAGACAAAAGCACAGGTTGAGCCTATGTCTGATGGGGACATGAATCTTCACATCCCCATGATGCAAAATATCAAAGCAGAGAGCTGGTGGCATTCATTAACCCCTCTTCTTCCTGCAAAATACCTTCTTTTACTTAGTTCCTATCTCCTGCGCTCTCAGAGAGCTTTCACTATAAATATTTCCTGAAGGCTCTGTTTGTAAGGACAGTGGGATCCTCCTACTGTCTCCCTGATTCTAGGTTTTCCTTGACTTTAGCTACACAAAAAGCCATCCTATTTTTGGCAGCCCGCAGTCAGTGACATAGGAATTCATGAGCAGGGAGGAAAGGATGTGAACTATCCAAACAGATTTTTTTTTTTTCAAATGAGATCTCTTTACATTCCTATCGACATAGTAATAAGCAATGAGTCACTGTTACACTGAACTATTAAACTATTATTGTAAACTCATGTCATTAGAATCTGTTAATGTGAACCACTAACCTTGCTTGGCCTCGGCGTAGCTGGATTCAAGAAGATATCATCCATTTATAAGGGTAAGAACAATATTCCCTTACACTTCTCATTCCCAGATGGCAAAAAATAAATGAAATCTTATTCAACCCTATCTTTTCTATTTCTAGGGTTTCTCTTCTCACTGCCTTTTAAAGTGAATTCATCTTGCTTCCTTGTGACGTCACAAAAGATGTTTTATTTTATTTCTTCAAAGTTTGCCAGCTGTAAATGGGGCAGATTTGGCCTGGGCACTCCCAGCTGCCAGAATATCCATACAGTATCACCTGAAAGCAGCAGTTTCTCTTCCCAAAGACTGCTTTCTTTGTTCAGTCCTGCCACGACCAGCCCTCAGGATACGATGTGAGTACCCAGGGACACTCAGGACTTCTTTGCTGCAACAGCAAGCGGCAAGGAGGCGATCTGGCATTATTAAGCTGATTTCTGTTAGGAGTTTTATCTGTATTTTTATAGAAGAGTTTTGCTGAATAATAAAATGTCTGAAATGATCTTAAATAGAGGCACACCCACAATGCTTGACGTAACAGAGCCAACAATCTTTGGCCTCTCTTCATATCCTACAAACGAGGAGTCCGTCCAGGTGTACCCGCTTGTGCAGCAGGGTTTGGATGCTTGCATCAGACTTACGCTGCACTTTTAATGAAGAAGAGAAAAGCTCTAAAACACATTCTTATTCCCCCTGTCCTGCTCAGCTGTTTAGCAAATGCTTTCTGATTTAGCCTCCACAGAAAAGGCCAGTGGGAAAACCATTCTGTCCTGATAAGCTGTTCCAAAGAGACAGCAAGATTCCTGGGGTTTAAGGAAGTACGAGCAAGAGAAATGTCTTTCATCAGCTTCTTTAAAGACACAGCATTGCTGTAAGCCAGAACAGGGCAAGAACCGATTATTAAATTGTGGTTCAGGTATGTGGTAATCAAGATCTTGTCATAATTATTTCTTAAACCTAGTATCAATTTTATATTAGATTTAAAGGAGACAGCAAAGCTATAATTTGTTAGAAGGTTAACTGGCTTGCAATTTGTACACTTAAAAAAAGCATAAACGTTGAAAAAAGAGTAAGGAGAAAAAAACTGTGTTGTTCATAAGCTCTTTCCTTGTTTCCTAATGCTTAAAATCTGGGGATCTTTCAGTGGAGGAAGTGAGAGAACGGTGCAGCGTTTCTGCTGAGAGGCCGTGGGATGGGATAAGGAGCGTGTTTGCAGAGCGAAATTTGGTTTCAGTGCACACGCTGTAAGAACCAGAATCCACCTGTTGGAACCAGGCCTTCAGCTACTTGACTTCAAAGTGACCTCAGAGGTGAGTTTAAATGCCTTAGCTCACCGGCAGTGAATGGCGGGGCGGAGGTGCCTGGTGCTACACGGGCCCATTTACGAAAACCTGTCGGTGTGGTTTAGACTGGCACTGGGCTCGTGTTTTGAAAACAACTACTATTAAAGACTTTCTCCAGTCGGAGGCTTTTAAACCACTCCTCCTTACTCCACTGCACGGTCCTGGGCAAAAATGCCATGAAAAATACCCGGAGACAATGTGCACGCCTGCCTTTGCAACCTCGTTCTCTATTAAATAAAGCTGCTATTGGATAGAGGAAGATTCCTTCAATAAACCTGAAAGTATTTCCACGAAGAAAGAATAGCAGGCAAATTTTGCAGGGAAACAAGGTCAGGCATTCTGCTTGCCGATGCACACTTGTGCTATTGTGAATGCAATAATACAGGCATTGTTGGGCTTCCTCTTGCTTTAGTAACCCGTGCCCGTACCAAGCAGTTCAATAAGCACATTAACTGCTATTGTTTGTAGGAATCGTGGTAGCTAATGCACAGTCACTTACAAACAGCGGTTTATGGTGCCCTAAAAAGCTTTTAACTAGAAATGTGGCAGTAAATGCCGTGGCCCAAAACACTACTGAACTGTGACACTAAATGCCTCTGCATGACTGTTCTGAAAGAGCGGCTTCAAGTTCAGCCGTACCAAGAAGCAAAGAAGCTATTTGAGAGGCTGCATGAATAGTAAGATGAAATCTGCAATGCCTTGATAAGCGAACGAGTTCAGACTCGTTTTCTATAATCCAAGTGTAAATGAAATTTATTTATGGTTGCACTTATGACGATGATAAAATGTATTACCAATCATCACGGATTTTACAGGTACTAAAGGCAGTAACTTCTGTGCACTGAATGTGAGAACCACCACTCTATCCATTAAACATCACTTTTATGATAGCCAATATTACCTGAATGGAAAAAAAAGGCAAAGGGCTGGGTAGTGCCAGTAAGTTTCATTGAAACAATAAGTCATTGGCTCACAAAGGCAGGAAACCATGTGCCTTACGAGAATGAGAGCATTTGGTGCATGCGTGTGTGTGCCTGCCTGTTCTCGCTACCTCCAGAGGCTCAGGGCATGTCGATGAGGAACATGTGCTCCGGGTGTCAGAAGAAAGTCTTTTTGAGCTGCAGAATCAATGGGAGGTGGGGACTGCCCGCTCTAATCGTTGCGACATTTTATTTTAGTTTCACTCAAAAAGTACGGGAAACCCAGGTGTGAGAGCTTCCCTTGGCCTGCAGCCTTCCTACCTGAAAGAAGTCCGGAGTTTTTCCACTTCTCGGTCTCTCCTAAAGCCTGGAGGTGGATACACAGGAAACTGTTTTTCCACTTCAGATTTCTACTAAAATGTCTTGTTATTACAACAAACCACTTGATTCAGCAGCACCACTTCACAGGCTGTTTTATAAATAGAGACGTTTCCTCTGCCCTGAAGAGCTTACAACCTACACGAGACAGACAAAATACAGCAAATCAGGAAAAGTAGGATGAGCAGAATATTAATGGTGAAACAGGAGAAGGTGCTGCTTGAAGGTGTGAAGTGGGCTAAGGATTAAGATCTTCGTGGAAGACAGCTCCCTTTTTTCATCCTTCATCAGACTGCCATTGAAACAACTCGCTGAATGAACGAATGAGTGAATGAATGCAACAGCAACGTCTGACTTTTGAGGGATCCAAAATGTTCATTTAAAATTTCATTAAATGGTCATTTAAAAAATATTACAAAATCTGTGGGATCCAGATTTTACACGAATGAGAGATTTTGCTTTAAATATATAGAAGTGCGTATTTCACTGCAGACCTGAAAAGTGAAAATACCCCATTCACTTGTATATGTTCAAGTGGCCACTGGTAGTCTCGTCAGTTCACATTTCAGATCTTAATTTTGATCAAAGCCCGTGCTAATTCATAAAGAACGGGGTTCATTGTGGGCCTAATCCTGTCCCATTGATCTAATTCAATAGGAGCTCTAGCGCTGCCTTCAGGCGGTGATTCTTCTACCTAAACCAAGAGAATTCAAAATATGATTCCGACTCTAAATAAACACTGTGGTAAAATTAGGCATATGTATCACTGTGGTTAGAAAGGCTTAAAGCACGCGCTTAAATACTTTCAGGATCAGGGCCTCCGTCTTTTTTTGTTGCTGATGCCTGGCTCAGATCCTTTTTTAACATGCTGTTACTATCAGAAACATGACACTGGGCACCTGAGCGCATGCTCTGGGGTAAAACCTGCTTTTAATTGCTACAAAAACTGCTTTTATAACATAGTTAAAAGATCAGAGAGACAGTTCCAAGCAGTAATTAAAGCATATTTAGCAAATACGCAATATTGCTTGGCAGAGGCATGTTTAACGCAGGCAAGTAGGAAAAACGAACAGCTTTTAAGTTGAAAGCTCTGCCTTATGGACAGAGACCATCTTTGTTCAGTGTCTGTAAACTGCGCCAAGATGGGCCTGTTGGCCTCTTGCATCTGTAGGACAGAAAAAGACTAGGAAGAAGGAGATGTTGTCCTGTGTTAGGTTGCACAAGTGAAAATACTGGAGTCACACCATGCATTTGGCAGGGTGCTATGGCCCTCTACAAAGCCTGGTTCATCAGAGGCATCTCAGGAATTTGTCCTAATAAGCTAAAAATATGTGTAACTGATGTTCTTTGCCTCACAGTAGCATCTCCTGTCAAGCTATAAGAACAGTGACTGGCGAAGAACAATGAAACCTGACACAGAAATCCCAAATCTTGCCAGATTCTCCTGATGAATATTACTATGCCTGGCAATAGCAAGAGATGCATTTTTTTATCTGTTTTATGTCAGTAAAGAATAAATCACCAAACTGTAAACACTTTAAACCTAACTATGTAGACAGCGGCCTACCTGGGTTCTTGGTACCAGTTAGTCCCATATTCCTCATTCTTTCATTTTTTATTTTTTTAACGCTTCATGTATCCAGATCTCCAGTGCTTCAGCTACAGACTTTCGAGCCATCAACTACAAGGCGAGGGTGTTGGATTTATCACCGAATATTGAAATTCAGTGGAGCTTGCAGAAACACCTGGCAGCAGGAAACCTTAGAATTGCATGACTTTGGAGACAGGGAGGGGAAAACCAGACCTCCTGACCCCTTCATACCCCCAGCCCTATTTTTAATTGAGGAATGTGGATCCCAAAGCCAGGGTGGGGATGAAATGGAGGTGGGCGATGCCGTGGGGCCTGCTGCATGCAGCCAGCTGGGCCTCAGGGCTGACATATCCCTCTGCTCCCAGACCAAGCCCAGGCAGGGCAGTGCCATCGCTTTTCACACACAACACACACAGGTCACCAAAAATTGGCATTTATTTGGTATCCTGTGTTCGGTTTTGGGCCCCTCAAGACCAGAAGGACATCGAGGCCCTGGCAAGTGTCCAGAGAAGGGCTACGAGGCTGGTGAAGGGACTGGGACACAAGTCCTGTGAGGAGCGGCTGAGGGAACTGGGGGTGTTTGGTCTGGAGGAGGCTCAGGGGAGACCTCATTGCTCTCTACAACTACCTGAAAGGAAGGTGTGGGGAGCCGGGGGTCGGCCTCTTCTCACGGGTAACTAGTGACAGGACAAGGGGGAATGGCCTCAAGTTGTACCAGGGGAGGTTCAGGTTGGAAATGAGGAGACATTTCTTCTCAGAAAGAGCAGTCAGGCATTGGGACGGGTTGCCCAGGGAGGTGGTGGCGTCACCATCCCTGGGGGTGTTCAAGGAGAGGTTGGACGCGGTGCTCAGGGACATGGTTTAGTGGTGACACTGGTGGTAGGGGGATGGTTGGACCAGACGAGCTTGGAGGGCTTTTCCTGCCTTAATGATTCTAGGACTGTGTGAAGGTGGATAAGCAATGTGTGCCCCCCCTACCAGGAGGGTTTCTGACACCCAAACACAGGGGATATCCACGGCACCCACCGCAGAGCCCACCCTGAGGCCTGCCCAGGGCTGCCTCCCCTCAGGGCAGCCCTCAGGCACCCGAAGGCCCCACGGACGCAGGGACCCTGCAGAAGGACGAGACACGATTGACAACCCCCTCCGCCAATAGGAACCGCGGGTTCCGCGGCCAGCAGCCAATCGCTGCTTGAAGTCCGGTTTAAGCACGGCGATCCTCCCGCTTATTCTCCGAGGGAGGGGGGAGGATGCGAGCGGCCGCCATCTTGTGTGTGGCATCCCCACCCTTCCTTTCCATGCCTTTACCACCCCTTACTACCCCTTTCTCCCCCAGGCCTTTCCGCGCGACGTCCACCTCCGAAAATAACATCGGCGAAGCGAACCGCGGCGGCTCCCTTTTTTTTTAGTCCGGATTAACCGAAAGGAGGGGGAAGGGAGGGGGGGAGAAGCGCCGCGCTCAAGATGGCGCCGGCGCCGCCCCGCTCCGGCGGGCGAACGTGGCGGCGGGTGGCGTCAGCGCGCTCTGGGCATGGGCAGGTGGAGGGAGCAGGCAAAGTTTGGCCGGCGGTAACGGGAGGCGGCGGCGGGGCCGGGCTCGGGGCCGCGCCCGCTCCTCAGGGGGTCCCCCGGTACCTCAGGGGTCCCCTCAGCCCTCAGGGGCCGCAGCCATGGCGGAGGAGCCCAGCGCGCTGCCCTGGTCCATCAACAAGGATGACTACGAGCTGCAGGAGGTCATCGGTGAGGATTGGGGGGGGGGGACGGGAGGGATTTGGGGGGGACGCGAGGGATTGGGGGGGGCACCCACGAAATTTGGGGGGTGGGGGCCCCCCCGTGGCTGAGGGGGGGGGGCTGTGGGGTCCCCGCGTGTCGCTGTGGGGCGTGGGGGGCGTCGTGCTTTTCTCTCAGGGCCACGCAGAGGGGTGGGAAGGTGCCCCCCCATGTTTTGGGGGGGGGGGTTGTGAGGGGGAGATGCCTCCCTGTTTTGGGGTGAGGGGAGCTGCCCCAAATTTTTGGGGGGTGTGTGAGAGGGGGGAGCTGCCCCCCCCTATTTCTGAGGGGGTTATAAGGGGGAGCTGCCCCCTTCCCCTAATTTTTGGGGGAGGTGAGGGGGGAGCCGCCCCCTTCCCCTATTTTTTGGGGTGGTGTAAGGGGGGGAGCTGCGCCCTTTCTCTAATTTTGGGTGTGTGCGTGAGGAGGAGTTACCCCCTTCCCCCAATTTTTGGGGAGGGTGAGGGGGAGCTGCCTGCCCCCCTGTTTTGGGGAGGACGAGGGGGGATTGCCTCCCCAATTTTGCGGGATGTGTGTTAGAGGGGTGTCTGGGAACCCCTTTTTCTTTTTGAGGGTATCCCCCTGCTGGGAGGGAGGTGTCTTGTAGGGGGGTCTTCCCCTCGTTGCAAAGGGAGGAGGGGTTTGGGGGGGGGGTCTGCACCCCCCCTCCTCGTGCATCACAGCGGGGCTGCAGAGATATGGGGTGGTTTGGGGGTCAGGGGTGCCCCTGGGGGCTCACCGCCCCCCTTTGGGGGCACCGAGACCATCCCGTGCCCCCCTTCTTTAGGGGGTGTTGCAGAGGGGGTGCTCCCTCACCCCTCCGTCTCCTGCCCGCATCGGGCCTGAGGGTGCCTTGGAAGGAAACCCCACGTCTCTCCCCGAGCAGCCCCGTTCGTTTTGGGGGGGCGCCTCCTCCCCACGCAGCCCCTGGCCTCTTCGGAGCTTCGGTCCCGTCGGGGGACGCAGGATTTTTGCGGTGCCGCCGTCCGGCCTTTTATCCCGGCCTTTTTTGCTGCCGCCGTGGATTTTCATTCATTGTCCTCTCGGCTGGAGGCCCCAGCCCTTGCTCTCCATTAAATGATTTTCTTTTTTTTTTTTTCCGCTCTCCTTTCACATCAAACTGCGTGCTCACCCGAGGGCCCCCCCCCCCGCCGTACCGATTTATTGCCTGCCCCGACCATTTCTTTTCGGGGGGTTTGTTTGAGGGATAAGCCGCTTTAGGGCCGGGATGTGACCCGGCCGAGGCGGTGCCACAGGTGAGCGTGAGGTCAGGGCCTCTCCTGTCACTCTCCCGGGGCAGGAAATAAAGCAGGAGGTGGCAGGGCAGGCTCCCGGCCGAGGGCTTGTAGGAAAGAGGTTAATTTTTAGCGCAGGCTTTTGTCGAGTTGCTTTTATTTGAAGTTTATGAATGACGTGGTGGTGTCGTGCCCAGGCCTTGCATCCCTGCCTAACGGGGAGCCTCGCTTTCTGTCAGCGAGGGTGGGAGAGTTTGGGGAAAATGCTGCCTTACGAGATTAAATTCTTGGCATTGTTTAAAAGTAGGAAGGAACTAAAGCTATTGGGGGGGGGGGGAAATCCTTCTGGAAATCCCTGTTTCTCCCTGGGTTCGGGCTTTGTCCTCTCCCTTTGCTCGGCGGAGGAGCAGCGAGGTTTGGGAAGGGTTCGGCCCCCTGTAGAGGGAGATCAGCCCTTTGGGAAACCAAACGCGCCCTGGGGATGACGATGCTCAGCCTCTTGGAGCAGCAGGAGGGGGGCAATACCCCACCAGGCTCCGAGATCGCCGGGAAAGGGACCGTTCCCTGCGTGTAGGGTGCATCCAAATCGCACGAAGGGCGCTCTGGGAGCACAAAGAGGGGATTTGGGGTTCAGCGTGCAAGGCTGGGTGAGCTGGGCTGCCTCTCCGTAGCCAGGGAGCGGAGCGGGATGGGAACAAAGGGGGTGCGAATGTCTTTCTGCTCTTAGGAGAACTTGCTGCAGGAGGAGCACATCCTACAGCCCAAAAATGCGTATCCGGCCCCAAAACGCGCATCCTACAGCCCCAAACCACACATCCCCCAGCCCCAAATCGTCAGGAGGAGGACGTAGCCGTCGCAGCCCCGTGGTCGCTCCCCGAACTTGGGCGGCGGCCGGGCAAGCAGCCTTTCGCTCCTTCCCCTGTCCCACGAGGCGACTTTCTGGATGTCGTCTGCTCATTGAAGGCTCGCGTTGGCACGCCGGAGCGCACACCGCGCCGCGTGGATTGCAAACATATGGTTTCTCTTTTTAACTTCGCCATCCCCGCCCTCTCCACCCCCCCCCCCCCCCCCCCCCTTTACTCTCTTCAAACATCGGCGTGCCTGCCAGCGGCCTGGATGGAGATGTGACGCAAGTTTCCTAGCACGTATATGATTTGTGGGACAAAATGTCACCGCGTTAACCGAGCTGGGCCGCTCCGTGTCTCCTGGAAGCCTCGGGGGGGTTTTCTGAGCTCTCTTGACTCGTGCAGAGCCGTAAAAGCCCTTTTTGGCAGGGAACAAAGAGAGGACCCGGTATGGGAAGGGATGAACCTTGCACCGGTGCTTTTAAAGGATTTGTCTTGTTTCCCAATGAAAAATGTCTCTCTTTAAGCTGAGAGCCCGCCGTTCGGTGGGTTACCGGCTCAGGCATTTTCCCACCTCAGAAAAAAGGCGATCCACGTGCAGCCGAATTCCTTAATTTGGGCTGGCTTTGCCTGCAGGTAGCACCGCGCGGCTTTCCCTTAGCGTGGAGGGCTCCGCGCTGTTCCAGTGCGGGCACAAAAGAGCACGTTTTGTAGCTGCGGAGAGAACTTCTCCTGTAAAACTGCCCTCCTCGTTCGGGCTAATACCAAGAGGGGGAAAAAAAAACCTTATTACTCAGCAGCGGAGGTGACTCACGCCGTTATAAAGGTATGGATTAACGCCTGCGTTTATTATGCCTGGTTAGTGGTGGGGAGTTACTGCTGAGTCGCCTCCCGAGGCTTAGATCCCTGACGTTACGCTGAACGAAGGATCAGAGCCGGACTTCGGCTTCCAAAAAGGCTGGAAGGGAGGTGGGCGGAGAGGAGAAGTTGTGGAGCGTTTCCGTGGGACGTACGCGTGGCTGGCAGATGAGTGCCGCCCCTGGAGATGGCTGAGTTTTCCTCTTGAAAGGAAAAAAAAAAAACCACGCAGCCCGTCTGGGTGGTTGTGAAGGTGCTCTTCCGAGTGTGACCCGCATACAAATGACGGCAATCCTCTTTTTGAAGGCTGAAAAAAGGAAAAAAAAAAGATAAATAAGCAGACCTCATGCTGCGTGTGCCGCTCCGAGACACGCGCACGTGGTTCCCTCGCGTCCCAGCTCCTGCTGGAAGCGCTGGTAGCGGTACCGGAGCGGGTTGGAACTGGGTCGTTCTCGTTTTGCTGCTTTTTTTCGGGAAGGTGAGAGCCGTGCTGGCTGGGGCCGCTTGATTCAGGAGCATCCTCTCTGCCACGAACAGGCTGCGCCAGAAGCAGGAGATAAACGAGCGCTGGGAATTCTCCCTTGCTCCGTTCCTGTGCCCTTTCTCCCCCGACAGATTCCTTCGCAGTCGTGAGGACGACACAGGCTGGGCGAGCAGATGTGGTGGGAGTTGCTTCTCCCCTCAGAAATCAAGCCGACATTGAAAATGGAAGCGAAGACTCACTAAACGATCAGCTTTTTTTTAATGACTGTGGTTGAGAGTTGGGTTTTGTCTGTGAACGCGGTGCTCTTCTGCAATCTAACGCTTAGTTTTCCAGCCGTGATTTCCCCAAGCCGTACACGTGAGCGCACGTATGCCCGCGTGGGAGCAGTTCTCTTTTGCAGGTATGTGGGAACTTGAGAGCTAAAATTTGGGGAAGTGGCGAGCTTATCAGCGTATCCGTGGTCACCCTGTGCTCGGGAGCTAGCTCCTGTACTGAATGCGCAGCCTCCGAAGGCAGAGCAGCCTGTAAGCACTCCCCAGGTACAGCTGAAGGCCCTGTATGGCCAGACGGGGGTGAAACGGGAGATATTAGCCCAGTGATAACTTTTTAGGTTCCTGTTTTGAAGCCTGGTGCTGATTTACCCACGGGTCCCCCGTGCTAGCTGCAGCCAGTTCCCTACGCCTAAGCGTTTTACACCCGTTTGAGAAACCGCGGTGCGCTCCGTGAAATACAACTGCCTGAAAACTAAATCGAGTGTTCGGGCTTTGGTCTTGGTGCCATATGTTTTGGCTTAGCGTTTCCTCGTGGATTCCCACTCCTCCCCCTGAGCCCGGCCAGACAAATGGGTTCCTGCGGCACGTTCCCAGCGCTCAGGTGGGTGAAGTCACCGAAATGCTGGCTCCGTGTGCTAGCCGTCAGCTTGTTCAGCGTAAAGCTGGTGGAGAAGCCTTTTTCTCGTTCTGTATTATGGTAAAGCTGGCATAAAATTAATCCTGGGCAGACGCGGCTCTGTTTGGGAATAAATAACTGGCTTGCTAGCAGCCCCTCGTGGTGCTTGGTCTGCTTGGGCACCGACGCAGATGATTTGGGGTTCCTCAGCTCCTTGGGCATGGGTAAATGCATCTCCCCGCTCGCTCCTGGGTGACGCAGCAGGCGGGTTTCTCCTGCATCCCCGCTGCCTTCCCTTCCGCTCCTTGGCACCTCTCTTTCCTTCAAGACCTTTGATACTGGCGGGGCCGAGCTGCGTCATTCCCCTGGGAAGCGAAAGCAGGCGGCGCCTCGCTGCGCGCGTACCCCCCGCGTGGTGCCTCTGCTGCGTGCCCCCGGATCCGCCGGAGGATAAAACGCCGGGGGGAAGCGGATTGAGGCCACAAAAAAGACGAGCGTCGGTGCAGGAGGCTGCCTGGAAGGAGTACGTGGTTATTAGAGGAGCAGCGTGGCAGCCTTCCCTGCTGAGCGGAGGGGAGGGCAGAGACAGATCCCGCTGCTCTCAGCTATTCTGGGGTATTGAGGGGGGAAAAAAAAAAAACCCATACGAGGTGTTACACGTGGAAGCAGTTCGCACTTCCCCGGGGCTGCTTTCTGTACGGCAGCTGCTTCCAGCGCCGACTGACGTTCGACACCCGAGCTCCTCGAGAAAACCATTTAAACAGCTTCGCTTTAACCCGAATATCTCGGTTAGAGACGGCAAACCTGGCTGTGCTGGGGTGCTGAGCACACCTGGGGGGTGCCCAGGCCGACAAAACCCTGCCCTGGGGGCTTCTTCCTTCTGCCACTTGCGCCCTCGGAGAGGAGCAGCTCTCCCCTGGTTAACCTCGGCCCCAGCTATTGTGTTTGGCGGCGTTAGCAGCTTGCCCACCAAGCCGGTGGCTGGAGATGGGATCTTTTTACCCGAAGCTTGGAGCCGTTTTAAAATGACGGGCAGCGGCGCTGGTTGCTAACTGTGTTAGCAAATTACTTAAAAACAAACAAACAGAAAAAACAAAAAAAACAACTGCGTTTTGGTCAAATGATCTTGGAAGGTTTCCCTTCAAACGGACGCTATCCGTCGTAAGTCTCCACGGCAGTAAATTCAGCCGCGGACATGCGGACGGGGCGCTCGTAAGCTGGGCGTTATTGAACTCTCTTAATAGGAAGAGACAGACTTGGGAGCTCTGTGGGTGTAGAAGAATAGCTGCGGAGCCCTGGAATCCGGTGTTGCAAAATCCCCGAAATATCAGGCTCCTGGCGCTTTCCAGACGAGTTTCGCCTGTCGTCCTGCGCTCCCTGCCCAGCGGCGATGCGGCGACGGAGCCTGGCTTCCCGGGACTTCGCCTCGAGGAGTGCAGATGGGACGTTTCTGGCAAACGGAGCTCCGAGCATCTTGCCTGGAGTCACGGGAAGTCCCGGAGGGAGGGCTGGGTCCCAGCCGGGCGCTGCGGGGTCTTTATGGGGTCACCCTTTAGTGGGAGAGCTGTGGCACCCCTAGTAGGCAAAAGTAAGCGTATGCTGGTGAAGGGAGCCTTCCAAACAGCAAAATCAAACCTGTCTGATGTGAGTAACGTAAAATCAGCGTGCCAAATAATATAAATATGGCTGGAGTTCATAGGGTTGCAGGTACCAGACGAGGTCAGTGGTGTGGTTTCAGCATTTCTCACGCACAGACGAAGAGACCGACGCGGGTGTGGGGTTTGCTCAGCTGCAGGTTTGCTCTGTTGGGATGTCTGTGTCCATCCTCTGCCTTCAAGCACTGCTGATGGGGTTCTTGGGTCAGCCATCCCAGGCTGAGTATCCCTTGTTTCTAACCAGATAATTCAAGCAGGTGGGGATCTGTGGTGATCCGAAGCGTAAACTGGAAGGATCCTGTATTTTTTTTCCCCCCCGTACACAATAGCTACAACATCCAGCAACATTTTTTTCGAGCCGTTTCTTTCACCACTCCCCAAGGTTCTCGAAGATCATTGTTTCCTGATGTGAGTCACCGCACGCAGACTTTTTTGCTTAGCTTTTTTTTTTTTATGTGCAAGTAAGAGAAATTCCACACTGAAAATAAACTTGGTTGTGCATCGACCTCTACCAAACCAGGCTCTAACTCGCCTTGCAAGGGTTTCGTAGACCTCTTCAGTTCTGCACGCTTAGAAGTCTGCAGGGGACGGCTGTCTTCGGCAAGCCGTAAAAGCCTCACAGATCCCATCTGTGGGTGAAATTCAGAGGAAAGCCAGAGCACTGATTCACTTTTTTCACCAAATCATCAAATTAGCTGGAACTTCCCTCCGTGTATCCATTAAAGTTTTGTGCTGCGTGCTTGTGAAACAGCACGTTGAGCACCTTCTGACTTGGTCAAATCAAACTGCCTTTCTGCTGGAGTACAGAAAAGCTCCCGTGAAGGAGGTTTTAGTTCCTTGCCAACCTTCAATTTTCATCCGTTATGTCTCAAGAGCTACTGTTTGTTTTTTTTCTTTTTAAGAGGAGGGGGAAATTATTTCACTTCTGAAACTTCTGCGTTTTGTGCTGCACCGACTTTATAGCAGTCTCCCAAACGAGTATTTCCTTCGGGCAGGAAATGAGCCTGTGTAAATTCGTCCTGGAGAGAAAAGGTCCAAGCAGCTGTAAAAAAAAACAAAAAACACAGAAGTGGGAACTGAAACACTTCAGTGATCCTCTCACATCGTAGTAAATTCTCCTCGGGTTTCGCCAGAATTGGCACTGCTTTGTGGCCCTGATTGGCGATCTCAGAACCGGCTCTGCTCTTTTTTTTTGCTGCTAGCACCTCGCTATTAATAAAGCTGCGTGGGAGGATGCTCTGCTCCTTCCCTTTTCATCCCGTCCCCGGGACTGGGAATGAACGCTGCGGGGTGGCACTTGGCCCTTGGGACCCCCACCAAGGAGTCTGCTGGGGAGATGTGAGCGCGGGGAGCTGTGGTGGCCTCTGCCCGCGTGTGCATGGGAGGCTTTCGGTTGCCTTTTGTCCTAGGTCAGGTTTAAGGCTCATTTTTATTTTTTTTAAGGCTCATTTTTTTAAGGCTCATCAGGTTTAAGGCTCATTTTTGGTCTTTGGTGGGTTATAAATCCATTTTCTTGGGATCCGGGGTTAATTCCAGCTCTCCGAGGAGGGAATTGTGAAAATGGTGCGGAGAGTAGTAGAAAAGGGTGGTGTTTGAGGAGGGGGAGCAAGCCGATGGCTGATGAGAGCACCTGCAGAATATTCTTCCTAAGAAAATCAGCTGGGAGCCGTTGAGGTGAGTGGGGCAGACAACAGCACCCCTCATTTCGGGTGTCTCCGGCTTCAGGCAGGCAGCACGACGTTGGGCTGTCCCGATGGCTGAAACCTCGTAAATTAAAGAGGACGCGTCTCGTCCCGGGGTGAACACCTTTCCCGCAAAGGAAATCCCCCGGGATGGATTTCATCACGTCAATTTTCAGACCAAAACCAGAAAGCGCCTGTTGCTTGCGTCGCCGAGACGGGGCTCGAAAGGCCTCCCTGGGTCACGGCGCCCGGTTCCCTGCTATTGCAGACGCCGAATCCTGCAATCCCTGTAGCAAACTAATGAATGCTTGGGTTTGAACTGGGGTGTGGGGGAATGAGGGGCGCACGTTCGATTAACCGCTCGAATCTCCGTGCGACCCTGTCGCTGCTGCGTGAAGCAGCCGCTTAATGGATTCCCCGCGACAGCGGGAAGGAACAAAGCTGCCTCTTCGTAGCCCGCTCTACGGCTCCGTGTCTGTCTCCTGCTGCTTGCTTTGCGGCCAGGCTCCATCAGGCGGCTGCAAACGTCTTCTGGTTTGCGAGTCCTTAAGACGTGCCAGTGGAAAGCGAGGCCTTTGGGAACTTGGCGTCTTCTTTGCCCTCACCTGCAAGAACTTCGCAAAGAAGTGACCTAGGAGGTGGACTTCTTTGTGTCTCTGACCTCGTGAGTTAGTGCACCGTGCGCGTTGAAAGCTGAGGCCTTCACGTCCGTGCCTTCACGGCAGTAAAAAACCCTCGCAGAGGATGCCAAATGCTGCCTAACACCTACCTTGGTGTTAGTGGCTCAGAAATACGTGGTGTGGACTCCCGGCAAACTGTGCTTCTCTGGAAAAGGCGGCTGGAGCACGGACTGTTTTCCTCTGGAACAACTCATCGGTGGGAGTCTTTATTTGGGCAGCTGAGAGCCTGATGGGCTGGCAGCCTGAGGTATTTGCCCAGAGCCCAAGATTCCCGCTCCTGGTGGTCAAAGAATGCCATTTCTGACCAGCGGGCCCATCTTGGCTGCTGACCGCACTGACAGAGGCAGAACAGACTCATTAGATCGAGCTATTCCCTGAAAAGAAAGGATAATAGCCTTCGAGAGAGGACATAACAGATACTTAAAAGCTTATTTACCTAAAATAGCCGCTGTGCTATCAAACGTCTGCACCGTGTGCAGGCAGATTGTTCTGTTCAGCGGAACCCAGGCCAAATAAAATATCCTCTGCAGTCGACAATTACGGCGGAGACAGAGTTCAGAGATGGAGGTTGGGAGGGAAGAAGGGGGAGAACGCCGGCTTGGCTCCCGCACCAGGGCTGCGTTTCGAGCCTCGGTAATACCCGCTGACAGCCAGCACCGTATTTACATTGCTGGGCGCACCGTGAAGGCAACTGACAGTGATTAAAAGGGAAGGCTCGACCCGCTCCAGGAATATGGCTGTGTTTGGAAGTGGGGTGGTTGAGCCCTGCTTTCCGTCGCGCGGCATTAACGCCGCGTGGCTGCGGTGCCCTTTAAATTAGCCAGAGATGCTGGCGCCCGATCAAATAAATATAATTGGTTCAAAACCGAAAAATCTAATTTAGGCACGCGAATAGCATCTGAAGTAAACGCCGCGGGTCGCGCAGGGCTTGGGTGACTGACCCCGGGGGGCTTCCTGGGGTTCGTGGCCTGGGGAAAGGGGGCCCAGGGGGGGTTCCCCAAATGGCCCGGGCTCCTCGTGGCGTCCGGCGGGTGTTTGTGTGGTCAGCGGTGGAATCGAGGAGCAGAGGGGCTGGGTGAGGGTTTTGTTGGATGCCTGGCTGACAGGCTTCACGTGGCCGCTCCTGTTCCTCACCCTCCATCCAGTCGTGCCCTGCGTTATATCACCAGGCCAGCTGTTCGCCCCAAAATGATGTTACACCCGTTGGAGGAAGCACCCTTAGTCCGTGAGGATTGCCCGAAGGTGCAACGCAGGCGATGGTTTTCTGTCCTCAGGGCCTTAGAAATCAAAAGAGTTCCCAGAGAACAAGGTGGGGCAGAAATGTCCCCAAGACTCCCTCCGTTTCTGCAGGAACCTCGGCAAGGAGTTGTGCAGTTACCACAGGCAGGTCTTGCCGCGGTTCAGAAATAAATCAGACCCGTTTCTTTACAGCCTGGGGTCGCGGGGAGATGCACCAAGCCGTGGCTATTGCCAGGCGGTTGCTGCTGGCTCTAAAAATGCTGCTGGACTTGGCGCAAGGGACCGGGTACAGGCTTCTCTTCGTCCCCCTGAGCTCGAGAGCGGGGCAGTAAGCCTGACAAGCAGCGCCGGGTGTTTCTGGACGGAGGGACCGTCAGGGGAAGCTCGTTAAAACAACGCTGGCACCGCAGCCCCATCTTTACGGGGTTACACCGCTGGAGGCCTCCAGGCTCCGACCCCTCGGAGCACAATGCCTGTGTCCCAGCGGCACTGTCAGCAGCCAGAGCTCTCGAGACGGGGAGTGACTCCCTGTCAGCAAGTTTACACCCCGTTCAAATATTTGGGCTGGTTCGTGTGTCACAGGCGAGTTTGGGAAACGCGGTTCTCGTTTTGTGAAGTTCTTTGAACGTGCAGGGTTAGCGCCGGAGGATGAGCTGGCTGCTGCAGGTACTGGTGGGAAACGACGAAGGGGAGATTCTCGAGCTTTGGGGAAACGTGGAATTGTGTTTTGGAGGGAAATCCTTCGTACGTGAACGCGGTTGGAAATAAATGGCCTTGTAGCTTGCAGAGAACTGCAGGCTCTGCTGCACTGCGTGGGCTCTGGCTAAAATGCCCGGAGGTCGGTGCCGAGACGCACCTGCAGTCTAACTGAAACAAGCATTTCCCAAGCAGTGACCCGGCTTTGTCCCGTTCCTCCTGCCAGTTCCTTCATTAGAAGGTCTGGACTGTAGCTGTCAGGCACGTTGGTGGGAAATAGAGGGATCATTTGTGCCTAATCCCGTGCCTGAGCACATCGCCTGCCCTTTCAGTCTGTGTCGTGTCTCGGTGTGGGAACCCAGCGAAATGGTCACAGCCATCAGCTGCTCCAGGGGGGAGCGAAGGAGCAGCAGCTGTGCTGCCTTGGAGGCGCGAGCTGTGCCATCCCGTAGGGGGTAACGGGGGGGTTTTGACATTGAGGACGTGGAAATGCAAAGGGTAACATCTTTAAGGTGGGGTCGAGTTGTTCTTTTTGAGCTTTTTTCTGAGAAACTCTCGTGTAAGTGTGAGAGTTGGGCTGCTACGCCTGCCTGCAGGGCTGCTGCACACACGTAGTGCAAGTGTCCTACTGTATAGTGTGAGATAAAGATAGAAAGGTGTATCTGTACCTCACTCTATATAATGTGCTGGGATATATACATATAAATACATATATGTAGTCACTGGGGCTTGCTGTTTTTCCTCCACCCCCCAACATAAACCTTAAAATTGGCTCCCTCACAACCGTTGTGTTAAATCCGCTTTTGTCTTTGCATTTTCCTCGTGGCTCTTTGTTATGACAGATGATTTGTTTCCTCCTTTCTCTGTATTAACTCTTTCTTTCCCTCTGCTCGACCTCTTCCCCCCGGGGTAGTCGGAAGGCAGCGTGACCGAGGTGGAGGAGGGCGCACCGAGGCCACGCGGGGCCATGCTGCTGCGGCTCGGGGAGCTTCCCGGCGGCGGGTGCGAGCGCTGCGGGGCTGTGGGAGAGGAGCTCCCCTTGCCGTGGGGGTTTTGTAGGGTATTTTTGGTCATGTCTTAGCCATGGATTGCTGCCTTAGGGCCCCACGGCCTTTCCAACCGGGCACAGAACAAAACCAGTTGAATTTCCCCTTCCTGGTTTCCATCGGTGTGTAACAGCGGCACCCAGGGTCGCTCTGAGCAGCTCTGCAGGCACCCAGTGACCTTCCTGGGGGCACTTCCCCGCCCGAGCTTTCTCCTCGGTGCAGGTGGGCGCAGCTCTTTGTCCCCTCCGTGACGGTGCTGGGAATGTGCCTGTGTCCCATCATGAATTCCCCTTGGTTGTATTAATGCTGCTTGCAGTGTCCGTGCGGATTAGATCATCCGTTCTGCGGCAGGAGTCGGGCAGTGGGGAGGTGGCTTGAAGAGCTGTGGCCGTACTCGGGACCCATCGACGCCGCTTCACTTCTCCTTTCCCGAGCCCTGGGGCTTGTGCCAGGGCATCCGATGTCTCTTCGAAAAGTCCTGCCTGGGGAGTAAGGACCATTCCCACCCCATGCCAAGCTGGCAGCAAGTTTGAACGTAGGCTTTCTTGCTAGCTCGTTTTCAGAAGCTCATTCCTCGAGAGAAGACTCTTCTTGCACCATAAACCTTGGAGAAGGTGGGGAAAACAGAACTTCGCCTTCCCAAGAAGCAGACCCACTAACGCTCCATCAGTCTGAGTTTGTGATCTGGTGGTTGATTTCTGGTTTAATCAGATCCCTGTCTGCCCTGTGTTCCTGCAGAATGCTTAAGAAACCCAGTTCTCAGTCCTGCAGCCTTTGTTTCGTTCCCGTATTGTCCTTGGAGCGAGCAACCACAGAGCAGAGCTCCTCCGGCTACTCGGCGTGAGGGAACATCCAGAGATGCGGTTGCAGCTCCTGGGCCGGCGTTGGCAGCTGTGAATGCTCTCATAAATCATCTGAGGCTTTGGGCGTCCTGTCTGTGTCGTCTGGAGCGAGGACCCCTGATGTCAGACCTGGAGACCTCGGTGTGAGGGGTTCCCCAGGTGTTCCTGTTACAGATCTCCGATCCCACACGAAGACGTGGAGCGAAGCAAACCGCCGTCTTCTCGCTGCTTCCGAGGCTGATCAGGAGGCATGAAGTGCGTAGTTCGCTTCCCCGGGTCTACGTTTTGGTGGCTGAGAGCTTAAAAGCCAAACGTTGACCTCTTAAACTACTTAGGGCAGGACCCTGGGGAAGAAAAGGACCCCAGGACCACGACGTCTCCAAGGCCAGCGTGTACAACTGCGCTTTGATTCTCGTCCCCCTCCAGACGTTGGCAAAAGCTGAGCATTTCCTTCACGATTCTGGGGAGAAAGGAAAATCTGTGAGAAGGAGAGCCGTGCTGAGAAACGGCAAGGAGAAACGGCTCGTCCAAGACCCCGGGGTATTTGGGGGACCCGATGGCCAGGAGAGATGCTCTCAGCTCGTGTCGTGTCACCCTGTTGATTCGGCGGGGTCGTGCTGCCCGCCCAGCGCAGCCGCTTGCCCAGGGTCCGCGTTCTGTTAGCTCTAAAGAATAACCAAAAGCCGAAATCCTCACACTGTTTCCTCTCGATCTTCCAGCACCTCCCGTGCAAGCTTCCTTTCTAGAAGCCGTCACGGGGTGGACGTGGCTGGTCCTGTTCCTCATCTGCTTTTATGAACGGAAAGAAAAGGGGATAGATGCACGCCGGCCGTGCTGGAGGCGTTTCAGGAGCAAGGAGACACAAGCAGCGGTGATTTCCACGCCGTAGGATTCAATGCTCCGAGCCCAGTGTGCGCGGAAGCACTCCGGCGATCTTCTCCTTGCTCTTTCTTCTTAAAAGTGGGCTCCCAGCCGCTGCCGCGCGGGGAACTGGCGTCTCGAGCAGCGCGTCCCGTCGAGGTGAGGCACGCTCTCGGCCTGGCGAAGGAAGCGTGGAGGGAAGGAGCGTAAGGAGGGTGCGTTTGGGGCTCCCTCTCTGCGTCTAGCTTCTGGTTTTCTGCCGCAGGTTAAGGATTGCCTCTCCTGGAAGCCCCAATCCGAGCTGTGGTGCCTGACGGTTGCTGCTGGGCTCTTGGCGATGCATCTTGTGCAAAAACCCTTTTTTTTTTTAAAAATCACCAGCGTATTTCTTCGGAGTAACCAGCAGGGTGTAAGGGAAACCCTTTGAGAGCTTGTGCCAGAGCCCACGGGGCTTGAATCTGAATTTTTATTATTTTTTTCACCTGAAACTGGATACCTGGAGCCCGGCAGCTGTTGCCTGGCCCCGAGCACCGGCGTGGCGAAGAGCTTTGTGTGCGCGTCGTTCGCGAGAGGAAAACCCAGGGCCACAATCAAGCCGTGCCCGCGTCACGGGCAGCTTTCCTTGCCGATAGCAGAGGATGGATTCCAGCCCCTCGCTTAAAAATAGAGCTGGGGCTCGTGCCGGGGGGGGAGGTGGGAGAAGAGGGCAGGGTTGCGCAGAGGCGTTCTCAGCCCGAGCCTGCTCTCGTGCTGCAGGAGGCTCGGGAACGTGATGGAGGGGCTGGCTGGGGGAGCTGGCTTCCTTCAGCCCCAGGGGGAAGGCGAAGGAGGGATGTCCTTGTCCTCTGCTGTCCGCCGGGGAGTTGAGAAGGTGCAAACCCCTTTAGAGGTGCGCAGGGAAAGCGCAGGAGGCCACAGGTGCACGTCGCGACCCTGCAAAGTCTTTTAGAGAGCAGGGGAAAAAAAAAAAAACAAAAAAACAAGCTTTACAGTGTGGGTGGTCAAACACAGGGACAGCCAGAGAGGTTGTGGGGTGTCTGATTAAAAATCAGACCGAATTTCATGCTGGGGGACCTGATTTAACTTCGTACGGCCCTGCTGCCAGCAGGGGAGTGGGCTGGGGGCCTGCGGGGTGCCTTCCGACCGAAATCACCCCGTAATCCTCCCGTAGGCTGAGCGCTGCGTGCGAGTTGGGGTATGGAGAGGGTGGCTGCAGATGAGAAAAGGGATTTTGGTCGTGATAACCTCGAAGGCCAGAGGTGGATTTGAGCAGTCCTAAAGGAGAATTCGGGCTGGAGCTCTGCTGGTCGCTCGAGAACAGGCCCAGAGATGCTTATGGCCCAGGGAAACGGGGCTTCAGTGACCGTCCTTGGGAGGTTTGGGTTGTTTTCATTACGTCAGGAGTTGGATTTAGTTCAGAAAGCGCCATTTAATCCCAGAAACGCGAAAAGGGTTGGAAAAGGGCACGCCTTCCTCCCTAGCAGCGCTTCCTAAAGCAGGTCGTGACCCTCTTAGGGAAGAATTTGGCAGCTGCTATCCCAGGGCTTGGGACCGGAGCTGAGAGCCTACGGGGGCCGAAGCGGGGGACATTAAACAAACCCCAACACCCCTCGGGGTCTCTTCCCTTCCTCTCCTTCCCCCCGGCCACCACCGAAGTGACCTCACGCCTTTCAGGCAGCATCCGCGGGGAGGGCTGCTTCGCCCGGGCTGTGCCACCCTATAGCAATGCCTTTGTAGGGTTTCGTGTCCGGGACAGCTCCCAGCAGGCGGGGAATCACTTCTCCTCCCTCCTTCCCCCACGTGTCTGTTACCTGCTCCGAAACTCGCAGAGACTTCCTCGCCATGCATCTTCTTCCTCCTCTCCGTTGGCGTCCTCCGCATCCCTGCGTGTCTTCACTGCTTGGCATCCTCGCTGCAGCTTCGCTTCCTTCTCCCTCTGATTCATTTCCTACACAAATTATGCGGCTGCAAATCATTTGGCGGCTGCAAATCCTTCGGTGGCCCCGTTGCCACTTTCTGTGCCCTTCGGGGTTTCCACGCTTCCCCTCTTTGTGTGGTCCCCCCCCACTCCCGGCACGCCACGGCGGCGGCTCCCGAAGAGCAGCTTGCTCGTGGCGCACCGTGCTGCAGCCTGCCTTAATCCGTGCTCGATAGGTTTTGGAGATCTCGTTGTTTCTCTCTAATTAAGTGCTGGAGAGGAGCTGAAAGAAATGACGAATGAGCTGGAGAAGGGGGGGGGGAGCGGGGAGAGCAGGTGGCGATCGACCCGGAGGGAGCTGCCGGAGGAGCGGGAGCTGCGGGGAATTAAACGGGAGGAGCCTCGAGCTGGGAACCTTCCCCGTCGTGTGCCCGGAAGGATTTCCTTTGGGATTTCGTTACCGTTCAAGTAATGTCCCCCCCCCCCGCGACCAGAGCGAGTCCCTGGGGGCTGGGGCATTGCCCGAGGAGAGGTGGGTTTTGCCCTCAAGTCCCGTCCTCGAGGAGCGGGACGGAGCTGTAGCATGCACGGCCCTGCTCCTAATTATTCTGCGTCTGTTGTTTCTGGGAGCAGCATCTTAGATAATGACAATACTAAAAAGCAAAGCCTCTCTTTGTGCAGTCATTTCTGTGAAGCCCTGGACTTGAGCTCCTCTCGTCGGAGATTTTGGTGGCACTGGTGGCACCACACCGGCCGCGTCTGCTGCAGCGCGTCTCCTGGGCTCCGGCTCTTCCCAGAGGAACGACGCTCACGTGCTCGGTTTTGTTCGCCCTTCCAAAAGGCTCTTGCTGCAGGGAGGCTTCCCCTGCCTTTTGTCACCGCTTCTCCGTGCTCCGCTGCCCTCGTCTTGAGTCGCTTTGCCGTGCGTTTTCACTTCTTTCCCCCCAAAGCAGCAGCGAATTGGCAGAAGCGGGCGCCGGCTGGAGAGGTCGGTGCCGCCCAGGACTCCCAGGGAGCGGGAATTTCTCGGAGCTTTGTCGTTTATTCCGCCGTGATTTTGGACGGAGCAGTTTTTCTTGATGTTTTAGGGCTGGATTTCGGGTTCTTTCCCCAGCCTGGCACTCGGGTTTGGTGGGTTTTGGTGCAAATTCTGCCTGAAGGCGACCGGGAGTTGCTGCAGGCAGCTTCAGGGGCCTTCGTTTGGGGGTTGCCAGCTTTTGGCCCTGGTTTATCTGCACGTAGGAAAAAGATTCTTTGCAAAAACGTTGTGCTTGGCCCGTACTGCAGAATCAGGAGGTAGGTTTTGTAGTGCTAAGAGTGGGAGAAGCTACTAAATGGGGCGGTTTATGCCAAGATGCAGAATAAGTCTACTCATCTCCCTCATCAACCCAAACAGGTCTGAGAGTTATACCTGGGGTAATGAATATCTTGTTTTCTTTTAATGCCACGTCCTTAAAATCCTGGAAATAGGCGGGTGGAGGGGAGAAAGCTCAACAGCTTCCTCTCTCTCTCGTTCTTTGGAATTAGTTCTTTTCCAGTGAAGCGTGCGAATGTGAGGAACCGCCGGCAGGGGAAAGCAACCAGGCGTCCCATGGAAAAGATGCAAATGCTGCAGCTATTTCTGGAGGCCAGGAGAGGCAGGTCCAAAAGCAGCTCGGCGTTGCAAGGCTCGCTGTTGGGTGCTGTCTGATCCCGAAGGATGGGATCTTGCCGAGCGGTTCAACTGCAGAGCTGCTTTGCCTGCTTCTCCCGGTTTGAAAACCGCATCCAGAGAAGCAAGGCGTTGCGCTGCTACGTGAGAGCTGGAGCCCGACGGGCTCGAACGAAGCTTACCTCATGCCTTTGCATACAAGGAGGGGAGACGAAAGGAGCAATTAGGACACAAAACCATTCGAAAAATCTCATTAGCGCTGGCAGCAAAGGCTGCGGCTGGTTTCGACACTTTGGGCGAATGCATCAGGTTAAAAGTCTGTGTGACCTCGGTGGCCTTTCTTTTAAAAGCACGCTGGAAGAATCAGTCCTTTGTTACGAGCAAGCTGCAGGCTTGTTTTATCGTCTGCAGAGCTGTATGACCCCTCGGGAAGGTCCACTTGTTTTGGTTGTAGCTCTTTGCTACGGCTTGTTGAGCTTCATGGACCTGAAGGGGTCGGTTTTTAGGGGTGGGCTTCACCTGGTTTTCACCTGGCTGCTGTCTTTAGCGACTGGCACTTGTAAATTTGGTTGTCTGACTTCCCTTCCTTTGTTCAGAAGCCCCGCAAGGTGATGTTAACCCTCTCTCTTTTTGGTTTTGTGCCTACAGGGAGCGGAGCGACTGCGGTGGTGCAGGCAGCCTTCTGTGCTCCGAAGAAGGAGAAGGTCGCGATTAAACGGATCAATCTTGAGAAGTGTCAGACGAGCATGGACGAGCTCCTGGTATGCAACCACGATGGCCCGACGAGTTTTATTTCAGTTAGCTCTGTTCGCTGAGCGCTGTTAAACACCCTTCCTTGCGGTGCGGTGAGAGGACCCGGCTGGTTTCACCAGAGGCAGTTCAGTTGCTGGCTGTGGGACACGGCGTTGAAGAAAATGCTAAAAAGATCAGTTGTTGGAGAACTTCAGGCTATTGTTTAGAGCCAAGCACTCTGTATAATCCCTTTGTTTCGAGTGGAGTTGATGTGCAAGGGTTAAGCTCAGCTGCCTGTACGAGAGCTCTGCGGTTTGAGGGGGATCAAAAGCTATGTGCCTCCAGAAACATCAGGATTTAGGGGAGTGGTTTTGCTTTCTCCCCCATTCCTTCAGTTCTCTGTGTTTTATCCTTCACCTGTAGAGAGAGAAGCTGAGTAAAGCAGCTCTTGCTCTTAATCTGTGTATGGAACTGATGCCAGCTAAGGGATCGCTCTGATGTGCTGCAGGCTGCTGTGTGGGAACCCTCACTCATTCCGAGTTCGGGACAGGAGGTGGGCTCCTCTGGAGCTGTAGCTCTGTGATTTTCCTCTGATGCGCGCTTCTTAAGATTTTCTCAATGGAAAACAGCTTCGGGCAGGTAGCCATGGTAACTAAAATTGGCTTTTTGTTATCTGGCTCGCATGTTGATGGGATTTGTTTTCTGCTTTGCTGTGTGTGGGAGCAGCAGCTGCCACGTTCACCCTGCATGTGGAAGGCCCCTGGGTTGAAGCCAGGCACAGAGGCATTCCTGTGAACATGAGGTGTCCCCCCGAAGCTGAGAGAGGCGTCTGGAACAAAACTTTCCACTGTAAATATTGATGGGCAGGGTCTAAGGAGAGGCAGGGAGAGGTCTTGTATCACCTCTCCTTTTAAAGCAACTCTCTAGGATATTTTTTAAACCTTTCTATCTTTCCGCTTGCATCCTGGCAGTTCCTGTCGCGTTAACCCAGGCGCTGGTTGTGGTGATGACAATGAGAAAGTAGAACGGAGAGAGCCAGCTCTGCTCATCTCTAATTCTCAGCAAGTCACTTAAAGCACGGCTCCGGTTTCCATGTGGTGACTAATGCTGTTTTTATCATTATAGGTATCAGCAAATACTCTTGTAGAGAGGAAAGGCTCCATTCAATCTGTCACACGTTAGTGTGCCTGTGAAGAGCCGTGTGTAGGACTCTTCAGATGAGCTGCATTCACATCCTCTTATTGCTCTTGCTAGCGCAGGAGTTACGGCTCCCTTCCCTTTTCCCAGTCGGTCTTTCTGTCCCGACACCATCCCTTGGTGCTCTTTTCGGGTCTTTTCTGTGGCTCGTCCGTGCTGCTCTGCCTCAGTGGTAAACCCAACTGTGTCGTCGGGAGGTGGAGATTTAATTGAGATCGTCGGCGTTTGACTAATTGCCGATTCCAGCTACAAGGGTTAGGTTCGGAAAGCGATGCTGCAAAGACTCATCATGTCATTTTAGATAACTGTGTCTAATTGAATATTTTCAATCTCTAGCTGACCCCTTCCTCACCGTGATTTTTCTTGTTAGGGGCAGGACTGCAGTGAATGGCTCTTACCAGGTCCCAGTTTCCAATTTGGGGACCAGATAGCGTGGCTCCTTCTGCGGGCTTGTTTGTAGGTCTCTTGTGAAGGTGGACGCTTGCATTTCGCTGTCATGTTTGTCAATGCCTGGGGTGAAGGCAGGATTTTGAGGTCTTCCTCTAACTGCTGTCAGTAAAGAGACTTGATGACTTGCCTAGTGGCTTCTTATAGCCAGCGACACACGGTTACATGGCTCCAACTGACTACCTTGGGCAACAAAACTATAAAAATAACAAGCCATTAAGCAGGAGGCTGTGTAAAAGAGAAGAGAGCCTGGTGGCAAACAGCCTTTCGACCAAAACCAGCTGATCCCTCCTCCGATGTCGTGTTTCAGGTCGAAGAACACCGGAGATTTTATGCTGTCATACAGCCGCCTTTAGGAGGGTGGGGCTTTTGTTTTCACTCAGATACGAGTGGCTCTCTTTTTCCGCGTACCCCAACAAAGTCACACCTGATTTAAGAGACATGGTAAGTGCTTACTGCCTGATATTTCAGAGGAAGGTGCAGGAATCAAGCTCTGGGCAATTTGGGGAAAATCTCTCCCCAAACAAGTTCTCGTTCGGAGATGCAACGGTTGAGCTCTTATTTATCCAGTTTTAAGCTGATCTCATAATTATTTTTGAAAATGTCTTAAAAAGGTGGTTATGGAGACTTAAATCGTGGAGGGCTGGGGGAAGGGTGTTGTGGAGCTGCAGTAGCTTCCTGGGGTCACCAAGGTAGGTGTGTTTCGTGGAAAAAATGCTTTCCCTTGGTTTACTCTGAACTTGTCAGTTTGTTGGATGGCGTTTCTCAGTGTGAGAGCCAAAAGGATGGGAACTCCTCATCTCCCTCCTCTGTGTTACCTTCTCGATTTTTTTTAATCTTGCCTCCGCATCCGCTGCTTCTTCAGAGTAAATATTCTCAAGGCTTTCCGTCTCGTCGTCTCCCTTCGTGGCGGTTTCCCAGATCTGTTTAATTACCTTTTTTCTGAGCAACCACTCGTCATTGCAAGATTATTTTTAATCCCAAACCCATAAATGTAAGTCCTTGCAGAGAACAGTGTTTTTGAGAGGTGAGTGCAAAGAGAGATAGCTGAGTCCGTACTAGAGCGTGTTTATGCTCTCCACTTGCTTTCTCTTCTCCCCTGCCACTGTTAAAAGCACGAATTTGGGCTTTCATTAGATCCATTATCCTTCTGGTGTGCTGGGGGTATCCGAGCACAGCAGTCAGCTTACGGGAAACTTTGCTCTGTCCCCCAGGCACTAAATCAATGCTCTGGTGTTACAGCACCGCCCAGCCATCAGCCCGTGGCACAGAAAAGGGAAAGTTGCACTTAAAACTCTTATTTTTTTTTCCCCTACAGTGCTTCAGACCCGTAGACTTTCCTGTTGAAACAAATTTACGTATTCCCAGAGTTTACCTAGCGAAGAAGGGGAAGCAGTGCTGCGATGCTTATGGGGGAGCAGGTAGGGCTGCAGGCACTTCTGGCATCGGTAGGGATGATTTCTTCCTTCTACCACTCCTCGTGCCCATGCCCCTTAGCAGCTGGTGCTCCCATTTCTTGGGGTGGAAGAGGAGCAGTTATAGGGAATTCGCTGTAAGCTGCTCTGTCACTGCCCAAATGGGTCAGTGGCCTTCGGCTTCCCGTACGCTTGCGTAGCAGCGGGTGTCTGGCGGCACGGGAGTGCGGCTGGAGCACCTCCCGGCTTGTGGGGCTGCCTTGCTGAAGGTGTTTAAGTAAAATTAAGCCTGATAGGATGGCTTGGCTCGTTAAAGGCATTGATCTCGGTCCTCATATCTCGGCGTGCACGCAAGCAGCGTGGGTGGTCAGGGGGAACCTTTGCAACCGCTGCGCGATGTCTCCCTTACTGCCATGCATTCATCTCTTGCTGCTATGGGCATGGAAGCGTAGGAGGGAGCAATTTCCTTGTGCTGTGAGCAAAGCAAGCCGAGGGCGTTCAGGTCTTCCAAGAGAAGTGCTAACTGCTGTCAAGGACACAGACTGGCAGGAGTAAAAGGCACTTCAGAGAATGTTTCTAGCCCAGCTACCAGTTAGGTGATACTTGTCAGAGTTTTATTTTAATGCTTGGCTTTATTTTTGTCCTCCTGTACGTTTTTAAATGTTCGCAGATCTTTCCTAGAACACCTAGGAGGTTCAGTTGGAAGGAAGGTGCAATAAAGCTGCTTGTGGTTCTCGCTCGCCGGTGAGACTGGAAGCAGAGAATAAGGAGAGGTGGTCAAATGGTGTCCGCTGCTGGTCCTGGGCTGCTGTATTTGGTATTTAAGTTCCACTCCTTAGCTGTCTCGCAGCCCGCAGGTGATAAATGCATGTGAAATGCTGCTTAAGTTTGTTGGAAGCAGCCCATGGTGTGTGTCACAGCTGTGGGCGGCCCTTTCCTCTAAAAGGCCTTAAATCTGCTCTTGGTCCATCAGCCCCCGCTGCATTTTCATGCAGTTGGAGCGGAGTTGTCTTTCTTTCATCCACTTGGGTTTTTCCATGCTTGTAGAGGAGCAGATGGCAGGGTTCTCTGCCCAGCGGCTAGCAGGGGTGTGGATAGCAGAGGGGAATGTGAGCTGTGGGGCATTTCAGGCAGGGCTTTCCCAGCCGAGGGGGGGCTGCTGCCTCTGCCGTTCCCGGAGCGATTCAGCAGAAGGCAGCTTCAGGAAGGAGCAGGGGAGATGTGGCAGGAGTCCAGGGATGGGTAGCACTGGGCCTGATAGGTGTCGCACAGAAGAGGAGTGAAGTGAGGGTGCTGGCCGGAGGAGGGGAAGAAGGAAGGCAGCTAAGGAAGCCACGGGTGCCAAGGTAACTCCAGCAGGAGGAAACGTCCTTTTGAATTTTGTGGAATTGACCTGGGGAGCTCGCTGCCAGCAATACGGAGATCAAACATTGCGTGAGATTAAATAAATCAACCTATAGTTGAGAAGGTTAAATTAGATGGGATTTAAAACAGGATTATGAACTCCCCTGGTTTAACGCTTAAGCCAACTGTTAACTGCCCGGGCTTAGTCAGAAGTCTCCCCTCTGGGCAGATGATTCTGTAAGTGCTTGTTGCAGGGTTTTACACCTTCTTTTGAAGACTTGGACAGGATATTGAAGTGGCTTTGATCTGACAGCAGCTCCTGCAAGTGGATTAAGCAGACCATAAGGTTGGTGGGAACAAAGGAGCGGGCTGCTGGAGCAGTCCAGATGTTTCACCCATGCCTCTCATCTTACGGGAATTGCCATTGTAATGGCATTTCCAGTCCTGGGGACTTGCTCCAAGGGAAAACAAGTCTCCAAGTGTCAGGGCCAGGTAGTGTAACACAGCCTCTGCACGGTGATTTGATACGCCGTGTTTCGCATTTCTTGCCTGATGGGATTGCAGCTGTACAGGAGACTTGAACTGGAGCTGGTGTACTGCTTGGGTAGAGTCCTCAGAGCAGCAACAGCAGAAATTGTGATTACTCTGCTGGCTGACGCTGTTTCCTTGTGAAGTTCAGTGTGAAACATCAGTGTGAACATCAGGGTTAATGGTGTGTGAAATCCTGCAAGAAGACCGTCTTCGTTTGGACTGGATGAGCGTGAGATGGGGCGTTTAAATAACTTCACAGATTCTGCAAAGGACTGCTTGGCTGAAACCAAGAAAAAATGGGAGAGTGTGAGTTCCTACACCATAACCATTCAACCATCTGCTCCTTTCGGCGTGTAGTCACCGACACTGCAGGTCTTGAAGGAGGGAACAACCTCGGAATGGCACTGGATGACCTGCCACAGGGGGAGTTTGTTCCCATCGCCTAAGGTTAATTTCTCTATGAAGACTTCTTGAAGACATTTTCCACTGTTGTTCTGGATGGGGGAATTGAATCCCTTTTTAATCGGACCACTCTCCATCTCCTGAGGTGTGGAGTTGAGCTGGGTAGTCTGGACATGGAAGCTGGGTTGGAATCTCTCATTTTGAGCTCTGCTTTTTCCTCGTCTCCTTCAAATAATTGCTCTTAAGGTGACTGTAGTAGAAGAGCACGGCTTTTTTACCCTGGTATTTAAAAATAGAAATGAATGAATATGCTTGAATTTCTAGTCCTTGAACTAAACCCGTAGAATTTTACTTAAAGCAAGTACTTTGCCACCCATAGCTCTCGCACCGCTTGGTGTATTCAAGGAGATTGCATCTGCCCTGCTTTGATTTTTCCCTCCTCAACCCCACTCTCTTTTGGCTGTGGTTGCCTTCAGCCAGGATAACCAAGCCAACAGCTTTCTGGCTTCCTGGGAAGTTGCAGGTACCCACGTACGAGCAGGCAGCTTCTGTGCTGCATCTGTTGAGCTCACGTCAACGTGTAGGAAGCGCAACTAAATAAAGCAAGATTTTCGCCCCTGTCTTCGAAATGTGCCTCGGGGCAGATAAGCACGGAGTAGAAGGTGATAATGGGGACAGAAAATACCGGTGAAAATGGCTCAGCTCGTAGCTTAAATACGGCTTTAACCTGCTTTGGTTCTCTGCTCCTCTTAACTCAGACTTCAGGTGTACATCAGCGGGCACATAAACCTCCTGCCAACAATCGCAGGTCTCCCGAAGCACGTCTGACTTCGAGGAGATGAATAGCTTTCTTGTGATTCTAAATTATCCTTCACAGCAGTTTTATTAGTATTTCAGAAGCCTTGAAATGCTGCTTTTATTGCCCGCAGAAGCACTGAAAACATTCATCAGGACCCTTAATGGAAGACACGCGGGCCTTTATGACTGATCCCACTCTGTTTGCGTTCGGTGTTTGTCAGCGCGGATATTTTTAATATCCAGCCCAGGGTGAGCCTGTAACCATCTCCAAACCATCGCTGTGTCTAGACGTGTTCGTGTCGGTAATTCCTTCTCCGCAGCTGAGCGGCAGGCAGCATGATTTATGGGTCCTGCAGTCGGGGACTGGCAGTAAGGAGGCGTCTCGTGGCTAAGGGGATTCAGGGGGCGTGTGTGTCAGCAGCGGGACGGAGGGGCCGTCTGCCGTCACCGGGGTCTGCAGCCAGCCTGAGGGGCCTCCAACGGGTCACCCCTGAGCAGGAATAAAACAACACTTCCAGTTGAAAAGCTGGATGTTGCAGCCCGGATAAATTGTAACGTTTAGCACTCCATCGTGGCAGACGGGTGAAAATCCACAAGACTTCTACGAGTTTTCCAACGCGGTTCTGATGCTAGTGAAAGCGAGGGCAGCGCGGCTCTAATTATTTCGTCTTTACGTGCATCGGGGACAGCAGGCTTTTCTGGGAGAAGTTTCCCTGATGCTGCCTTGTCGTAGTGTCCGACGAGCAGTCCTGCAGCGAGCTCTCCGAAAAACTCTGGCAGCGGCATTCCCCAGAAGGACCGCTGCTGCGTTTCATCCCCCCTCCTCTTCCTGGAAGCGACCCCCCGGTGATTCTTGACTGCGATTCCTGGCTTCATTTCCAGCCTTCCCACGCAGCACGGACCGGCGTGTGTACGACAGAGCTGCTTCGGTTTCAGTCGTGCAAGGAAACTCTTTAACCGCCCAGCCCGCTGTGATTTGCCACCATCAGCTGAAAGCAGCGAGCCGCCGGGATGCTGGTACCCTCCACGAGAGCAAAGAGGAAGGAAACTTTGATGCAGCTGCTGTGAGACGAGCCTAGGAAACTGTAAATGGGGTAGGAGGCTGGGGGTGACAGGGAAAGGCTGCCTGACCTTGCTTTTTGCTCCTGGTAATAACGTGGGACCAGTGGAAGCTGTCGGCTGGGATGGAGTTACTTACCAGAGCCGTGCCGCACCGTGTAAGGAATGGTTTAATCCGCCACTGCTACACAGCCCCTAGCCAATGGAGGTGTTTTGTCACAGAGCTGAGAAAAGGGAAAATAAATAATAGCGACCCTCCTTTGTGCGCTGCAGCACATGCCAAACGTAACCTTTTTGCTTTAAACTGTTATTTCCAGCCTGGGGAGCAGCGTATGGTAATGTGCAGGAGAGGAAATTCTTGGAGAACAATAAAATAGTAATAAAGCGACACAGGATCCCTGCGAAATGCTGTAGGACAGAGCTGCTCTCATGGCAAAGACCTGATCCAGATCTAGGCTGTTAAATAAATTTGGGCCAGGCTTTGCCTCACTGTCTCCTGAATTCCGGCGGGATATGCTAATATATATAAAATATGGAATGTTGGTGTATGTTTTTTGTACTATTCTCTTGATCTCCCAGGGAGTCAGCTCAAAATATTTTGAGGTCTAACTGAGAAAAGATTAAAAACAGCTCCTTTGGATCCTTTCTGAGAATGGTGGCTTTGGGGAAGGGCTGCCTGATGGGAAGACTTAGCAAATCCGCGTCCCTCTTGTTTCATTCCACCTCTTTTTTTTATTCTGGTGCCATTTGTGCACTTCTTTTTTTTTTTAATTGTCAGAGAGAGGTTAGGCACCTGGCTCTGCCTGTGTGTTTTTTAAAAAAAGCTTTAAAATTAATTTAAAGCCTTACTTCAAGAGCTAATTCCAGGCTGAGGCACCAAAGCTGGGGCAGGTTCACGGATCCCTTAACTGGGGGCTCAGAGCAAACCCCAAAAGATCCCAGTTTAAGCAAGTGAATTTAAAACTGAGCCCAAGGAGCTGCCTTTTGGAGAGGCTGTGAGGATGGGATGTCTCGCAGTGGATGTTTACAGACAGCTTCCTAAGCAGGTTTTGTGTGAGATGTGTGACCCGGGGCACGGAGCAGTCGCTGAATCCGACCTGTGCTCGTCCACCTCCTCAGTTCTCATCTGTCCCCTGGCAGAAAGTGGGAGCTAGGTTTTATTTCAGGCTGTATTTAGTTTCACAGAGTGGTTTTTACTCAACGGCGTGAGATCAGTGACCTACAACTCCCCAGCTCTTCAAATATCCCTTCCTATGTAGAAGGATCCTTGTTGAATCAGCTTATTGGGGTTTCCTGGAAAGCTGGGGGTGCTCCTGGGGGAGCTGGAAGAGGAACCAATTCCTCATTTGCTCCCTGAAAAACAGCGGTAAACTGGGGAAATCCCCATTATTGTATTTGTGGGGCTGCCTTAACCCCATAGACCCATGGCTTGGGTTGGAGGGGACCTTAAAGATCACCCGGTTCCAGCGAGAGCAGGTCGAGAGGAACACGAGGCGTGGGCACGTCCTCAGAGCTTCCCCTGGAGTTTTGGTGGCAGGGAGGTTTGTGCTTAGGGAGGAAAGGATCAGGGCAGGGCTGTGGGGGGACCTTTTCCTCTTTCTTCTCCTTGTGGGTGTGCAGGGTGCCAGCCTTGGCCCAATGGATGGCTTTTGATGGAGGAAACCAAGAAACTGGGAGGCTTTCTGTCCACGGTGGTTATTTGTACTTGCGTAACGAAAACTCGGTCTGTTTTCTGGGATATTGTTCCCCCGTACCCTGGAAAACCTCAACCCTTAAACCATAACAAAAATCTATGAACAAGCACGGTCAAAACTCAAGCAATTTCATATCCGAGAGCACTTTATGTTGTACTCCATCAGTAGTAGCCAACCACTTTCTAATTTCAAACTGTTTTCCCTATTGTTCCGTGCAACAAAAGCCGGAGCTGTCCTTTGTGCCCTCAACCTGATGGAGCCGAGCCATCTGCTTTCATGCTGGGAAGAGACATTAGGGATGAGAGACTCTTTTTTTTCCTTTTTTATTTTTTTTTCTAGAGGCAAATATTTCCCTTTCTCACCCAAACGATAGCCTGCAGCTGATTACACTTGTTGTATAATGGCTCACTGAAAGGAGGTGGTGGCGTGAACTTCGTAGGTAAAATTTTCAGGAGTAGTCTGCTGTAGCTGGAAGCAGGTGCTTGGTGTGAGAGCATTTTATTGCCTTTGCCAAGGGGGTTTCCATCACTTCTTATGTTCTGCTAGCCAGGCAGGTAAACAGGTAGAGCATCCTAAAATAGCTTTGAGCCCTAGTATGGTGCAGGCTGAGTGTTAGGAGCATTTCTGGCTTTTTCTGTGGTTAGCTCCCAGGTAGCCTTTTTCCTCTCACCCTCTTTAAACCTTGTGTCTTGAGGGAGATATTTTCTGTACCCAAGGAACAAAAACCGTCGAGTTCGACTGCTAATGTTTTATTTTTCTCTGCAGAAAGAAATTCAAGCGATGAGTCAGTGCCATCACCCCAACATTGTATCTTACTACACCTCCTTCGTGGTGAAAGACGAGCTTTGGCTGGTGATGAAGTTGCTTAGTGGAGGTGAGTGATCCAATTTACGCACCCTGTAAAGCAACGTCACAAGTTGACTGTCGTACTCTTGTTTTCCTCCCAGGCTTCCCTCCTCCTTGGGAGTTAACACGCTTGAATGATAATGCTCAACCTCAACCCATTTGGCTCAGAAATAGCTTTTCATTTTACGTACACAGGTAGTAATACCTAACTGCGTGACTGGTAGCTTGTTTTAACTCCTGCTTTGTATATTTGACGGTATTTTGTATGTGTTTGCTGAACGGCTGAGTTGAGTATTTGGGAGGATGGGACATTAGACGCTGACAAGGGAAACTCAGGTACAGATGCAGTAGTTGAAACCATCCCAGACTTAAAAAAGAAATATAAAGAAGTAAAAATCTAATTTGCATCTTCTCAGCTGGCGGATCTGAAATGATGTTTCTCGGATCACATTTACAAAAGCTTCTTCATCTTATTCCATAAGCCTAGGATAAAGTTTTGAACTAGAGAAGGATGTGACTGAGCCCACTGAGCCCACCCGTCCCCAGTAGCTTTCTGGTGGGGACTGTGATGTTCACAACTCCTCCTGCAGGGCTGATCGCCTGACCTTTTCTCACCTGGAGCTCGGAGGCAGCCATCGAGTCTATTGATTGAGCTTATTTACATGTTGGCTGCCCTTGTGAGGAACTTAAATCACCTGTGTTTCAAGCAGAACTGCTCCTGTAATGCCAGTGTATTACTAAGGCAGGAAAACCTCAGTGTAGGAGCAGCTTGATTTGTATAGTCTCGTTCCTCAGAGCTGGGTTACCTTCCTACTTCTTCTGGGTGACAAAATAACTGGGAATATTTGGGGCAATTTCAAACTACCGGAGGCAGGGAAACATTCCCCTTTCTGGATTTATTCTCTCAGGTACTGTAGAAACAGCTTTTTTTGAGAGAAAGAAAGGAAGTTTTTACATTTTCTCTATCAGCAATGCCTAATCTGATGTCGTAGTATTTTCCAGACTTCATGTTTAAGTTGCCGTTGAGAAACGAAAGGGATTCAAGTTCTGGATGACAACTGAGGACTGTTGTAAATCTTAGGCCTGTCTTCAGAAGACTTGATTTTCCTGGCACCATAGCGAAAAGGCATTGAAAGCTGAAAAAATTGTTTTCTTGCCTTTTTCTAAAAACTTCTTGGCTTCTCTGCTCTTGGCTTCATGTTGTAGACTGTAAAATGCCAGATGCTGATGTGGAAAAATCTGGCTCAACCTGTTGGCTTCTTCCTCAAGAGCTCGATAATGACCATAAAACATGCATCTTTGAAGATCTTCTTTAGAAAACTTCAGCAGTTCTCCTGGGGGCGATCAGATTTCATGCTAGCTTGAGCCTTTTTTAAAGGGTTTCTAATGACCCATGTGCTCATGTGTCATTAAGCAATACCTCTCCTTTCCTTGGCGGGACACTTAACAGGCAGGTCATTAAAGATAGGATTGCTGTTTGTTTGCAGAAAAGAATCCCTTGCCAATTTACCGCAAATAATTTTGGTATAAAAAGTGTCTATGGGGGAAAGCTTTCCCAACATGAAGAAATGGCGTTTCAGGGGTGCAGGACAGACAGCAGCAACGTTCTTGACCTGTTTCAGGAGGGTACACAGCCTCCTTGAAGAAGACGTACAACGTTTTCGTAGTGGTTTTCTGTTGGAACCAAGTCAGGGTTAGGCTAATCCTTGAACCTCCAAATGTTGCTTCTGCTTGCCCTCGCTTTTGTGTCGTCTTTTTTTTTTTTTTTTTGGGTGTAGCTGGAAAAAAAAAAATCAGGCTTTGTGGTGCCTCGATGATGAAAAGATGGCCCGTAAATGTAAAGTTCAGACTGGAAAATCGCTGGGAAATAATCAGAGCTTCAGCACCAACCTCTTGGTGGTGCGAAATGGCCTGGCTGTCAGTACGAGTCACCTTGAATAGGCTTCTGCATTGTACGGGCGGGTGTTTGACCCCTGTGCACATTTGGCCCGGAACGGAGTACTGCTTTAAAGCAGTCCTACCAAATCGCACTTTTTGTTGCCTGTGTTGAAGACCAGGGTCATACAATAAAAGACGGGCTGATTTCTCACTTAAAGTAAAACATTTGGAGGCTGGGGGGATGGCTGAAGTAGGCTTTTGAGGGTGTCCTGTTAGGTTTTATGCAGGAAGGTACCTTGAGAGAGGTTTCCCAGCCTTTTTCAGCTTCTGCTCTTTTCATGGCTGTACTGAAATTGCATTTTAGATGCCCTAGACAAGTTACACGGGATAGTCCTGAGGATGGGGCAAGAAACTTTTTTTTTTTTTTGGAGCTTTCTGACTGAAGAGCTTTTCCCATTCACTTTTAATGAGACTCTTTCCTGTTGTTTTTGGGTCGGGTGATTTATGTAACGAGAGATGCTTTAAAAACTGCTTCTCATTCCTTTCAGCTTACTGCTTATCAGTAATAAATTGGCTGGTTTTGTGGTCATCTGTCATCCAGTGGGAAAAATAATGGTCTGAATTTCTCAACAGGAAAAAACTTTGGCCCTTTTTTATGAACCCAAAAGGGGGGGGAGGGGGGGAAAGGTGGAGCCTAACTCCTTTATTCCGTCTAACTATTCATAGAGCCTGGGCTGAGATTTGTACATCCAAGTAAGCACATATCAAGTCTGTTTTGATGATCGTACTGCGTCTTGATTGTGGTTTCATAGTTGGGATTTTTGCTGGGTAAAAGTTCAGAATCTTACTGCTTCTCCTCCATCAGTGTCAATCTATGCTGGCGTGTGTTTTCAGGCTGCAAATAGTTTTGCTTACATGGATGTTACTGCTTTGATAAACAGTCTTGAATGCAAGCCTCTTTTTGTTGTTCTGAGTGTAGTTTAATTTATTTTCTGGGTACAGTCAGTCTGTTGAAATCTTAACCTAGCCATACATGCAAATATTTCAGAAATATCTCTAAGGGGAGGTATCCCACGAAGCCAGAGAGCAGTTGTCCCTGAAACTCAGCTATTTGCCTCCGTTGGCAAGCTCAGTGCTGGTGGAAGGTGCAGTTTCCCATCTCTGAAAGCCGTCAGCAGCAGAGGTGCAGTACGGGTGAGCTGTTAGGGAGCACCACGCGAGAGCTGCTGATCTGCCTCAGGTCCGAGTCAGGCTGCTCGAGGTTACTGCCGAAAGCAGCCTGAAGCAGCTGATGTGACGCTGACGCAGGAGAGTGGTGGCAGAAACGTGGCTGTGATACGCAGCTGGCACTGATAAGGGGTGCTGTCGTGCCCCGTTACTCTGACACCCTCTTTCAGATCTGGCAACGTGAGCCCAAGACAGATCTGTGAAGTTATCTGCTGCTTGTTCCCTTCAGCAGAAATCGCAGCCCCTTTCCTCCGGTGACGAAACTGTTTTCCAGGGATCTAAGCTTAGCAATGTCAACTTGGCACCCTGGCCTTTTGGTCCGATGTTACTCCAAACTAAACCTCAATGGATATTTCTGGACAACTGCTGACCTGCTCTTTGCCTCGCTGACATTCCCGTGTCACGGATTTCATTCGTGCCTTTTAAAGCTATCTGATGCCCAGTCCTGCTCCCGGGGCTTTTTATTAGGAAGAGGAGCAGCTGTCCTTTTGTTCTTGTGCTTTTTCTGACCGTGACCTGTTTGGTCCTCTACATTCTCCCTGGTTTGAAGAGCTCTCAGCTAACAGGTGACCCACGGCTGTGGCTAACTCCACAAAGCAGTTGCTCGAAAGAAACAGCCGTCGGTGATGGCTGCTGCATCGCACAGCAACTTTTACTGTCCTAGTCTAAATCAGAGGAGACCTCCAAAAATATTTTCAAACTGTAAATTTTTTAAATGCTGAAACATTTCCAGACAGGGCTCTTGGATCTTCTGCCTTCCTGAAGGCTCCTTGTTAAATCTGCTAAGGAGATTGTTGTGTTGGGATAGTTAAACCTTGCCTTTTTGTGAAAGTTGAAGATTATCTAATCTACCTCTTATTCCAGCCTTTCATCTTGACGGCGTGATGAAGTGCCTGGCCAGCAGGTCAGCCAGCCAGACCAACAGGGAGCGTATGACAAGTCCTGTCTCCCTGGTGGAGACCTAAGACATCTCGTCCTCCTTCTGCCGCGTTAATCTCTGATCCTAACGCGCTGCTGGACTTAGGAGGGGCCAGATCAAAGTCACAGGTTCTTAGAAATCCTCGTGTTTTTGTTGACTTGTTTTGTTAGGAGAGAGCTACACTATTCTGAGTCCCTCTGGAGGGCTTTTAATTAGTGTCTCTACAAATAAATTTCAAACCGTTAAGGATGGGATAAGGCAGGAGGCTGGAGGGGCTGTATACGATTACAGGATATGGAACTTGTATAGATATGTTGCCATTCCTAGCTATAATAAGAAGAGTATGAAAAAAATAAATTTTTCACTTTATTTTCTTCAGATTTTCGCCTGTAAATGTTTCAGGCCTAACTGCAGTAGGCTGTTTTACCCCCTTATTTTAATATCTTGCTTCCTGCCTTAATGCTGTCGTCCCTCTCATACATCCACACAAGTGCTCTAGAGGGAAAGGGGCAAGAAGTGGAAGTTCCCGTAACTTTCTCCCTCTGATATGCTTTAACCAGGGTTAAGAAGAAACTTCAAAAATGAGAAAATCTCAGAAATCTGCATAGGTGTCTACCTTTGGTTTGTGTAACTTGTTCTTCCCTTTCCTTTAGAGCTCCTTTGCTGCATCTGTCCTCTTCGGCCCCCGAGCTGCTGGATGCAGGCGGCTGTTCTTCCTTCTTGAGCGTTTTCTTCCTCGGTTTGTCAGAGGCTGACAAGGTGCAGATTTAATTCTTGGCTCCGGTGGCAGGCAGGCTCACCGAAACCGCTGCCTTCTGCTGAGAGGTCTTAAAGAAGTAGCAATGAATCCTGCTAACGCCCAGCGCTCAGCGGATACGGGTGCTGAACGTGCTGCACCTTCGGTTCTGGGGCAGATCTCAATTCTCCCGAAATGAGGTGGTGAAACACCGTTGATCCCCAGGGATGCTTTCCAGCCTATTTGTGCCAGGCCTTTAAATGGCAAATAATGTCTGAATTATCATCAGTTGCAGGCCTTTGGGTTGGAAATGGTAGTATTACGTTTTGTGGTTCTGCCCGCCAGCCAAATGTAAAGGAGGAGGTTTCTTCTGCGTGTGACTTGTCCTGCATCTGGCCTGCTGCTGGGGTTATAGTTTCCCGTGTCAGATGTGCTTCCCACAGCCACTGGCTCTGCTAGACATTTCTTTTGCCTCTGGGGGCATGTAAATTCCAGCAATGTAATCCTCCCGCTTTTATCTGCGATCTTGTTCCGAGCGAGCTTTCCTTTCTGCTCAGGTTTTCATCTCTTTCTCCACTGCTTTGCTCCAGCCCTGCGTGCCGAAGCATTAAATGGGAAGGCTGATGAGCGTCAAAGGAGAAAAGATACAGAATCACAGAATCCTCTAGGTTGGAAGAGACCTCCAAGATCACCGAGTCCAACCTCTGACCTAACACTAACAAGTCCTCCACTAAACCATATCACTAAGCTCTACCTCTAAACGTCTCTTAAAGACCTCCAGGGATGGTGACTCAACCACTCCCCTGGGCGGCCCATTCCAACGCCTAACAACCCTTTCTGTAAAGAAGGAATTAGAGTTAGGAGCCGGCTTCCTGAATTCCTCCCCGTGCTTGCTGATGTAGGTAAGGTTGAAGAAAGGCGTCCTGGATTTGGAGCAGGAAGCAGCGCCGATGTTTGCGGTGGCTTGCTGTCGAAAGCGAATCAGTGGAACAATTAGAACTTCTTACCCCAGGGGCACGATTACACACGAGTTTTCTCCAGCAGCAGAGCTGGATTTAGAAGTTTCTGGCTGCTCGTTCTCCACCCTGCCTGGAAAACTGGATTACCAGTCATGGCAGTGATCTCATTTACAGTGTGGCTTCGTGAGCAGATGCGCTGGCACAGCAAGGGAGGTGGTGAACTGTTGTTCTGGAACTTGTTAAATCTCTTTTTGCTGCCGAAATGAACGCTGGAGTAGCACATAGTACAGGGCGTGTGTTGAAGGAGACAAATTTCCTGGATATGTGTGTGGGGTGCAAGACAGGAGTGTATTTACTAGGGTTCAGGCAGTCCGTTGGGAATGTCCTGCCCGATCTTACTCTACAAGGGCATTGCCCTCTTAGAAATTCAGGACGCTGGTTTGCTCGCAGGTTGCTTGTGTCTTCGTTGCTCAGATACTGCTGCCGTGGGTGGAAATTAACCGTTTGCTTCCGGAAATTAGAAACTGCCTTCTGAGGATGGAGTCAGACCTGATCGGCTGTTTCCTAGCCGTGCCAAAAAGGGCAAGGCACGCTGCGGGGCTTCCCGCTCTTCGGTCCTGGGGGAAAGACCAGTGATGGGGGATTTGTTCCCTTCCTGCAGCTGGACAGGCGTCGCCTGACCCCTCTGCTCCAGCTCTGACGGAGCAGGAAGGGCTCCACAACAAGTCCCTCCCTGCAGGCTTGTCTCTGACCCGTAGACGTTCCCGTAAGGCGACAAAACCCAACCTGTAAGTCGACGTACGGCGAGCTCCCTCGTGATTTCCCCTGTCATTAGCAGCCTTCAGAGCCGGGGCTTGTTAATTTGAGCGGAAAACCACTTCTCTTCCAATTGCCGTACAGTTTGCGCTTGGAGAATGTACTTTCTAAGCAGACATAACAGGGTTGGTGATCGGCAGCACTTTTAACGATGAACGGGCGATAACGCGAAACATTTTATCACGTTGCACAACATCTTGTAGGCTTCCTGTCCGTGTGCTGCTCGGCGTGCACTCGAGAGGCAGGAGCTTGTTTATAGCTGCATTTTTTTCCACATCAATCTCTAAACGTCTGCTCCTTTCCTTTGTGTGCTCTCGGACTTTGGGATCAGTTGCTCATCGCCAGGCTTCTTTAAACATCCTTATTAATGGCGGCCTTGTTTGTGTTTACATTTAGGCTCCACTTCTGGCTCTGCCCTCAGTCTTGTTTTGTCTTTTCCTGACGTGCTTCCCCTTCGGGGCTCGGAATAGCTTTTCGGTCAGCCCCAGCCAAACTTCACTTCTTTTTCTCTCCCAGCTTAAGCTTAGCCCCTCTTCTGTGAGTCCGGAGCTTCTCTCGTGCGTTTTCTGATGGGAAAAAAATGAGGAGGGAACTGCTGTAACCATACCTAGTGCTGTGTGTAGTGCTAGTACACAACACACACCAGTACTTCACAACGCTGTCATCCAAAATAGGAGACATGTTCAAGGGAAAACTCAGATTTTTTTGGTTTAAAGACATCCTAGTGGATTTTTATTCCTAAAAATGTTGTTGTAACTGTTCTGTAATATCTGTAGCGTGTGCCTTATTTCCGCTGTTAACCTTCTCTTCTCGCCACTCGATTATGGGAGCTGTTTGTCTTGCAGATTGTTCAGCCCCGCTGTGCACACGGAGCACAAATCCATACTGAAACTGCATTTGAGCAGAGGTGCAACAAAGTTCAGGTGTACTCTTTCCTTCCTCAGGTCCTCTTTGAAGCAGGTTCGGAAGCTGGCTCAGAAACCGGCACTATCTGGAATCGTGCTGCTGTTTTGAAACAGGATGATGGATTTGTAAAGCACGTGCCTTTGTGTAGATCTGAGCTCGGCTCCAGCTCAGCCGAATGTTCCCAGTTAATTTCGAGCAGCTAACATACGGCCGGATTGGGAACAGGCCAGTTTGTGCAAAACACTCCTTTTTTTTTTTTTCTGTTACGCTGAGGGTAGGGCTCCAAGCTACTGTCTCATGTTGGAGTGTAACGCAGCTGGTGAAAGGGAGAAAATTTGCCTAAGCAAACAAGGAGACCTCACCAAGGGTATCACACGCTTAACCGAGATGCTTGGGAATGGCTTTACATTGAATTTTTCAGGCTGATGCTGAAATACAATGCCAACCTTACAGTAGCGACTGTTTTCCTCAGTAGTGAGATTCCCGTGACTTTGTCTTTGAGTGGCTCCGTGTTTAGTTGTGGTTTTCTCTTTGGGGGTATTCGCTCACACCACAGCAGCTCCCTGAACCAGAATGTCACAAGATTTCTAACACTGCACGCAGCAGTGTGTGGAAATGAAGCTTGGCTTCGTTCTTCGTATCCCACTGCGCTGCCTTTTACAAGGTTGCCTTGGATTCTGGAGGCAGCTCCGACCTCCCCATCTACCGATCTGCGTCTTGGGAGAAATACCACACCGTGTCGTGATGCCAGTAGCAAAACTGTTTTTTTTAACACGTGTAAACAGAATGGGGATGATCCCTGTAACGCTTTGTTCACCAGGAAGGTGGCTCTTGGCTGCTCTGCTGTTCCCTGAGCTCAGCATTTCGCTGACAGCCTCGTTGCTGTTTCCCTTTCCGTCGGAGACTGGCGAATTCCTGCGCTTTTTTGAACATCACAATGGGAAGAAGTGCACTTTGGAAAACATGCTGAAAATGGCAGATTGGACTAGAAGCAGCTGCACAGTACGGGTGTGAATCAGCTGTTGCCCTTTGCAAAGGAGTCTCATTGTGTGCGTGCCCTGTTGGCTTTTTTTTCCCCCCTTTTCTCCCCCCACTCCTTTTTCTGGGCTAAGTGCAACCTCTAAGTTGGCTAACGCAGGATTTTTGACCACACGATTTTCAGCACCAGATGATCTGCCTCCTCATGTTCCCCGAGCCCTTCGCAGGAGAAGGGAAATGTTTTTGAACAAAGTCTGCTAACAGCCTTGTGGGTGGGAAGAGGACAAAACGAGTACGTGAAGAACCGCATATTTTCACTGGACTTCTACACAAGCGGCAGTTTGTTCCCCAGATAAAGGCACATTTCAGAGGGGAAACCTGAACAGTGGAAGAGGAGGGGTTTGGGTGGTTTTTTCGTAGGTGTCACAAAAAGTTGTGTCCAAAATAAGAGCATCAGGGCTTGCAAGCATGTACTTCTAAAATAGGGATACGTGGGAGGCTGAATCCCAGGTGAGTCCCCACACTGTCCAGGAGAGTCCTTTTCTTAGCCAGCAGAACCTAAAAGGTGAGATTTCAGTGAAGGAGCATGTGCCCTGACTTGGGGGGTGTTACAGGCTCCTCCAGGAGAGAAAATCTGGCTCCCACCTGAGCCTTCGGCTGATTAAGACCGGAGTCAAAACTAACTAAAGAGGAGTGGTTCTGTGCTTAGACAGGGTAAAGGAAGGCGAAGAAGGGTATTCTTGCATGAAATGTTGGGGGGATGTTGTGCAACTAGACTTCTCTATTTTATTTATTTATTTTCTGTTTTGTTAGTGTGTGTTCAGGTCATGTCTTTTGCAAAAGTCATCAGCCAAGTGAAGTTTTTTGGGGGATGAGGAAGCCGGAGGTGCCGTTCAGGGGAGCAGCCGGCGATCAGACCGGCTTCACTGCTGACACGCGAGGGCTACCAGCATCCTCCCCTGCTCCCAGCTGTGTTCTCCCTTCTTCTTACCCTCCTTTTCCGTTCTGTTGGCTCTGACGCTCATCTCTTCAAGGATTATGCTCACTACCAACCAAACAGAGCATTTAATTTTTCTTTTCCCCCTTCTCAGTGCAGTTTTCAGTTGGTTTGGATGTCGTAGTATGTGAGCACCAGCTCCGGTGGGCTGGAGAAGACGGAAAGTGTGCAGCTGGGCAGAGCAGGAACGTGGTGGCTCCCCTGGCTGCGGAGAGCTGGTGGATAACCCCAAACACATCATTTCCCGCAAACCTGGGGACCCCGTGCACCCGTGTCATTGTTTCCTCTGCAGTTCTATCTGCAGAGTAAGCCTTTCCATGCGGTGCAGATTCCAACCCTGTAGTCTTTTTGCTCTTATATGAGAATCCAAAAGTAAAATATTTTGCTAACTGAAAACCTATCTGCATGATTATTCTGGCCTAGCGATTCATAGGATAGTTAATAAAATAAATTTTAGGAGCAATAGGGTTTAATGCCTAGCTGAACCTTAAAGGATGAAAAGGACAAAAAAAAAATCCCATTGTACTTTTCAGTTTGCTTCAAGAATTTACAAGGTGGAACTTGTAATCTCCGCATTAACCAAATTCATGTGACCAAGTTTCTCAGATTTTGCTGTGCTTCAGATACAGAAGTGTTGTGTTTCCTTTCAAAGACAATCAAGACTGCGTTTGTGCTTTGCAGTCATGCCTGCCTTTCTCATTCTTTAAGAACTTGTTGGTACTGCTAACATTACTTTGTGCCCGTATCTTTAAAAATCCCAGTACTTGGCTACCCAGTGATGAACCCATATAAACTCAAGTCTGAAGGTGCTAACTAGCACGCGCTTGGCAAACAAACCGAGACATCCTGTGCTGGAGCGGTAGGAGCAATAAAATCAAGCTCTGCGTGTGCATCTAGACTGAAGATGATCTTCTCAAAGAACCCAGTACCCAATATATCATGAAAATGGGACCTGGCACAAGAGACCTGTTCCTGGTCATTGATTCCATTTGTTCCTGGCCGCAGCTCCGGGAGGTGGTTTACTCTATCAAGTGTGGGTTGTCATGCAAGGTGATGTAATTCACACCACGGCTGGGAGAGAAACTAAAGGCTGATGTTTCTAGGGAAGGGTCCAAGCTATCCCAGTTTTGTCTGCAGCGAAGAAGTGACTCACTGTCAGAATTCAGTCCCATTTGTTCTCTGTATAATTATTTCCACTTTCTTTTCTTAGGGCAGTGCCGTCCCTTAACATACTAATTTTTTCTTGCTGTTCCTCTGCATTGAGTTTATGAGAGCTCAGAAAGAGTCTAATTTTATCAAGCTTGTTGCCTTCTGCTTGTGAGTCCTGGCAGCCCCCTGCTTTTTCCATTTCCCCCTCCTGCTTCTCCAGTACTAAAACAGCTGTAGCATCAGTATCTACTTAAAGCCCTTCCAAGAGGTCTGTGTGTGTACACTTTACGTTTTGGCTTGTTCAAAGAACCTCTCAGGCACTTGTGGTCGCAGGGTGTTTACAGCCCACCGTGAGGATCTGCTCTTCTTTAAGGCTCATGAGCATAAGGCTTGCGTTGCTGCCTCTGCTTTCCTGCAGGAAATGCTGCAGCTACGGACTGGTCCTCACCATTGTTGCTTCCCCTCCCAATAAATTCCAAGAACTTGGGTACTAAGTGCTTATAAAGTACACCGAGCTGCAAATCAGTTCTTCTAGATCACGCTAACGTGTTTAACTATTTTCTCTAGGCTCCGTTTTGGATATTATAAAGCACATTGTGGCCAAAGGAGAACACAAGACCGGTGTCCTGGATGAACCCTGTATAGCCACAATCCTCAAGGAGGTGCTGGAGGGGCTGGACTACCTGCATAAAAACGGGCAAATCCACAGGTATTTTACATTTCTCATCTTTGTTCTGAAACGAGTGTCACTGAAACAGAGCAGCTGAGCACGTGCACTCTCACTACCCAACCTGCTGTTAGGGTATGGAAAGTGGAAAATAAAGATGGGAGCTTTGCTGAAACTCAGGACTTGAATTTCTGCACAGTAGCTGCTTCTTTAGGAAAGCCATGACCAGGGTAAGTTTGGGTGAACTTCAAGATATCTAAAGTTCTTGTATAGAAGAACTCTTTTCACGGGTCAAGATCCAGCTACAATGAGTAGTTGTTGGAGCTGGTAAAACTTCAGCTGCTTTTGCTTCTTGCAGTGCTACAAATCACTAAGAGTACTGCGTAAGAAATGTTGGGCAATTCAATAAGGAGCCCTTCAAGCCTGGTTCTTTTTTAAGGCTAGCTGCAGGCTAGCCTGTTTTGTCAACATGACAAAATTTAAATCTGGGTAATTTCATTTCGAGGAGGTGGAAACAGAAGTGAAAAACTTATTCTGTAGGTAAAAGCCCGTTAACTAATGGCCTGGGATTTGATGGATTGCTGCAACGTGGGTTTCTGTACTGCTCTGTCATTTGGGAGGTATTTTTAAAGCATGTTTTCCTGTCCCCTGGTGTTTCAAGGTGTGGCGTGCTTTAGAAAGAGAGGATACTAAGTCAGTACGTTCTGCCGTTAAAAAATAATAAAAAAAAAAGCAATCCTAAGTATGCACTGAAAATAGAACATACAGCTTGTGGGTAACATACATCATCCCAGCCCCAGGCTGCTGCTGGGAACAACAGCCTCTTCTTCCCTGGGAATTCTCTGAGCTTGGTCATCTTCTGGTACAATGCCATGATAAGCACTGCTGCTGCTGTGCTGGAATAAGTTTCAGTCCTCTTGCGAGAGCTGCACAAGAAGAGGTGACTTTTTTTTTCGCCAAAATTTTAATTAGAAAAGCCAAGCAGCATTTATTTCATAGTTTTGGTCAAACCGACTGGTCTTTGTAGATTGTTTGGGCTTAAAAAGAACCAGAAGGTTGGAAACAATTTTGGGATCATTCTTCTCCCTGAAAGAAATCTCAGATTTCAGCTTCCAGTCTCCATTAAAGCTCTGATTTAAGAAGGCTGGTTGTCTCCACTGAAGGCAGGTTTGACTTCGCAGCTGTTTTAGCTGTGTTTTCAGGAAAATGACTTCGGGCAGCCTAGGAAGCAAACATAATAGACCAACTTGCTTGCTGAGCACGTGGTCATTTCTTACCCTTGCACGAGTGATTGGCAAAACCCTGTTCATGTGTGATTTCCACTTGATTTGCTTGGCTCATCTTGTCTCACGAAACTGAAATATATGTATGTTAAAGCAGCAGGAACGTGTTAAACCTTAATTTTTTGTGAAGATGTCGCATGGTGATCTCTGTGTTGGAGGAGAGGTGTTTCTCCGCGTGCCTTGCTGTAGTGGAACAGCGGAACTAGTGATTGTGGTGAGGATTGTATGAAGCATATTCGTGGTTGTTTTCCTTCCTGCACTCACCAAAACCGAGATGCTCACGAAGTTCAAACTGCTTGCTCCGAAGAAAATGTGATTCATACTGAATCATTCTGCAGCGGACTGAATCCAGCTTGCTGTGACTGCTCTTGTCCCGCTTTTCAAAGCATTTTGCTCTTATTTAGGACAGAAATCACCGCAGCTGTGGGAGCCATGTCCCTGGTGCAGCTTAAGGCTGCTGTTGTGCATCACCTACTTTGACATATTTATTGAGGGCGGCCCGTACAGGTACTTGTAGGGTGTTTTATCAGAAAAAGCGTTCAGATTACCGCTTCGTGAGGGAGCGCAGTGATCTGGGGAACTTCTTTATGCAGAGAAACCCGGAGAAGTGCTAATGCTCAAGGCATGGAAGGGAAGTTGTGTGGGGGCTTCCTGCCTGTGATGCGAAGGATGGGTTGCTGGTCGTTGGCACAAGGCAAGCTCACGTGCCTTTGAGGGAGGAAACACGTTTCCTTAATGGAGTTAATCGTGCTGGCTTGCATTTTATCCAGATGTGTATGCAGCACCGGGATAAACACAATTTAAAGCTGCACGAGGAGAGGTCCCATCTGCACCGCACATGGATCTCTGTATGTTTTTCCCATTTCGCTTAACTCGAGGGGTCATAATACTGGTCCTGCCTGATGGGGAACGCAGGTGGACGCCTCGTGGTCTTGCCAGAGATGCTCTTGGGGGGAAGTGTTTAAAATAACTGAACTTTGGTCCCCTGGGGCAGCTCAGAGTTTCTGTCTCTCAAGGAAACTGCACCAGGGGATGGCTGAGCTGCAGGACCGGGTGTTTGCAGCACACCTCGGGCCGAAACGAGGTCAGCTGGGAAGGGGCAGAACCGAAAGGCTTCCTTTAAGCAGGGCTCAACAAACCCAAAGCGAGCAGCAATCCAGCGAAGCACAGAGTTCGGCTGGGATATTTAGTGTTGGGATATTTAATGTCTGGACCCAAGTGTTGACCTGAAGCGGGGACAGCTTGTTGCTGCTCTAAATCGTCTGTCAGGCCAGAAAACATGTATCTGATGGTGGAGATCTCAATACTTTTGAATTCTGTATCATGTTAAACGGGTAAATTAAGTGAACACGTGGAAAACTGGCTTAATGAAACTGCTGCTGCTGAATCTTACCCGGCCTAAGCTCGTCTTGAACTTAATGCCACTTCCAATTAGGGTCTGGGGAGCTGGCTTCGTGTGGAAGTGTAAATCTCCTGCCTTGGACGGGAGGGCAGTTGGACGGTATTTTCTAGAGGAGATCAGAAAGCCAAATATGTAGTGAAAGCTTAAATTATAATTTTTTGTTTACTTTCCTAATTAACAGCCGGAGTGAGGCTGAGCCCTGAATAGCTGCCGTTCAGCGCGCGTCTCCAAAGCGATATTTTTTTGCTTTCATCGTGCAAGGGGTGAAAGGAACAGCAGGAGGCCTTACGGAAAAGACAGAGGAGAAAGCGGAATAGGTTTTATTTTCATGAACCAGGTAACAAGTACAAATGATCCCCATAACCCCCTCAGATCAGCACTGCCTCCCCTATCTCTGGGCTGGCAGCTCCGTCCCTGTGCCAGCTGCTACAGCCCCATTGTGATTTTGTGTCGCCCGGCGATCCCAAGGACAGTTTGAAACCCCAGTGACCCTGTTAACGGGTTAACCACTCTGAAAGCTTCGTGTGAAGCCGTCCTGCAGGACAGACCCTGCTTGGGCACGTTTTGTGAAGTCCCCCGGGACCTGTGACACTGTGCCAGGCAGATCTCGCCGGGGTGCCTGCAGCAGGTGACACGCAGGGCACGTCGAGCCTCTCCCCGCTCGGGCTCGGGTTCCTCCGCGTATTTGGGGTCAGCAGGTACCCAGCGGTTTAATGAATGACTTGAAAATAAAAAAGCAAAAGCAACCCCGGGGGGTTTTATTGGTTCAAGGGGCTTGTCGGATGGAAGTTCAAAGCTTTTCCAAGTGCTGCTCTTTATGGCCAGCTGACAGACATATCACGCCGATTAACTGCTGCAAGGCCTCCGTGTCTTTCTCCCTATTTTTATCTCTGAGCTTATCTTCTGCCCATGATTAGCCATTGTGTAACTGAATAGTTCAGTCCACGTGCAATGATATATTGCTGGAATGGTTGTATATTGTCAGGTTCTCCTCTTGCAGCATAATGGACGTTATGCTTGTTTTTCTGTAAAAACAAAAAAGCTGAGGAAGTCCTTTAGGGTTGCATGCACTCAAAATACTGGCAAGGCGGTGATCCAGCTATTAATTTTTTCTCTGCTATACTTCTGGGGGGGGGGGAGAGAGGTGCAACAGCCTGTTTGATATGCTAAGTTAGACCAGTTTGTGCTCCGGTGTGGAACTGCTTTTTATTTTTATTTATTTATTCTTTTAAATCAGTTTTGTGAGCACGGGGACAGCAGGGTGCTGTGGCAGCTGTTGGGATGTAGCTTTGAAGAGACCCTGGAAATAATATTCTTGACGCGTCGTTATGGCAGATGTATCGGCTTAGGACTGCTTTGGCACGGGATCAAGATCTCGTTGTTTGTTTCTCCTACCTGTATTGGGAGAGTTCCTGAAAAAAAAAAGCGTTGGTGTGTCAGCATCCACCCATCTGCACTGCCAGGCTGTGTGTGTATGGGGTTTTGCAGGAACGCTCCTCCAGGAGAGAGAGTTTAATGTAAGACGAAGGAGCTGATGGATATTTTTTGGCAGACCTCAACCGTCCTGCAGGATTCAAGCTCCATTTTCACGTAGCTGATTAATGCGCCGGTCGTTGTGCTGGCAGATCCTGCGGTAGAACTGGATTTCAGTGTGCCTCGGATTATTTTGACGACTCAAGTACTGCAGCTCTTTGTTTCTGTAGCGAAGCCGTAAGAAAACTTCACAGCCCCCCTCCAACCCGGGCTGTAATCTTATGTTAGGGAGTGCGTTTCGGCAGTGAAATTTGGAAAGGAAAGGCTGGGGGATAACGGGATGTGGAGCATTTCGCCTCTAATTGCCAAGCTGATTTTTTTTTAAGGCAGGACACCAGTAATTTGGAAACCAGCTCTTGTTCAGCCGTGGGAAGGGGATTGCCCTGATACAATTCACAGAGGCTGTCTTCTCCTACAGAAACTTGGCACCTCGGAGGTATGGGAATAATATTGTGTCCCCCGAGGCAGAGAAGTGCTGGGGAAAGGGAGGGGAATGAAGGTTCGGACTCCAGACCGGTATTTTGCAATAATTTTATATTCAGGGGAGTGTGCTTTGGTCTCTTCTCCCTGAAAATAAAGGATGGACAGAAGTAACTTTTAGAGGTGGTTGTTAATAAAAGTTTTGCAGCTTTAATTTATAAACTGTTGAGTAGCCAGAGCAATGGAAATGTTATTCTTGTGCCTTTGGGCACCTCGGTGGGAAAGCAGAAGAAATGCTGCTCTGGATTGTACTCAGTGTTTTTCTCCCCCAAATAAACACCTTGCTGGGCAGTGCTGAGAGCACAAAGACCACTGAATCTCCCTGCTGTGTGCACCACAGTCGTACTGGGGCGTATTGTGGTGGTTTGGCAAACCCGTGTGCTCTCCTGGTGGCTGTTTCTTCCACTGCATCATCCAGAAATTCATTGTCTAAAAAAAAATATAAAGAAAAAAATCCCTGTGGTTGCAACGAGAAAATGAGAACCAGATGTAAATCCCAAATCTGCAGACGGCCAGAAACAATAGCTCCCGTGGAGACTGCCTCTATCTGCTTCAAGGAAAACTATCTCAGCCCTGAAGCCTAAAAACCGGCGATCAGAGTTCCTGGGGTAAACGTGGATTTCCTGATGAAAGCAGGGGAGGCTGCAGGGCCCTGCTGTGGCTCCAGGCTGGCGGCAGCGCCCCAGCCCTGCATGGTTTGAGGGTGCCCGTGCCTGCTTCCACGGGGACACCAAAAGATGGGCACTTGCTGCATGACCCCGTTCTGCTGCGATGTCCCCGTGTCACCCACCCCAGACCCAGGTACTGCCTCTGGGCTTTGTCTCTGCATGCCCTGTCAAAATCATTTTGATTTAGTCTAAAAAAAACCACCAACACACAAACTTTTCAGTACAACTGTTAGGAGCTGTGTTAAACAGAGTTTAGGTTTTCTGTCCCCTTTGTTCCATGAAGATAAGAAGTTATGTGCAGAGAGTTCAGGAGCTGGACTCGATGCTCCTTGTGAGTCTCTTCCAGCTTGAGTTGTTCTCTGGTTTCGGGAAGGTAAGGAGCAGGAGACAGAGCGGGGCGAGCTCTGAAAGGTCCAGCAGCACTTGTAGGTTTGGGTCAGTGATCCCTGCCCGAGCTGCACACTAAACTAGTGTGGTTTCCAGCGGTTCCTGAGCTGTCGGGAGTGTTTGGGTTGGACGTGGTTCAGGGGTGGTAATCTTCATTCCTGTCTGCAGCGTTAGTTATATCAGGTGAAAATGTCACACTCGCTTACCTTTTGCCTTGCAGAACCCCAATGCCATTCCCGTTTACTCACAGCCACCCTGTTTGCAACGTCTCCTGTCTCTGCTTTTATCAGGTGTGGGTTATTGGGAGTAGGTGACCCGGTACGGGCTCCTGCAGCGTCTCTCCAGCAGTAGAGAAGTTGTTTAAATCACTGATGTTCATCATGTGTCAAGTGAGTAGCACGCTTCAAAAAGTTGGCTTTGAACATTGTCCCCTGTGTAATGCAGCAGCTTCCCTGGCCTTCAGAGATCCCAAAAGCTGCATACGGGGAGAAGCCTTAAGCATTTATTCAGGCTACTACAGTGTTCTCATTCATGTCTTATGCTAAAGCATAAGAAATACTTAATTTACCGAGTTTGTGTGGTAACATTAAGCACGCTCCAATTTCTGGTGCAGCCTCATAAAATTTTAACTTTAAACATTCACTGAATCAAATCACGTCCCATCTTGCAGAGTCCTTATAAGACTTCAAAAAATAAAGCTTAATGCTTTCAAACGCATTCAAGACAAACCACACATTTAGGACAACGAACAGGGAACTGCTGGAGAGAAATCCATCATTTTGTGGAAGTGAGGAAAGCATCGCTGAGATAGACTGGGAGTGCCAAGAGGACTGATCCTATTAAAAGGTGACTTTACAATGGAAACTCACCCAATTTTAACCGCCTTCTCCACTTTATGCAATAAGCGGGATGAAATAAGGAGATCTTTCCTCTCAGAATGTCGGCCTGACCTAAAATCGTCTTATTCTGGGTTTTGAAGCAGAAAGTCAAAGTGGCAAGTCTCCTGTCAGCCCTGGGCGTCTCGAATTTCTCCCTTCTCCATCATGTACCGATGCTGCCAAGCAGGAGCTCGGGGTGGTGGCCTCGTAGAGCCGGATGGCGCTGGGCTTCGTGTGTGTGTAGATACACACCCTGCTTCTCCATGGCGGGGCTGCTTGTTGCCCTGTGCAAACCGAGACCTTTTTTAAGCTGCCTTATGTTAAAATCTTCAGCCTGATTCGATCTGAGGTGATGGGTGTTTCTTGGAGGGAACTTTGATCTTCCCGCTCAGCTCTGCGCTGGTGCGGCCTCACCTTGAGGACTGTGTGCAGTTGTGGGCACCTCAGTACGAAAAGGACCTGAAACTGTTGGAGAGTGTCCTGAGAAGGGCTGCAAAGATGGTGAAGGGCCTAGAGGGGAAGACGTGTGAGGAGCGGGCTGAGGTCACTGGACCTGTTCAGCCTGGAGAAGAGGAGGCTGAGGGGGGAGGCCTCATGGCGGCCTGCAGCTTCCTCACGAGGGGGAGTGGAGGGACAGGCACCGATATACTCTCTTTAGTGACCAGCGATACGACCCGAGGGAATGGGGTCAAGCTGTGACAGGGGAGGTTTGGGATGGAGATCAGGAAGAGGTTCTTCACTGAGAGGGTTGTCACACACTGGGACAGGCTCCCCAGGGAGGTAGTCACAGCACCAAGCCTGTCGGAGGTTAAGAAACACTGGGACTGTGCACTTAGTCACATGGTCTGAATTTTTGGGTAGACCCGTGTGGTGCCAGGAGTTGGACTCGATGATCCTTGTGGGTCCCTTCCAACTTGGGTTATTCTGTGATCCTATGATCTCTGTCATGACAGGGAGAAAGCAGGGAGACACATCGATCACTGGCTTTCTTCTTTCTTCGCCTCCCTGCTCCGTCACAAACTGGGGCAATCTGCCTGGTAGTTTGGGGGAAATCCCGAACATTTCTGTGCACTTTAGGACCACTTTTTAGAGCATTACCACAGCACGGTGTTGTGCACCCCTGGCATTGCCACACAAAGCGTCCCCACCTACTCACACGTTCAGTGACGTGCCATGAAACGCTCAAATAAGACCAGGCTATCACTTGAGTGTTTTCCTCCGCTACCAGTGCCTAAAGCAGGGCCTCCCAGAAATATCCGGGCCTCCAGGGGAGGGAGGCAGATCTTGTGACTCCCCAGCTTGATTTTCATGCAGCAGCTGTTAAAGGAGCTTTGTGCCTCATCCCCGCTGCCGTCCTTCCAGAGGAAGTCGGCTCAGGAAATGGAAGGGCTGAGTAGATGAATTTGTGGAAGAAATCCCCTGTACAATTTCAGCAGCCGTTCGGTGACAGGAGGACTTGGTTTTAAAGCCTGCTGGGTGGGGGGGTCCTTTCCTTTGGGGGGGGACACGGGGAAAAAAACTGAAGTTTTGACTGAATAAAGGAAACCTTAAGAAGTGAAGTACGAAGTTATAGCTGGAACTTCTCTTGTAGTGACTGCTGAGGGGCTGAGCCCTGTCGGCAGCCCTTGCTGCTGGGCCATCCTTGCCAGAAGCCGACGGGTGCGTGCACGCGCTTGTGTGATGCCGCTAAACAGCGATGTGCACCGGGGCAAGCTTGTGAAACATCCTCCTCTTGCATGGGAGGAAGAAGCGGGGCTGTGAAGGTTTGTGTGATTAGATCATCTCAGTACTTGGTGGCAGGGCTAGGTGTAGTGCTTGCACCATTCCTTTATCTGTCTGAAGGAGCCGATCTGTCCAGAAACACTTTTTAAGGTTAGTTTTCTGCCCCTGCACTGAGGAGTGGTTGAGTTTGAATGCTGATGCTGGGCTTCAGGCACGGCAGTGGGAGGCAAAGACCGAGGCAGACAGGATCTGTCACTGCACCACACCTCTCTTTAGGCTTGTAAACACGTGGGAAGAGAAGGAAAACCATCAAAGTTGGCACAGGAGCAAGAGGCGTAAGCTGGACATAATTCTTTGAGATAAAGGAGAGTTGCAGACGCTGTGATAACGGCGAGTGTTTGACACGGCGAGGCAGTAAGTGATGTGGCACTCTTCACCCCACGCTGTCTGCCTTTGTCAGCCTTGTGCTGACTTAGCTCAACGTTTTCTTTACTGCCTCAGCATCTCGCAAGTCCTTGGAGCTATTCAGCTCGCTGAGATGACAGCACAAATTTCAGTAACATCTCCAGCAGCTTGCTTTGCTGTGCTCTCCATTGTCTGAGCCGAAGTAGTGACTTAACCTCAAGTGAATCAGGCTTCTGAGTCACGGTTCCTTGGACCCCAAACCTTGGATTTCAAGCAGCAGTCCACTTCTGCAGCACTGGAGGGGAAAACTCTTCCTACCATTGCAAATTTGAGGCTTTAAAAATATTTCTAAAGTGTATGAGACTCCAAGTAAATTGTGGGTTTCCCTATGTGGCCAGCATTTAGCTCCTGCCTTGAAGCACTGATCTTTCCCCCTGGCCCAGCAGCAGTTCAGAGAAGCGAGCGGGAGCAGCGTCGGTGCTTTCCCGATCCCGAGCAACGCCGGGCTGGTCCCTGCTGTAGTCCCTAGCAGCCTGGCTGCCGTTGCATGTCCCAGAGCCCAGATGAGCAGGAACGACTCGAGCTCTCAGCCTCCCCGCTGGTGCAGGTGGGTGCAGGGGGGAGCAGGACACTGCTCTGCCCGCTCTGTGCTGCTGGAAGCCCTCTGGCTTTGGGATATCTTCCCGAATCCACCCCTGCGGAGCTCGGTACTGCACTGCGTGGGTCAGTAATTGCATCTCACCTGGAAGTTTAGTACTGCAGGCTCACCTCTGGGGCAGGGAAATATTAGTGTGCGTGGCTTTTCTGACCCAGAATGGGAGCGCTCTGACTTCCACCGCTTCTAACACTCTTGTCTCAAATGTCTCCTGCACGGTGCTGAACGCGCTGGCTTTTGGGAGCATAAAAATACTGCTGTGCCCTCGGCCGTGCCAAGCCTCGTTGCCATTTTGCAGCGCTGTCTCGAGTGATAACGCGCCTTCTGTAACTGTTTGTATCCTGGCTTGTAAGGCAAGGGGAAGAGGTAACATAGGTAACAGCATAGAAACGAGTAAGATGTTTGATCGTGGAGAGAGAACGGTGCTCGTCTGGTGTATAACGCCACAAATTGCTTTGTATTTAACAAAGTAGAGAGCCTGTCCTGGAAGCGTTTTGCAAATTACTCGGAATAACGTTGACTGCAGCCGTCGGTTGCATTCATAATAAATACCGAGTTGCTCATTACCGTTAACACAAAATAGTAATTCTTCTGTCTTGCACCTTCTTTTTTTTTTCAAATGAAACTTGGCAGGACCAGCCGCTCCTCCTTCGTGCCAAATTATGCGCTACAGAGTTCAGCCCATGAAAATTTATTGGTGCGGTTGATGTAAATTGCATCTAATGGGCAGGTGACTCACGGCCGCGCTGACAGCCAGCACCGCATCCTAAAGGCACATACAAGCAGGTTAGAAGAGAAGGCACAATAAGGCGTGATAAACAGGGCTTTTCTACATTTTCCTCCTCCCTTTGTAGTTTTCTTCTTGGTGCTGGGCTGCAGGAGTCCTGGGATGCCACGCTTTGCTCAGGTCACTTACACATATTGCATTTTCAGCGGCCTTAAATTGTCACAGTTGGTGCTCTTGAAGTAGACTTCTGAGCACAAGCCAAGTGAACCCTTTTTGATCTCCAAACAATATTAAGAGGGCTATTCAAAAAGCAATAACTTGACATGCTTCATTGCTTTGCTGGCAAACGCCACTTCTTCGAAGTCTGTAGTACGGGGTTGTGTTGTGTACGCTGGGGCTGCAGGCTCGCAGCTGGCTGCTGGAAATGTCATGCTCCATTTTGGAGCAGCAAGTCTGGCTTTAACCCTAGTGTTGTCCCTGCAGTGACAACACCGTGACAGTGCCAAGGGCTGACGGCAGAGCTGATCACTAAGGATTTGAAGTACTCGAGTGGGCTTTTCATAGTGGGAACGAGCCCGTTAGGATATGGTTTCCAACCTAATTTTTTCTCCTGCTTATTGAAAAATGAAATGAGGGTTGCGTGGAAGCGCTACACTTGCAACTGGAGAGCATCACCGCATTGCCTTCCAGGTCTCTTGTAGCTGGATGCCGATTTTGCTGGATCAGGGATCAATTTTGTTTATATAGCATCTAATGCCTGTGGCCCAGCCCCAGCCCGGAGGTATTAATGTGATGCAACTGAAACCGTAGCGCTGGGAAGCCAAACCAGTTCAGAATGCAAACGAGGAGGCGTTTCTGCCCCGCTGAGAAACCTTGCAAGGCTGATGTGGAGAATCCAGATTTGCGCTGGAGGGAATCCAAACCCCTCTTCCCTGCGTGGTGTGAAGTGCAAGGTAAATAAAAACATCATCAGGATTTTGGGGAAAGGCTCCTGGAGGCGTTAGGAAGAGAGGAAGGCGACAGCAATGGAGCGGGAACGTCCCGAATGATGGCGGCACTCGTTAAGCTGCTGACAAGGAAGCATTTACTCCAGCCTTCTGTAACTTCATCTAAAATGTGATATAATTAGTGTTTATACTGCAGCCTGAAGCTGCTTCCAGTACGGTAATTATGCCAGAGGCACGCGGTTTACTCCAAGCCTATCAGCCCAGGACAGGGTCACTACCACGCTAGTGGGAAGTGCCTTCAAACTCCTGGACTTGGCAGTAACCGTGTCCTGGCGTGACAAACTTCTCGCCTTTCAACAGGCGAGTTTCTGAGCATCTCCCGGAGAGAAGAAACAGGAAACCACTATTCCCTCTCCCTGCCCCGTTGCTTTAAATCTAATTAATTTGTCTTAAGGATGGTTTTAAGGTGCCTAATTTGTAGCTGCTGCAGGTAATGCCAGTGTAAGCTAAATAAAGGGATTTGTGCTCAGCCAGCCGTCTTGCTGCTGGTACACCAGGATGAGGAACGGCGAGGCTGGGAGCTGCTCCTGTGGTACAGTAACTCCAAAACCCAAGCAGTGTCCCCAGGGTGCTTGCCACCAATCCGTTTTGGTGCTCAGGGGAGGAATGTGTCACTCTAGGGTGAGTAAGAGTGTGTTTAGGGGGTTGCTCACCCGGAAGAAATGCCCCATCAAGCTGGTGTTTAGTTCTTCAGTGTGGATTTTGGCAGTGGCTTTTGTTGGCCTAGCAGATTTCTTATCACAGCACTTGTTTTAAGTTTTTGAATCATCTCGAAGCACCATATTTATTGATTTTTGTTTCCAACGAGAAACTATCTAAATTGTAAGTGATCCAAGCTGAAATTAAAAAGGAAACAAGCCCCTGCATCCGAGAGGGTTAAGGGACTGGAGACCTTTTTTGTTTCAGCAGGATTCAGTCTGAAGGATTGTTTCACTACTTCTCACACCCCAAACTTGCCCAGCTCGCTCTGTTAGGGTAGGACAGTCTGGTGGTGTTGAACGTGTGCCGCTTTTGTGGCTGCTGTCGCTGTGTCACTGAAACCTGCCTGAGTTTTCCTGGGGCTCCGAAGCGCGCAAGGGTGGAGGCTTCATCCTGGAGTTGTGCTTAAAGGTTTCCTTCCATACTGAGCGAGCTCTGCTTGAGCAGGCGGGGATGTTCTGACAAGCTGTGCCATCCTGCACAGCTCCGCGGTGTCCTGGCCTGCTTTGCAGTGTGGTTGGAAGACCAAATCCGTGCTACTTCGCATCCATCTTCAGGAAGAGGAGCGATAACTTCGCCCTGCAGCACCAGTGCCCGCCATTCCTCTGCCCCACAGCTCTGAAAGGGCCTCGAGCACCTTGGCTGTTGCAGGAGACCTGACTGCCTGGGTAAACGTTTCCAGTAGGGCTGGAGAGCTTCCCGAACGCCCTCTTCTCCCTCTGATTTAGTGCCGCTGGGAGGGGAGGGCTGCCGGCTTTGGTGCCAAGCGCGTTGTGCGCTGCCTCAGCCAGATCCTCGCCTAGGAAGCGGCGAATTTGGGCGTCCCTCTTCCGTGGAGGATCCGCACGCTCGGGGGGCTGCATCCCAAAAGCATCTTCTGCCTAAATACTGGCAGGGAGCCCTTCCATTCCCTCACTGTTACAGACCATGAAGGCGTTGGGGGAGAGCAGAGGACAGTCAGGTTTGTAACTCGCAATTAAAATGGAAATTAACTCTCTACAGCTCCGACTGTATCGGGGTTGGCCACCAGATGCTACAGGGGACAGCATAGCTGCATCTTTAATGCTGTATTTAGTCCCTTCAGGTCCTTTCCGAGTACCTGAGGGTCTCGATGTGCTGCTGTGCTGCCGCCTGCTTGTCTGCCATGGCCAAAACTCTTAGCTGTGGGAGGAGAACACAATAATGCTGCTTGGCAGGAAACCCGGCTCACCCCTTAATGCACGTCGTTCATGCATTAATGCAACGTTCGTGCGTTCAGCCAGTGGAAAATGGGCGGGTCTCGAGTTGACCTGCAGGGATTTCTTTTAGGTTTGGTTATTCCCGTGTCGTTCTCACAGCTCCTTACTGCTTTGTATCCCGTTCTGCTTTTAAATCAGCTCCGTGAGGCTGGCTCCCCATATAACCTCCGTGTTTCCATGCGTCTCTATCTACATTTTCTTGATCATTAAAGCAAGTATTTTTCCTCTACTTTTACACTAGCGCCTCAGCCACGGATTAGGCCCCTAGGATGGTCACTGCTAGCAGGAGGTGTGCGTTTGGCAGGACTTGAAACGCTGCTTTGAAGACTGGAGTCTGCTCGCAGCGCTGCTTTGCTGTTAAAACCATCTTCACTAGCCCTTATGGAGAGAATTTTTATTCCCTTTTGTTCCGCTCCATGCTGGGGGGGACTCTGGCCATGCCAATATCTTCCACTGGATGTTGGGAGGAACCTAGCAGGCGCAAATGTTGGAGAGGATGTGTTGAAAATTACCCTGGCAGCAGCCCAGGCATCCTCAGAAGCCAGGAAGGAGGAGACCTCCGGGGCCCGGCCGGGATGCATCGGCCAGCCCATCGTGCCAGTTCTGCTCTCATGGTGCACGAGGGAGGAGAGAAAAATAACTTCTGCCTTCTTCTGTGCAAGCATTTGGAATATTTGCAGAAGGAGGTGGGGGGAGAATGTGCTTTTTTTTTTTTTTTTCCATTTTTTTCCCTCCTTCTCTTCCGTGCAGATTAATGTGAGGTGTGTGGTGAAATGTTACTTTGCTGCTGCATCTGTTCCCCAGGCAGGTGCTTTGCTCACATTCTTGTGGCAATACATGTGTCCACACTGGCTCTGCGTGCTTTGGGTGCAAGGTTAGAGGCCGTGCAAGTGATAAAGGTATAAAGCTGCTTCGCTTGGCCTGGACTGCCTTGTATAAGGCCAGTCCTAGGTGCTGCTTTCATAAAAATAGCTAAATTAAGAACCTGGGGCAAACCACTCTTCTTGGTTTGTTGGATTTTTTTTTTTGTGTTAGGGAACTTTCTGGTAAGTTTTTTCCAGTTTCTTTGTATCCGTAGCACTTAAAATGCTCCTAGCTATATATATCACAGATACCACTTAATGTCTGCTGCAGTTACAGCTGGTGCTAAGTGCCTCCTGTTTCTGCGCGATTAGAAGCGAGAGGTGCTAATGCAGCACAACAGGAGTTAAACAGGAGAAATAACAAAGTTGTATTGCATTTTTGTTGGGCGAAGGAAAGATTTAATGAGTTCCACTTACTGTTGCTTTGTCTTTCCGCAGGGACGTGAAAGCAGGAAATATTCTTCTTGGAGAAGATGGCTCAGTGCAAATTGCAGGTAACTTTTTCCTAATAGCTTTGAAAAAGCTTTGGGCATAGCCATGAGTCTGAAGAAATGGTTTAACGGGCAAGAGAAACCTACATGAAAATGTTAGCTTCAAGAAGACTCACAGCTGTTTTTTTAAATAAAATGAAAAAAAAGTAGAGTTTTGCATGTTGATATCGTAAAATACTGTTCTTTGGAATAATGGATGCCAGCATGATTAAATCCTTTGGCTGGTGGGGCAAAATGAACGTCTTAGAAGCAGCCACGCGAGCAGCTCAGCTGCTGGATCCGCGGACAGAGGTTTTGTCGAGCTGAGAGGTGTGAAACCCCCCGGTGTGTCTGCGCCTGGACCTGCGACTTGGTACGAGGGGCGCGGATTTTCCGCTAGGAGGCAGGCTGCGTTGCGCTGGAAAGTTTTTTAAGGCTAACTCTTCTTCCTCTGCGGAAGGCAGCAAGTGCTGTTGTGGAAAGACCCAACACCTAAAATACAGGGCTTCTGTCTAAAACCTGAAGCTGCTTTGTTTCCCTTTGCAAGTCTCCCAGGGTTCATAACGCTTGCTGTTACATCTCTAATGAAGTGTAAATAATTCATCCCATGTGGCAGCCGATGGAAGGTAGGGTGTGGCTTCCAAAATGCTTTATACTAATAAAACACTACAAGGTTTTTCCATAATGGGGCCAAGATGTAACATTTAGGGTTTGTAATTGTATGGAATGCTAGATCATATGCTGGGAGAGGCTGTAAATAGCTGTTGCATTAGAGCAGTGCGCTGTTATTCCAGCGTTTCAGCCAGCCCAGGAGAAAGCTTCTTGTGTTTCTCTTCCACAAGGGTGCCAGGGCTCGACTTTTAATTAAGGTTTTTATTAAGGTGATAGGTGCCTGTTCATGTATTTTTGTCCGCTGAATAATTTTTAAAGGGTTTAATTTATTTGGGATTTGTAGATATTCCCCTGAACCGAGCTGTCTACTGGTGGCTTGTATGTGCAACACTTAAATGATGAAATCCTTCTCTCTGCATGTTCTGTGAAAGCAACCCAGGAAGATGTGCAAAGTTCCCTTTTACAAATTTTTGCTCTGCATAAACATGCATGAGGAGTAATTCTGTAATCTTTCCTGCGACAAAGTAGAAAAACTAAACTCCACCGAGGTCAGCAAGTTCACAGCAGCGGCAGGAAGCGCTTTAATTTCTGTGAAGGCAGCTGATGACTTGAAAGAAACAAAAATAAATGAATGACTGAACGCTAGAGAAGAGCCTGACGTGGACAAACCGTGAACATTTTTTCTGTGGGAATTTCTAACACGTAAGCTTCCTTTCCTCCTGACCCAGGATGAAATAGCAAAGATTCTCGTGGATTTTTTTGAGGAGGAAAAAAAATGCTGGAAGCAAGCCAGCCCAAATAAAATGAGTTTTGTTTCAACACGATCAAAGCATCTGCCTTGACAATATCAATGCGTCTTATGAATAATTTGGTTGCTAATTGGCTGCCTCAATTATCATCTGGATGACATCACTGCATTCCCATGGGACAAATGTGTTTAAGTTTCGCTGGAAAGTTACACCACGAGGGGGAAAAATATTGATCAGCTGTGGAATGAAGCCTGAGGTTAAGAGTAAATGGGGCACCTCCCTTGAAGGCGCTGGTTTGTTGTACATAAGAAATGCAAATAGTTTAATAGGAAAAAATGACTTCAGCGCTTTATAATGGATCCTTTCCCTTTTGTTGTTCCCGTATCAAAGCTGCCCGAAGCTACCAGAGTAGTGGTAAGAAGTTCTCAGTTAGTGTTTGGCCTTTGCAACCTCCTGTTCCTGTGTGCCTGCTGCTGCTTGACACAACTCGGGTCTCTGAAGAAATGTGCATCCTAAATGCAAATGTAAGGAATGCAAATCCTCAACTGCAAATCCTTTGAAAACAAAAGAGCTTCTTTTAGGAAGGTTTATAAAAACCGCTTGACCCGTGATGGAGGAAACCCCCCTGCTGGACTATACCTCCACAACGTGCCGGTGATTTAATTCACATAAGGCACACTTGGGAACCTTCCCTGTACCCAATTCATGGCTGCAATCTTGCCGCAGTATTATACAATTCTGTTTGTGCTCCCTGAAAACTAAAAGCCTCTTTTGCTAATACAGGCTGTTAAGGCTGAGCAGAAAAAGCAACGTGATGAAGGTGTGCCCGACTTCTCTCCGGTTCTGCTTGTAATTCTGAGTTGAGGGATGCACTTTGGCTGTGAAAGCCACTTCAGCAGCGCCAGGAGGTTAAGGCTGGTGCAGGTAATGTGGTGGAGGAGAAATCTCTGAGTTCAGAGGCATTTGCTGAAAGTCCGAGTTCTAAAAATTCCTCTAATGGCCTGCACAAACACCCAGCTTAAAGCTCCTCCCTGGCTCCTAGGACTTGGTATTTTTATTCATGACTATTTTTAACTACTCTCCTTTTCAAAATGTGCATCCACTGAACCAGGGCATAAAATTGCCTTTAGCAGATACCGCTGCCCACCCAGACCTGAACTGAAGCTGGTCCCTTATCCTAAATCACTTCTTTTTTCATTTTTTTCCAAGGACACTGGTTTGGGCTTGTGGCTTGGCACCAACTTTTTGGAGCCTGTTACGATTCCGAGCGTATTGCTTTCTCAGCTTGGAGTGTTTCCTTGCTCACTGAATTAATCTGTCTTCTTAAGAGCTGGACTTTCTTTCCCAGATACCATTGTTCTGGGCCGCGCTGGCGGTGGTTGCAATGTAAATTGAGATAGCTGCATTCTTTTGTGTTCCAGCCTCTCCATGGCAATTACTGTATTTTTTTTAATCAGAACATAAAACCTCTGTGCCCTGGCATTTACTGGCTCCGTGGAGTCTAAAGGCTCGCATGGGTAAAAACATTCTTGTCGACATAAACTGCATCGGTTCCAGTACTGCAGCATAAAGCAGGAGGCTTCGTCTCACAGTAAGGAAGGTTTAATATTCTTGAGTTTATTGAGCTGTGCAGGTCCTGTAAATTATCGTAAGATGAAGTGACAGGCTCTTGGTAGCCTGAGACGGATGGGAGAGGTAAGCTCTGCCAAGGTGCAGGAGGCTTACTCGGTGAGAACCACACATCAGCCAAGGCGTGATGTTAGGGTCCTACTGAGACTGGGTGCAGAGCAAATCCTTCTTTTCTGATTTTAGTCACTGGGATGTTGAACGGTACTGTCAAATACTCCTCCGTCACTGAGTGAAGAAACGAGGGTCTGCTGAAGGCTGGCGTGCTCGCGCCAAAAGGGCGCGTGTTCCTGGAAGCCTGGGATTTTTCTGTTGAATGTATTGTGTTGTTGGCCCTACAGGTTTTAAAACGAGACGGGATTAACACCTGCCCCAAGAGGCCCTTTGCTGGCATTTGTCGTGCCTGCAATTTCCCGTACGGGCGGCGTTGCCTGGTGGCTGAAGGAGATGGAGATCTCACAAAGTCGTTCGGGACTCGCTAATTGATACTGGGCAAGCTGCCTAAGCCCTCTCACTTTATCTATTTATAAAATGGGGATACTTAAGGCCAGGCAAAACTTGTGTAACTGAATTTGTGTAACTTTCCACAAATCCATGCCAGCTTGTCACCAGTTCGCTGTGTTCCTGACTGTTCTTAATTCATTGGACGAAAATAGCGCTCTGCATAAACATCGCGCGATGATGCAGGCAGTGCCATTCCCCCACTTCGTCTTAGGAAATGGCAGCTTCGGGAGATGAAATTGCTTGAGCGAGGGGCAAGGCACGGATCTAACTCGGGGAGAGGAGTGCTGCTTGCAGGGCTGGCTTGAGCGACCAGCGAGTGCTCCATCACTCACACCTCTGAGCCTCTTCAGCTGTTCAAAAAAGGGCAAAAAAGGGTTTTCCTAGTGGCTGGGGAGGAGTTTTGGTGCCTACCCTGCAGCAGCTTGATGTGAAGTAACCTATGCTTCGTGTTGCGTGTCATATTGGGGTTTCCTGAAGAGGTGTTTCAACAACCAAGTAGCATAACCACTTGTGAACTTCTCCAAGGGCAGCGTCTTCATGTGCTGCGTCACCCCTGAGTTACTTCGTGCAGCACTGGCGTATCTTCATTAACCTGCAGCTGGGGCTCGGTTTCAGAAGCGATTTGTGCGTTTACTTAGTAGAGAGATTTCATTAATCTTTTATGTACCCTGACATTATTATTGCAAGAAGACTAAACTGATGGTGACGCATATAAAAATAAAGCTGTCGTTGATTAGAAATGTGTGTGGGTGTAGAGCTCTACCTTTCCAAAGGGGAATTTGGAGAACAAGCCCCTTAGGGCAGTGAGGAGGGCTCGCAGCAAGCTCCCCACCCTGGACTTGAGGAGGGCAGACTTGGGCCTCTTCAGGGCTCTGCTTGGTAGAGTACCATGGGCCAAAGCCCTGGAGGGAAGAGGGGCCCAAGAAAGCAGGTTAATATTCAAGGATCACCTCTTCCAAGCTCAGGAGCGACACATGCCAATGGGATGGCAAAAGGAAGTCAGGCAAAAACACCAGGAGGCCTGCAGGGATGAACAAGGAGCTCAAAATCAGACACGGAAAGGAGGCCCACAGAGGGTGGCAGTAAGGATGGGTGGCCTGGGAGGAATACAGAGATGTTGTCTGAGCAGCCAGGGATCAGGTTAGGAATGCTAAAGCCCTGACAGAATTAAATCTGGCCAGGGACATCAAGGGCTACAAGAGAGGCTTCTTATAGGTATTTGGTGATAAAAGGAAGACTAGGGAAGTTGTGGGCCCTCTCCAGAAGGGAACGGGAGGCCTGGTCACCAGAAGGCTGAGGTACTTAATGACTCTTTTGCCTCAGTCCTCACTGGCAAGAGCACCAGCCACGTAGCCCAGGCCCCAGAAGGCAAAGGCTGGGACTGGGAGAATGCAGAAAGAGACGTTGTAGGATCTCTGTAGGGGGTGATCAGGTTCAAGATCAGTTAAGGAACCCAAAGGTGCACAAGTCCATGGGACCTGATGAGATGCATCCATGGGTCCTGAGAGAACTGGTGGATGCAGTTGCTAAGCCTCTGTCCATCATATTTGAGAAGTCATATTTGTCCATCATATCTGTCTCTGGAGCCAGGCTGAGGGAGTTGGGGTTGTTCAGCCTGGAGAGGAGAAGGCTCCGGGGAGACCTCACAGCGGCCTGCCAGGGCCTAAAGGGGGCTGCAGGAGAGCTGGGGAGGGACTCTTGGTCAGGGGGTGTAGGGATAGGACAAAGGGGAATGGCTTTAAACTGAAAGAGGGTAGATTTAGATTAGATGTTAGGAGGAAATTCTTCACTCAGAGGGCATTGAGGCCCTGTCCCAGGCTGCCCAGAGGAGCTGTGGCTGCCCCATCCCTGGCAGTGCCCAAGGCCAGGCTGGATGGGGCTGGGGGCAGCCTGGGCTGCTGGGAGGGGTCCCTGCCCATGGCAGGGGGTGGCACTGGGTGGGCTTTGAGGTCCCTGCCAACCCAAAGCATTCTGTGATTCTATATTTACAGATCCAATAGCACCATATGACCATGTAGTCTTCAAAGGAAAATAAGCTTTTTACTCTTCACTAATCTTGTTTCCTCTGCTGTCTTACCAACCTGCTACGTTCCCTGCAGAAAATTGCCATTTACCACTGCCTTCATCATCTTCTCGTCGGGCTTTATTCGCTGTCAGCGCTCTAACAGCCTGAGGTTTGCAGAAGAGCACACAGTATGACTGCAGCTAATTTTTGATGGCGAGCAACTGCACAAGAAGCAAGGTGCTCAGTGAAAGAAATGCTTAGTGCTGTCTTCTGAGTGCTTTCTTTTTTTCTTGCTTGAGGAAGCACAGTATCTTGGTTGTCTGAGTTTAAAAACAGCTCTGAGTCGTTTGCAGTCAGGGTGGGTTTATGCTGTTCTACACCCGTAGAAGTTGGGAATTGCTGTTTTAGGGTCTGATTCAAACCCAGCCAGCTCTCAGGAGCCTTTCTGATCTAAATACGCTTTGGTCCTGGCTCCTAGTTACTTTAGTGCACAATGTCTTTTTTGCCCTAGTGGTATAGCTAGGTACAGTAACAGGTATGTTGACTTAAGAATTAAGTTAATGTTAAAATATCAGGTGCCCAAGGCTGACTTCTTTTTATCAGCTGACTTCTAGATTTGAATCAAACAATCTAACTTGTGATAGTGCAAAATTCTGTTTTCCTGACCCACAGCAGCCCAGGTGTGTGTTGCAATGTGGTCCTGGCACAGCATTCGTGCCTTGTGATTTGTTCAGACTGGGTCTTCTGTGACGCCGAGGAGTAAGAGGAGATTGTCCTTTTGGTTTTTGCATTTCTCAAGTGGCCAGAACTTGAGGTTTGGCAAAGTGGATACCATAATAGCAGGAATTATTGCCTAATACCATACTTCTTCAAACTTTGCTGCCAGCATAGAGTTTTGCAGGCAGTGGGGTTATGAACACGTGCAGTTTCTACTGCAAAAGGCAAAATTTGCCGTATTTCCTGCAAAGCCTGCACCAGCAGCTGCTGCAGTCCTTTTCAGGTATCGCCGTGGCGAGGCAGCGTAAAACACAAGCTGCCAAAGAGCACAGATGTGAACACTTGTGAGCTACCATACCTCTTGAATTGCATGACTTTTCTCCACTCCCTGGGGTTAAATTCATTTGCAATGCTCTAGCTCTGGTTTAACCTTTGGGGAGGGAAGTGTAACAGGGGCAGCCCCCAGTAATTTAGGAGCTTAGGCAGAGAGAGGAGGAGACGCAGATCGTATCAGCTGCTCAGAAGTGAGGGCTGAACCCTAACTTGTGGTTAGGATTTTAATTTATTGCTTTCCAGATATTTCCTGAGAGCAAACGCATTCTTATCTTAATAGCTGGGGCTCGGATAAAGTCAGTGAGATGACATTTGGGAAAGCTGTTTCAAAGTCATTCCTTACAGCTGGGTAGCCCAGGCTGGTTGTGCCAGTTTTAGCCCACTGCAAATGAGGGGAATTGATTGGGAAAACACTGAATAAATCAACCATGTAATGGAATACGATTTAATTCCTTTTAAGCTTTCTGCAGACCTCAGCTGGCAAACGTGGGGGCGCGATTCCAGCCTGGAGTTTAGAAACTCGGCCTCGTGTTTGATGTGAAATGTGGTGAATGCTGCGTGTTTTTACTGCTTTTGCTTTGAGTGGCGTTTCCTTTACTCTCAGAGTGAGTGCATGGAAAGTCGAGGTAAGATAATGTCCACGAGCTGAAATAGAGCCCATCACAATAGCGTGCTGATGGCACTCGGACAAGTTCCTATTAGTATTATCTTTCTTTAAAATAACTTCTGATTGTTCTTGTGTTTAGAACAATAGGTCTTGCAAGGCTCTCCATAATAAAGGGTAAAGTGCAAGTAATTTTACTCGGGGCTTTTCTGGAAGCTCTTTCAGTTTCTAAGAAAAGCAGGGATGAGATGCATGCGTGGAAAAGCCAAAGCACTGTTGCAGGAAGCAGATCTAGTGGGTTTCCAGAGAAATATAGATCGCAGTGCCGCCAGCAATAGACATCCATCTAGACAACACTAAAAATTCCAGGCTAGCAGCAATATGGGATGCCCCCAGGAAGAGGGAATGGGACAGAAAGGCACATCTGGAAGAAGCTGGACCCTAATTGTAGGCGGTTGGTGCAAACGCAGGATTTTAGCCCTGCAATTTCAGTGAAACCTTCTGTTCTTTAATGCGAACCTTCAATTATTGATGTTTGGTTTTTTAGTGAGTGCTGCGTTCGTGTCCTTGGAAGCCTCTAATCTAGGGGAGCTGGAAGCTCTCGGCGTGTTATTATTCCGAGGGATAATTTCGTTTCTCAATATTGAGAGGTCGGTGAGAGGGGCCTCGCTGCACTGCTGCTGTGGGGCAGGGGGAAGATCGGCCCTGTTCTCGCTTGGATGCTGTTGCTTGCAGATCTGAAAAAGACCTCTTCTGTAGCAGCTGATTTCTCAGGGTACACCATCCTTAAGCCATGGTGTAACTCCACGGCTCCTCTGAGCAAGTCCTGGACAGTTGCAGTTAACTGTCAGCAGCTGAGTTGTGTTTTCAAACCAAAATAATGTTCTGTTGTTACGTAAAATAACCCCTGGAGTTCGGACTCACCCTCCAAGCCTGTCATCAACCTCAAAAACGGCATTGAAGATCGTGATTGCTTTTAAAAATAAGAAATAGAAACGGGGGGAAGGGAGTAAAACTGAGTTGTAGAGACTGACCTGGTGTAGGTCCATAATTCTGCAAGGCATAAGCAATGTTGTTTAGAGCGAATCGGGAGGAAATACTTTTAGTTTGTGTTTAGTTCCCCTGTCACCTGACTAATTTTGTTTTTATTCAAAGGAAAGTCTCCTGAGTGGCTTGGTTGCCAAATCTTTTGTAATGCTTTATTTTGAACAAACGTATTGTATCCTATTGCTGTCCCTGTGCCCTCCTGCTGCTGTTTGCAGCTCTCGTTTTCCATATCAGTCTTAATTGGGAAAGCATCGGTGTCATAGGTTTCATATAGAAGAATGATTTGTGATTTTGTTGTAAAAGAAAGAATTACTGGTGAATGCACGGTGCGTCTTTGAGCATCCTGCAGCTTGTGAAAAACGTTTCAAGTGAGGGAACCCTGTGCAGGGTGAGAGTGGGTGTCTGCAAGGCATCCCCTGTGAGGGTCAGGCATGGTAAGTAGACAGAACCTGTCCTGCTAAAGCACCGAGCATCTCCGCGACGGAAAATTACCAAGCAAAGCACGTTCTGGTAACAGGAGATCCAAACCAGGGGACTGACTGATGCCTCCACCCTGCAGGATGCTGTCGTGACGCTCAAATGTTACAAGCTCCGGGAGATTTTTATGCATTGACTTCTTTTGTTCAGAAAATCTTTCTGTAAATATTAGCGAGACGCTAACGAAGCTCAGTAATTCGTTACGTATGTACACAAATGCAAATAAAGCAAGGACTGTCAGAGGCAGGTTTGTGCACCAGCAGGTCTGCCAGGAGAGCGAGGGCGGGCTGTGATGTGTCCAGTGGGCTGTAATGGAAAGTGGAATTTTCCTCTCCGCCAGCCAGCCCCGAATGCTTTGCTCTCCCGAGTATTTGGATGGTCAGCTACAGAGTATTCGTCTACTAGCACTCTTTGCTAACTGTTGATTATTCTTCATTAGGAAACTCCTCATGCATAACTGCGAGGTCTGCTACTTGATAGATGGCTGGGAATATGGGGGGAGAGGGGGGGCGGCCCTGCAGCTTGCTCAGGATGTGTTCTTAACAAAGTCTCATTTGTTCGCTTTTCAGACTTCGGCGTTAGCGCGTTTTTGGCCACCGGTGGTGACATTACCAGAAATAAAGTCAGGAAAACCTTTGTGGGCACACCTTGCTGGATGGCACCAGAAGTTATGGAACAGGTGAACCGTTTTTCCTAGCATCTTCTTAGCTGATCTGCACCTGGAATTCCCCGTTGTCTGCAACGGCCATATTTACTTCAGCCTAAAATGATAATTTTGCATCCTTTAAAGCTTCCTTAAAACCACAGAATTGTCTTTAGGTATGGCTACTGCTGCTAGGTTCGTACTGTGGATTATTCAGAGTTCAGTAGCTTCTTGCCCTGTTGCTTGTCATGAGGGTTGTACCCCAGGTAAGTATGAGGCAGCTCAGCAGTTGCATAAAGACGATTAACCTGCCCCTCCCTCATGCCTGAACGTGAGGTGGAATATAAATAGTTTCACACGCGGTAAATACGCACATAGCCAGTCAGGTAACATGCTCTTCTGCGTTGGCAAATACAAAAATTCGAGGTAGCAAATGGCAACTTATCCGAGCGGGGAGTTACCACGGCAAAGTTACGCACAGTCGACTTCGAGCTTTTCAGTTTCTCTTGGCTTACGAGAGCCCAGACTGTAAATATTGAGGAATGCTCGCCTCTCCCCCTTCCTCTTCTGCTTTTTTGGCTGGCTAATAGATGTCATACTTCCTGTTGGGTGGAGGTATGTCACTTTTTGTCCTCTCCTACTTGTAGACTAAACTAGAGGGGTAAGCTTTGTCTGCGCGGCTACTGATGAAGGCCACCTGAAAACTTTGTTGAATGTAAAGCGCTGCTGCCCATTGCTGAGCAAAACCAACAAGCAAACTTCCAGCGAGGCCTTTTGTAGCAGCTGTTTATTGCACTGCTGTCCGGTGCCGTAAACATTCTGAGAAGTGTTCCTCATCGTCTTTACAAGTTTGACAGAGAGCCGGGCTCAGGGTTTCAGTTTTGGCACGTGCACCAAGCAAAAATACAACGATCTAAATGTTTTTCCAAAATATTTTTGTTACAAAGATTCCTGGAAGAAAAAAAAAAGGAAAAACATTGTTTTGTTAAAATAAACCTGGCTTGTAACTTTTTTTCTTATTACTTGCAATAAAATACTTTAGGAGAATTTGAATAAGACCCCCATGTATCTGTAATGAAACGTAGCTAAAACAGTGGGAGAGTTTTAGTACATTTTTTTCCTATACCTAAAACTTCCTGAGAAATTGAATTCATTCTGGAGGGGTTTAAATATACTGTTTATGAAGGGCTTTTTCACTGTTTGGCCTTTTCAGTGACTCCCCATTGCAGCTTTGCAGGGCCGATGTGTTAAAGCACTCCTGCTACCTCCTCGAGTACGAGTCTAACACCACAGGGCATGAGGCACGTTCCCCGAGTCAGGAGCTGTCTTTGAGAACTCGCTTCTGAACTGCTCTGCCATCACATACTTCTGGATTTTCTTGTTGCATTGATTTTAAGAGGGGGAAGAAAAAAAGTAAATAAAAATAGCACATTCAGTGTTCCTAGAACTGCATCGGAGTTGCCCCTTTCTTTCTTTTGTGTCAGTGCTGCCTCTTGTGCTGCAATCAGCAAAGGACTGGGGGGAAAGAAGAAACAGCTTTTTTTTTTTTTTCTGAGAAAAGGGATGTTTTTGATGGGGCAGTTGTTTTCCAAGGAGGCAGTTTTGTGACTTCTGTGAGGGTGCACATCAAACTTGTGAATACTAGACAGTAAGGAGGCATTTTGAGTGCTGCTGTGAAATCGTTGTGCCCATTTGTATCATCCTGCTGCTTTCCAGCAGGTGTCACTCTGAGCCATTGTATCCAACCAGGGGAAAAGAAAGGGGTAGCTCTAGGTTGGCCTTCGGTCTCTAGATTTTCTTGATTCCATCTGTTTTATTTCAACGTCATTAAGGAGCTTTAGCACATTAATACATGATGGCCTGGTATTGTCTTTTAATGTTCATTTGGTGGATTTATGGCCAAAAAAAAGTTGATGAGGGAGAATAGATGATAAACTAACTGCAGGATGGTGACTAATATATATTGGATAGATGTTAAGGTGAACTACTATAGGCAGATTTGAATTTCATAGATTTCATTTGGAAGCAGGATTCTATGGTACAATGAAAATACTAATCAGTTAAAATGGGGAGCTGTACAGTGCAGAAGTCTGAGATCGGCTGAAAGATAAAGACAAAAAATGTGCCAAAGTCGTTCTCAAAGCCTAAAAATGGTGTAAGGAAATGTCACTTCGTAAAACTTATGGCATATTTCCTCATCTACTGTGTTCTTATAAATAATACGAGATCTCTATAGATCTTGTTTAGTTTAATTATTTGAAATCCATTCATAACAATGGCTTCCATAAACTCCGTTTCAGGAAGTCTTTCAAGCTCTTAAGGCTCGTGAAAACGATGCCTGCAGAGTTGAAGAAATGAGTACAAGATACAAACTGCTGTTGCTATAACAAACGTTAATTCAGTTATCAAATCACATGAAGAATAACAGAGGAGGGGATTTTTTTGTTTTGTTTTTCTCAAAGTTCCAGATCATCCTAGAGGCAGTTTGGGGAATATTCCTGGCTTCGTCACGATGGGCGTCTTTCTAAAGCTTGTTAGTGTGGCTGAATACAATAAGCCTATTAGCCTTGCTCTGATTCATTATTCATTTTTCCGTGGTCTAACAAGAAGAAATACAAACCATACTAAGCAGCCAAAACACTTTGATTTTTGTAGCTCTTCTTGGAGTTAGTACATGGTGTCTCTCCCCTGCAGTGGAGAAAGCATGTGCCAAAATATTACCTAATGATAATGAGGAAGTAACCGCTTTGGCATATGAAATATTTTTTCCTGTGCATGAGGGGAAGTAAATGCTATAAATTTTCCTGAACAAGCCTGTGTTTAATGTCAAGTGCAGAAGCTACTATTAATTAGCGGAGGGAAACACGAGGCTGCGGGCAGGAACGAGGGGCTTTTTACCGAGCTGCCGGGTACTTCCCAGTGCTGAAGTTTCGGGGTTGAGCGTGTTTGTAGTAAGATTGATTAAGCGGTTGACTACAAGTGTAGTGAGGCATATGTCCCGAGGGCATAACAGTCCGTCTATTAACTACGAGAGTTTCATTATACTGTTTAATGACTTTGTGTTTTTGTGTAGAAGTCAGAGCCTGGGTTAACCCAGTGCCCCTTTATGCTCCACACAGGGAGAAGCCTGGGTAGAGCAGCCCTAGTTGCACAGCGCAAGACCATAATTTCCATCAGACCGTGGCTTCTTAAGCCCTCAAAGAGGTGTTACGAGCATTAGGAGCTGTGGGAGAGGAGGGAGAAAGTGTTTTGTTTTGTTTTTTTTTCCATCTGTTTAACACTGTAGTGTTGGTGTTTCCAAATTCCTGATGAGAAATGAGGGGAGAGTAAGGAAAGGGTGCAAGGATAATTAAAACCCTAAAGAAAGGGATCGTGGTGCACGACAACAGGAGACGCAGATGCTAACATTCTCTAATATCTTTCAGGTCAGAGGTTACGATTTCAAGGCAGACATCTGGAGCTTTGGGATCACTGCTATCGAACTGGCTACAGGGGCAGCTCCTTACCATAAATACCCACCGATGAAGGTGAGCAGGTCTTCAAATACTCGTGCTAGACAAAGGATCTCTGTGTTCTGGGGGCGTTCCAAAGAATTTGGCCAGACTGCTTTGTTGAAGAGTTTGTCCTCTCTCCTTGCGTTTCTGGATCATGATGTTCTTAGATTTGCTTGAAGTCACCTTTTAAAAACACGCCACTTAATCAGCGTTGTCTGAAACTGTGCACAGCTCTTATTTAGATCCTGCGACTTGCCAGGGTCGCCATTTGTGAGGAAAGTGCTGTGTGGCTCAATCCTGGAGCCTTGAGGCAGCAGATGTTACCACTGTAAATAATAATTCAGAAAATATTACCTGGCATCCACTGACACTGGAAACATCCACTGACACACAGGAAACTATTCCGTTTGCATTGATGATCCTTCTTGAAACCTCTCAAAAATCCTGTTGCTAGTTTTTCTAAAAGAATTTCTTGCATTGACAACAACAGAGTCCTGTTAATCACTCAACAGGGTCAGGCATTTCTGGAAAGTGCCACATCAGGAGGAAATGGAAAGGAATTGGTGATATTAATATTTTATTGAAGTTGAGGTGGAGGAAACTTTGTTGCTTAAACGCTGGCACTTCAAAAATCTTTTCGAACGTCTTGCACTGTGGATTGTCTTAGTTTGCATAACCTTCCCCGCTTTGCTGATTCTTGAAACAGGAACTGCGTCTAACATGTTCTTCTTTCAAAGAGTTTGTATGTTAAAGTTAGCAGAGTTGACCTTGTTATCGTAGAATCACAGAATCATTAAGGTTGGAAAAGGTTGGAAAAAAATTAAGGAAAAGATTAAGGTTGGAAAAGCCCTCCAAGCTCATCTGGTCCAACCATCCCCCTACCACCAATGTCACCACTAAACCATGTCCCCAGGCACCATGTCCAACCTTTCCTTGAACACCCCCAGGGATGGTGACGCCACCACCTCCCCGGGCAACCCGTCCCAATGCCTGACTGCTCTTTCTGAGGAGAAATGTCTCCTCATTTCCAACCTGAACCTCCCCTGGCACAACTTGAGACATTAGTCGAGGTTTAGAGCATCCTGCCCTCTGTCTGATCTTTGAGATCTTCCTTAGCCCCTCCATGTGATCTGTTGGGGGCCCTGTCTTGATCACAAAATGTTGGGCCCCTTCTGCATTTCCCACCCTTTTGAAGGCCACTTTGCCACTACCCCCGGGAGGCACAGTGCCTCCCATGGAACAGAAGGGGGATGGAGAGCCCTTTCAGTAACCCACAGCTTATGGATAGACTACTTACACAAGGCTTGTGGGTGCTAAATACCTCAATTTTAGCCATATCATGTGGCAAATTTTCCTTTTCTGAGTCCTTTAATGGCTGGAATCCTATGCAAGGCAGGTGCCATCTCTTTAGGACTTGGGTGCATCCCCTCCCACCTCTTACTTACAATACCATTTTGGGAGTCCAGTAGCTCCTAACTCCTTAGAGTAGGGGCCTCCATGCATTGCTCTAAATGCCAGGACTTTGCAGCGGTTTAACTCTTGTGGAGCAGTATTCATTCCAAGATTTGGATGAGCTCTGTGCAGGAGACTGTTGAGTGGCCGAGTGGTTTAGAAATACCTCTCAAGTTCGTACCATGCCAGCGATTGTGGCAGAACAGTGAGGAGTTCAGGGAAATGTTGTGCTGGTTTAGCTGTTGCTGTTTTCACTGATATTTCCATCTGCTCACTGATTAGTAGTAGCATTCTGCAGTAGCTTCTGCAAGCCATACTTCTATTTATTGATTTCAGTGCATGGGCTGCAGCTTCGGATACAAAGATCACCTATTTAGTATCACGTTGTCATGCGGTAGGTTATTAATTTCCCGTTATTAAGTGTGGGTTCCAGTTATTCAGCCTGCAAGAGGACCTTTGTGTGTTATATATCGAGTGTGATTGTATTTCACTGCAGGTTAATTTTGACCCGTGCATTAAGTGACCCTCCAAGGAGAGGGGGAAAAAAAACCTGAATTCTTTGTATAATTTCAGCTAGATTGATGGGCTGCTGCTGCCCTAAGCAATATAGCTGTTGAAAGCTTTTTTAAATGTGCTTTTTGCAGCTTCCTTTTCTAAAAATAGATATTCATCTGTAGGTAGATGGCAAGTGAAAATGGAAATGAGTAATTTTCTTCCTTTCCTTTGGAATATCTGAGTGATGTGAAGGAAATAATCAGTTTGGCTTGATGGGTACTTGTGTGAGACGTGTCTTCATCTGTCGTCGCAGTGGTACATGGAAGTGAGCACGTGTTGTTTTATGTTGCCCTTGTGCTTTTACAGAAATTTTACAGAATTTTTACACTAGCTTCATTTCTGAATGCAAGATATCTGCAGGGAAGTCTAAACAGTCTTTGAGTCAAACACCTTGCACAACCACTCAGCTGAAATGAAGGCTGGTAGAAGTTCTGCTGTGCTTATGCCTCTCACAACGCCAAACATCCCTGAAAGCTCATCCTGACCTTGTGTTTGGCCTGCAGACTGCTCTGTGGGCTAGGAGATGTAATAGGAGGCAGTAGCGTGGACTGTTGGGTATAAATTAGTCTGGCTTCTCGAGGAAAGGAGGTGGAGGCAACTCTCTGTGTTGGATGAGTTTTGAAACTCTCAGCTGACAGTCAGAATTTTCCGAGGTGTAAAGGTTTGAAAATAATTGTTTCCTCAGTGGCTGTAGGAAACAGAGGGAACAGGAGAGGCCCTGTAGTTTTCTTGAGGGGAAGGTAGTGAGGTGAGTTCTTGCTGTCTGGCGAATAGGAGAAGACAGCTGAAACTCTTAAGAAGAAAATTGTTTTGAGTTCAGGCTTCCTGAGAGAGCTGCTGCAATGAGACAGACCTTGTTGACTCAGATGCGTGTTGAAAATGCTGTTTTAAAATGCTGTGTTCCAAAGCTCTGTACCTAACAAAAGCCAAGAAAAATCTCATTGCCAATAGACGTGATTCTTCCAGGTTTTAATGTTGACGCTACAAAATGATCCTCCGTCTTTGGAAACTGGTGTGCAAGATAAAGAGATGCTGAAGAAGTATGGGAAATCTTTTAGGAAGATGATTTCTTCATGCCTACAAAAAGACCCTGAAAAAAGGTGAGAACTGGTAACACCAAAGTAAACTTAAGAAAAACAAAATGTCAAAACTCCTCTCCAACCTTGTGGTCACGGTGAACACAGCAATTCTGCTGTGTAGCTGCAAATTCTTCTGGCTGTCCTTATTTTTAAGGATAAACGCCTGTCGTCATGTCTGGCCAGGGCATGCATCTTTCATTTGGGTTAACAAGGGCATCCCAGGCCCCTATTGCATGGGACCATTCTCCCCCTTTCTGCCTCCAACAGGTGACTGCAGTTCATGGTTTGTTTCTAGTCAAAGCTGCTCGGTGTTTGTAAATCAGCAATTACATGTTGGGCAGCATGTGTTCATTTGCGAAGCTTCGTAAATAAACTTCTTAAAATTTGCCAGTGTAAAGAAGGCTTTCTGCGTCAATTGACTTGATTAATTATGTCATATTTGTTTTGGGGGGAACAAAAATCAGGAAAAAACACTGGCAAATTTTACCCAACATGTTTTTGCCAATACAAATTGCTTAAGTGACCTGACGACACTTCCAGTCTTCCTTCTACCAGTAGCTTGACTGCTGCGTGGCGTTAGAAATATCACTGAGGGGGTGGTGTGTATGCTGTGGTTCCCAGGATAGCTTTATTTTGTTATGTTGTGGCAGCATCTGAAGCTGTGTGAAGGTCCAGCTGGCTACGGCGCTGTTTAAAACCCACAGCCCATCGCACAGGAGAGCCTCAGCGAAGCTGGTTAAAGGCGTGTTTGTCCTGCATTATGAACAGCATTCCTTCAAATACAAAGCTAAAAAACCACACGTTTCCACAGCTGGATTTTTACGTTTATACCACTTAATTTTCTTTTGTCCTCAGTAAGCAAGCTAATTCTGGAAGGAGAAAAGTCCCTTCCTAAATTACGAATAATGAAGACGTTTTGCAGTTCCCTGCTGTGACAGATCCTGAAACAAAGGCTTCTTACACGTTGCGAGATGGGGTCTCTCTCTTCTAACAAGCTTTACATCTGAAATGCTTAATGAATCCAGCGGAGTGCTTGATAAATGCTGATAGCAGTTGTTTGTTTTTTTTTTTCCCCAGCTTGATATTTTTCTTCCTCATTTTTAAAGCATGTCCTGCCCCTGCAGGTTAGAATGTGTTAACCATAATCACCTGGAATTGTGGCATCCCCCTTCTTTCTTCTCAAGCACCACTAACGGCTACTGTCATCATCTTTACTATGGGAGCAGGAGGTCTCCTGTAAAGAGCAACTTGCAGAATCAGATACGTTTAAGCAGGTGTACACGTTGTTAAAGAGAAGCTAGTGAATCGCTTTTAAATTATCTTTGCTCCCTTATAGCAGCGTGCAGTTGGGAAATGTTGTGAGCTGGTACTTCCTCATGGAGGTCTGAGTCTTTAGAAAACTCCTTCTAAACTGACCAAGGGATGGCTTTTACTTCTCAGTATTGGTCCTAAAGCGTAACTTAAAAGGGAAAATAATTTGGACTTGATGTTAGACAAAGGTTCTTTGTCCCGCTTGCATTTAATAGAACTAATTGCACGTGTATAATCAAGGGTCTCTGAAATAGCTCAGTCACTTGCACATGGCAAGTACTGCCTCCTGCTGTAGGTGAGGATCCTTTGTCTCAGCAAATTCCTTCTGTGGTCCTATCAGCTAGGCTCTGAGGTTCAAGTTCAGCATCCAAATGGGACCGTTCTCTGCCCAGTTAACTCACAACAGGCTTTGATGGGAATATACTGACACTTAAAGGTCTGGTGGTGTAAAATTTACTATAAATAAGTCGACTGGCTTTTAGGGCAGTTGTACAGGAGAAGCTGATGCCCTTAGGAGTTGTCCTGTTACAGCTGCAGCAACCTGGAAGACTCTTGCCTTGAAAGGGAACATTTGTAATGTTTTCTCTCTGTTTTTATTGACAGACCGACAGCAGCAGAACTTTTAAGACACAAATTTTTCACGAAAGCAAAGGTAAGAAAACACTTCCTAAGCTGATCGGTGCAGAGGCAGGAGAGAGGAGAATAGGTATGGTGAAAGCTTTACTGGCGTGAACGCGTGCCGTTTCACTTGGGGCCAGCATAGCTGGCTGGGTTGAATGGGTCATTGTGAACGGACAGAATGAAACCTCTCTTCTCTACCTCCTCGTGTATGCCACCATTAGGAGAAATTATTTAGAAATTCTCGAGCATTTAAATGGCTTTCAGTGGGTTTGGGCTTTTTTCTCCTCTTGTAACGGTGCCATTCTGGCTGCGTGGCCGGCCATAAAGGTCTCTGTGGCAGTAACTGTAGCTTGTATTTTAGTGAGCTCTCTAATCAGTCTCTATGCAAAACAGTGAATAAGGCCCACTGTGTGGAGGGTTACCTGACCCTATTACGCCCTGTAATGGAAAAGTGAAAATCCTATGACATAAAATAGTAGGAAATTCTGGTTTATAGCCATAAGGCAAACAGCCAGCGAGCATTTATCTACTTAGTGCCTGCCGATCAGTGCCTATGCCATCTGTGAAGTCTTGTTGGGGGACACAAACCATAATAAGGGAGAATTTAATTTCCAGGGGAATGAGGAAACGTTTTCTGTGTGCTTATTTTTTTTTTTTTTTGTGGCATATTTGTCATCAAAATAACGGGGTTTATAGCAGAACACCAGTAAAGTTTCAAAAAGATTTCCAAACCTGGGATAGCATGGCAGCGTCAGCACTTAATGAAAGTAGTACTCAGCTCCCAAATTCGTAGATAAAGGAGCAGGGTGTCCTATTAAAGTTAACACAAATCCAGTACGTGCAACCAAAGAAGTCTAGAGGTGAGCCAGCTTAGGAAATGTAAGAGGTTGCTTTAGGGCAAGTTTAGTTGATGTCTGCACTTTTGACAGCATTAACTAGGTTTTTGTTATCCCTAATGGGGTTTTAGGCAACTGAATTGTTTGCATCCGTGTACTGAATGCACGTTGTGTGTCCAAAGTGACAAGGAGATGGCTTACACATTGCTGACCTTTCTCTGTGTGGCTGATGTTTTAGTTCATGTTACACTTCACCGTGTACAAAATCTCTTTCATGCTTTCATTAAACGGCTACAGAGTACCATATTAGCACATGTGGTGATAGAAAATTGACGTTATTGCAAATGAGGCAATACTTAAACCCAGAGTGAAAATATATGCCAGTTAGCGCTCAGGGTTAAATGACTTTCAGACGTCGGCCACTGCCAAGCTGACAGCTGTAACGTGAGGATGGGGGAGTCCAGCCTCTACACGCTTATACTGAACCAAATATAAATCCAGTTTATATTATATAAAAATATGTTTTAATAATGTTGAGAGCCATGTATCAAAATGCAGTTGTTTGAGGAAATTTAATACAGCAAAGCATCACAGCAGTTTCCCAATATCTAACTTACTGTGATGACTGCATTTACTTCCTTTCTAAACTTCGCGTGTGCTGTGCATTTAACTCCTGCTGCCCCAGTTCCTGCGTATCATTACCCCTGCATGTGGGGCTTCCCGCGTCCTGGCCTGACATCTGAGGCTTGCCTTTGACAGTAGGACAGGCATAAATTTAGGGATAGGAAACAGCAAAGTGGCTAGATCCAGATGCTGTAATATCTGCAAAGGGAAGAACCTAAAACGTCTCAGCAGGGTATCAGATGCTGTGATGTAATGAGTATATCATGTTCCCCAGTAAGTCAGCCGCTTTTATACAACTCCTCAATCGTTAACTTCTTATCAGTGTGTGCAGGAAAAGTGTGACTGCTAATTTAAAAGGTATTTAAGATGAAACATCATATACTGTAGTCCAAAGGAGGAAAGTGATTAACTTTTTTTAGAGCTCAGTTCTTTGAGGGGAGGAGAGTGCAAAGCACATAAAACACTTTCTGCTAAAAATACTTTAAGCAGTTTCATTTTCAGAGGCACTGAAGGAATCAAAGGGTATTTTCAGCAATGTAAATATTTGGTGATTTTTTTTTTTTCAGAATAAAGAGTTTTTACAAGAAAAGATGTTACAGAGAGCACCGACAATTACTGAAAGATCCAAAAAGGTACTGTAAAGATCCTGGGCTCTTGCTATTACAGTTGTATTAGTTTTTATGCTTGTTTTTAAATTTTTTTATGAGAGTTATAGTAGTATAGCATTTTCTAGATAGAGCTAGATATTTTAATAAAATAATTAAATGCCCTGGCCGAAGATGCTCTTGTGCATTTCTACTTTAAAAAAATAATAATAAAAATTGTAGAAGCTGTCCTCTTGACATTTCTTTTCTCTGTCTTTGTGCTGAGCAGGTAAGGAGAGTCCCAGGTTCCAGTGGACGTCTTCATAAGACTGAAGATGGTGGCTGGGAGTGGAGTGATGACGAGCTAGACGAAGAAAGTGAGGAAGGCAGAGCAGCAATTTCACAGCTCAGGGTGGGTCCTCAGACTCTGATATCTCTGATTTGTTTTCTATCTATAGTATGTCTAAATATCCCTGAGAAGCATGCAGCCTTGTTTGAAGTATGGTTCACAGTAAGCTGTTGTTATCCCGCCCCTTGAGCTTGCAGCCAAACCAGAGGAAGCAGGCTGAAGGTTAAAGAAAGTCTATTGATCTCTTTTCTGTACTCGTTCTGGGGCACAGCTGCTCTAATTCAGGGGTGTTGAGTGTAACTGGGAACATGAAGTCAGACGACCTTCTCCCATCTCAGCATACTAATGCACTTGAGCTGGGATATTCTCTTTAGGGGTACTGACTGCTCGAGACGCTGTCTTCTGGAAGTGTCAGGAGAGGTTTTGTCCTGCTGCCCTCTCCAGGATGGAACTGAAATCGGTATGGCCTGTGCTTATGGCTGATAGCTGAACCACAGAGGGCCTAGCTCTGTACTACCGGTTACACTGAAATTAGCCCTTAGTAGAAAATCCTGTGGCATCCCTGAAGTTGCAAGGAGTGATTGGTCTAGCACTTGAAAATCCTCCCAAAAAACGCTTCACCCAGCACACCCACCCCACAGCCTAACCCCTAAGGAGCACAGAAGAGTAGTGCACAGTGCCCGACTACTTAAAGATTACAATTCATTTCCAGATTGCCTTCCTCCCAGTGGGTGGCGGCGCAGATTTTGACTATAATGGCTTGCTTGTATTCACGGTTCCATTGCCAATGCGGTGGGTAGCATGAAGTGGGCTGAGCATTTTAATTGTTCTGGAGATGAATTAGTGACACAGGGAAAGATATTTAAAGGAAGCTTTTCAGTATCAAAGGGGAAAAAATATTTTTGGTTTGAAGCATTTATTACTTTGTAACTTTCACTTTTCTCATTCCTTCTACTGCTGATCTGTGTAGACACTTAAACATTAAAAGCAAGATTTTGTCTTTAGCATCTTTGGAAATGCTTGGGGGTCTAAAGGTATTATTATTAATAAATGTATTATTAATTTAAATGTTTAAATGTATTATTCATGCAATAATTCCACATAGTAATTTGTGGCAATAGCTATTGTGACTATAAAAGAGCTTATTATATCAAGCTTCATATATAGTCAAGGAGGATCTCTTGGTGTCAGGTGGGTACTACTGAAAGTCACAGAATTATTTAGGTTGGAAAAGACCTCTAAGATCGTCTGGTCCAACCTTTAACCTAGCACTGCCAAGTCTGCCATTAAGCCATGTCCCTAAGCTCTACATCTCCACGTTTGAAGACCTCCAGGGATGGTGACTCAACCACTTCTCCGGGCAGCCTGTTCCAATACTTCACGACCATTTCAGTGAAGAATTTTTTTCTAATATCCATCCTAAACCTCCTCTGGCACAACTTAAGGTCATTTCCTCTTGTTCTTTTTCCTTTATAAACTCAAATCTTCTAAATCCCTCTTGTAGCGTACAATGATCAATTTTTAGGATGGAATACTGTAAAAGATCCTACCTCTATTTCAGGGATTACTTAGAATTTGTTCTATCTTGTATCTAAGCTCAGAGTCCTATGAATTACCACTGCTTACTGTGTTTTGAACAGTACTTAATTGTTTCATTCCTTTTAAACAGAAAACAACACAGGTTTACAAGCTCCTTTTCAAGCGAGTTTATTTTCTGGGAGCTTTGGCATAGTTCCTTGTACTTCTGTCTGTTCTTATCTCTTCAATTTAGGCCATGCTTGGCCTTAAGTTTTAGGCCTCCCATTCAAGAAACCTTTAGTCTTTTAACAAAGGATGGTTGTTGGAGCAGCAGGTCTCAATTCAGCTACTCTAAATGTAGAAGAATATTGCCATTTTGGGGACACCCTGTGTAGATACAACATGGATCTTCAGGAGGCCAATTCCAGTATGGAGGTCAGGAAGGCGTCTTGGACCATGCTGTCTGCTTAGGCGCCTGAGTCCTACCGTGGATGTCTTTCCACTGCACAGCTTTTGAGTCATTTTCTTCAGCCTGAAGGTGAAAGAACAGGAATGCCTGTGCACCTCTTGCATTTGATCCCTTTTCAGGCAGTCTTAAGACTTGGATCTAAACTGCCAATGTTTGCTCTGAATACAGGGATGTTACTGAGGACGAGTGCCAATGCTGCGTTTTGACCATATTTCAAACACCATATAAATTCCACCTGCCTGTAATCCCATTGCAATTTTAACTAAATTGTTGAGCAGAATGACTTACATTCACTGAGCGTCACCTTTTATTCCAACTACACCTGCGTTTTACTGCTGTCACCCTTAAAGGGTAGCTTGCCCATTGACTTTATTTGCTAAAGTACTTCAGTTCTATCCTGTATAAAAGCTTATACATAAAGTGTTTGTATTTTTTTGATTGTGTCCACTTTACAGAAAAAAATAGCGTGAAATTAATATGTACAAATGTGTGCTTTGCAAGTCTGTTGCTAGGAGTGCACCCGAAAGCAGATAAATACTTGTAAACGGAACCAGAAATTTCTGCCTAATTGATTGAATATGCGAACTTGCTGGCTCAACTTTACATTTTATATCTGAATCCTTGCTGAACTTCCTTGCTCTTTGCATTTAAAACCTTGAATTCAAACTAAAACAATTGCAGTATGTGGGTTTTTAAATCGTTCACCTTCCTTTACTCAATAAATCTCCGTAACGGCATGTGGTGTGGTCAGATTTCACTGGTTGCTCCCGTCTTGGGTTACACAGGCAAAAGTAAATTAATATATTTAAGCACATCCCCAAAGTCATCCTACTTGGGCCTTAAATTAATGACTTCTGATGTTTATCTTATTTCCATTCTGCCTGTTCATGTTTTTCCTTAGTTTACCTCTGTCTGCCATTTATCTGGGTTGGTTGGTAGCTGTGGGGCAGGGCCAGTGTCTCCAAACTTGTCTGTGCAGTGTCTAGCACACTGTGATCTTTCAGACAAGCTCCTTTTAGTTATTCCTCGAGGCATCCGGGTACTCTAGATGTGAACTTTCTGCCTGAAAGAACAACATTGAAGCTGTGGCCTGCAGATATGGAACGTAGCTGTTTATCTCGGGGAGCAATGCCACATTTTTTGTCTTTTCCTGGTCACTGTCAAGTGAAGGTTTAAGATATCGAGATGGATTTCAGCCTTTACCCTTCCAGGTTGGATTTCAGCTTTTACCTTTCCAGCTGTGTGACTTTTTTTTCCTGACACTGTCTGCACTTAGTCACTGGGAAGGAACTGTTCCTTCTCCTCCTGGCCAGAGGACTTTTTGCAAGTGGCTGTTCTGTGAATAAAACATTTTATTTTCTCTCGTGAGATGCCTCTGGGTCATCCATTACAAATCATCCTGACCTGCACTGGTTAAGTTAGTGGCACTGGTTAGTGCATGAACTGCCACTAGTCAGTGGCACAATGAAACTTTTGCTCTTCTTTCAGGCTTGTACTGTCCTGACCACAACCTGTATTTTAGACCTCTAGGCAGAGAAAGAAGATTTAATTTGTTAATCCCAGCATGGACCAAGCCATCCTACCTATCTTGTCTTCAGGCAGTAATTGACCCGTTGGGAGTCAGAGCTGCAGGATATCTTAATTACAGAGATTCCCTGGAATCCTTGGCAATTCCTTTCTGTTCACGTGAAATAACTGATGCTTGTTGTCTTTGCTTGCTGATAAGCAAGGCCTGGCCACGTTGCTATGACTGCACTTTCCTCTCCATTCCTCTGGTAGTTGCACTGCTGAACTCGTGCATGGCCGTCAGTTTTCTGCTCTCTCTCATGGAGAGCACAGCGTGGTGCAGAGTCCAAGGGCAAGAAGAAGCAGGCAAGAGATTTCTTTCTCTAAAGCAGCACATGTAAGGCTGAGGCAGATCTGTTGCTTATATTTCTCTGCAAGACTTGGGTACCTTAAAATGGATTTTGCCATCTCAGTGCGCGAGCAGTTTGATCCAATCTGAATGATCTTCAAGGGTGCTCGGTTTTGCTGTTGGTTAATTATTACAGCAGCTAAAGTATTGTATACGCTGTTTGTCAACTGCAATACTGCAGTATGATTGCAGGTTTTGAGGTATTATGATATGATTAGGTTGGCAACAGACTGTGGTTGCATTTTATTATGAAACTTAGTATGTCTACATAATTTGAAAACAATGTAGGTTTCATTTGTTCAGTGTGGCTCTGAAAGGTCCTTTAAGTCAGTAAATTGAATTTCTGTCAAGGCAATGATAACTTTTTCTTGTTTTTTTTTTTTTTTTTTTTCAGTCTCCCAGAGTGAAAGAACCTGTACAGAATTCAGAGGTAAGTTTTAAATGCAAACGTCTTCCTGAATTGATGACTTCTTGTTACTTCTGTTACAAGGAGTGTGTTTTTATTAGCCTTCGAAAACAATATTGTGTAAACTAGAAGCTAGTATCTGGCTGAGCTGTGCTTGAAAACCTCCACAGAAATTAATCACTGGCTATTTAATGCTAAGAGGTCATTCTAAGATAAATTTTATGCATATTTTTTCAGCTTTACTTGCTGTGGCAAAAGTTTGTAATATGACGAATTGATTGCAAGAAGCTAAACAGAGCAACAGTGTTCTGATTTCTTTAAAAATCTTTAAAGGTCTGTTGAGCATGATCTAATTCACTGGTTTGGAACCTATGTTCAAAACTGTGAAATAAATCTCTAATAGAATTAGATCATAAACAAAACTTCAGTTGCATTTTATAATCTGCATTCAGCTCTGTCCTGTGTTTCTTACATTATGAATATTAGTATATCTTATCTTTCAGTGATAGAGACTGTTTATCTTCTAGAGAATGTGTCATGTCTTTCCTTTCCCTACCTGTCTAGGAATATATAAAGAGTTTGGTCTCCGAGAAATTAGTTTTGGGTTAGGCTGCCCTGTTCTACTTTCACCTCTTTCCAAGGATTGATTATAAGAAATACTACAGTTCTGGGAGTGTAATTTTAAGCAAAGGCTAAATGGAAAGAAAAAGCTGAAAGCTGGAATCTGTTTGGGTTGAATTTCTCCACTGTGATACATCCCTTGATATATATTGTAGTTTGAAGGTCTAATGCCCAGGCTTTTAGACATGCAAGGTGAGTTACGTTTCCTTTAACTGAGTGGAGTAAGTTGGAGGGCACACTGAAGAAGAGACCAAGCTTACAGTTCTTTGCCTATCATGCCAAAATCAAATTCTCTGTTCTGAATAAGTCAAGAGGTTAAAAAAAAAAAGTTACTCATTTAGCTCCTTCCACCCCAATTATATTACGCACCTTTTTTTTTTGGAAGAACTTGCACTGTAGCTGAATGCACTTTTCTGTTGAATACCCCAGTGCTCCGACTCTGACATTCGTTTTATGAACAGATAAATTATTGATAGATATTGAAATGCTTTGCTAGGCTGTGTTCTCTGAATAGAAGTACAAACCGAAGCAGAGTTGCTGTGCTCTGACTGTATGGCTACTACAAAATATAAGTAGGCCTCAGATTTTGAGAAGGGGAAAATTGCTGGATAGGGCTGTTCTCTTCCAAGGTAGGAGGTGTTCTGCTTGCATCCAGCCTTGCAAGCATCAATATTTAATTTTGGTCCAAGATCCGCAGTCATGCTGCAATCTTGTTTATTTATCCTTTTTTACTGGTGAATAAAACTGAAAATGGCAGGGCAGAAGGGTCCCTGGACGTGAGGAAACATTAAACCTCTTGAACACCAACTTGGGATCAGTGCTAGTGTCCTTGGGGCCTGGGAATGCCTTTGGCATTAAACTTCTCTACGTGCTTTACGTGGCAAACAATTGCTTTGTGGGATGCAAGTGCTTGTGTCCAAACTTTGAGTTTTTTTTAACTCATTCAAACACCTTTTTGCTTGCAGCTATTCCCATCAGCCGAGCCGCAAGGTCCTTCACTCAGTGCTCCAGCACAGGCACCTACTCAACTACCTCAGGCTGCAGGACAAGTACCTGCACAACCTCAAGCTGCTGTACCTCCACCTAGCCAGGCTCCTCCAGCAGCCCCAGCAGCAGCCCAGGTGAGGTCTGACAGCCTTCATGCCAGTTTTCAGCTTTGCACTTCACCGTTCTGTTCAAGACATGCTAAAATGAGCTAAACCTTTAGAAATTGCTTGTCTGGGGTTGCGTTAGTGCTGCTGCTTGCATAGAAGAGACGGCTGGCCTGCTGGTTTGCAAAAAAAAAGACAGCCTTTAAAAAAGAGACTGGGCTCAGCAGTGTTTTGTTCTTATTCTGTGGGTGAGCAGTGATTTATGTTTTTCTGCTCTTCAGGGAGTGTAATGTTTGGCTTGAGGCAGGGTTAAAGGTAAGAAGGGAGAGTCGTTGCAGTGACAGCTGCTTGTTCCTGGTGTTTAAAGAGGCGCAGTGTGTTTAAGGTGCAGCACAAACAGGTTCTGATGGTGTGTGTCTCAGCATCGCTGCAGTCTATGGGATAAGAATGGAGACAAGCATGAGAAGAAGAAACCAGAACATCCAGGTTCTCCTGGCTTCAAAAGAGAGACAGGAAGCCTGAAACTGTCCTTGGATCAGTCAAAAATAGCAGAGAAACTCTGTCTTTGGGAAGCTCTGAATCTTGTGGTACTTTCAAACATCCATTTCAAGCAGAATGGATCCTTGAGGGGAAGAACAGGGGATGTAAAAGCTCGACAAGCCCCTGTTTAATTTTTAGCTACATCACTTTAAAGTGTAGGGTATAGGTCAGAAAGGCAGACGTGCCAAAGTTGGGAAAGAGCACTGACTTGTGTTTAAAAAGAGAAAAATGGCCAAACCAAATCATTGCTGGGATACTTGGAACATGTCTTGTGGCTTGCTGGAGTAAAGCACCGCCGAGTTTGCCAGGCTTCTGAGTGATGGCACCTCTTTATAAAAGACACTAATGTTCATATTTGTTGGTGGGCAGAGGCTGTCCCTGCTGAAGAGGTCCAAGATAGCATCACCCGTTGGCAGACCCAGAGGGAAGAAACTTGGCAGCGCTGGTTAGAAAAATAACTGAAATGACTCCTTCCTAGAAACATTTCGTTATTTTTATTATAAAGTAAGCGAAAAGATACGTATATCACTTCACTGCAGTCAGCTCATGTTCCTGTTTACAAAGCCATTAGAGCTGATGCTTTAGTCATTAAACAAAACCAGGAGGGTTGGGGGCTGTCACATTCTTGGCTACGTTAGAAGTAGCGTTAACGCTTAAATCAAATCCTTTCAAATCTCTTGAAAAGGGGCCAGTGTTTAATCCCGGCATTTTATGCAGCAGTTGAAACTCCAGCAGCAGTGAAGGCCGGGACTTGTCAGCTCAGTAAATTGATGTAGCGGCGTTGGCCTCAACGCAAGTGTTTTGATTTGCACTAGCAGAGCATCCTGCTCCCTGCCACTCGTCCCCAATAGCTTATTTGTTGGTAGCTTGGCCTGAGGTGAACTTCATACCCCTGTGTCAGTGCGTCCTTCACTATCCTATAGCTCTGCGTGTCACTCCGTTCTTCTTTATGGCTCTTTGTGTCAACATGCACCTCTTTATAGCTTTCTTTCGGTTCCTGTAACTCCTTGGCTACCTTTCTGCAGACCGATGGGCCCTTTGTGGGCTCTTGTTTGTTTTCACTGACCTGGTAAAACTTCTTCAGGCTTCAACAGGACCAAGAGTGTGGTCAGTAGCACTGAGCTGCATTCGTGGCACAAGAACACCAACAGATGGAGTAAAACACTACTCTTATACAAAGGCTGATCACCTTCTCTCATGAAAAAGTAAACGATCTAGATGAAAAAAGAACTTGGTCAAGATTTCTAGGCTTAAATTATCAGCCAGGCATTGTCTGTCTTGTTACTGCAGATTTAAAACCCCTGGCCGTGCACGTGCAGCACAGGTGATTTGCACAGTGGAAGAGTAACTGACTTTTTTCTGTTTTTTTTTTTTCTTCTTTTTGTGGAGTTTGATTAATAATTAGTACTTTACTGGAAGTATCACTAGTGTTATAAAGATGGATCCTTCCCACTGGAAGTCTGCTGCTGAGCGCTATAAAATGCTTTGACTGCGTGCACCAATAATTACTCAGAGGTAGTTTAGAAGTGAGAATAGGCAGCTCTGAATTCACTGCTAGATGCTCCTGAAGTTTTCAATTTCACTAAAAAATAATTGAAGAATATGCTAATCTACCAATTATTTTTCCCTAGGTGCTCTTCACAACTGTATCAGTTTTTTAAATCAGATATTTTGGGGCAGGGATTAAAGCATGTGAGGTCTTGAAGCTGTCGTGGGTGCCCCAAAACCTTAGTTTCTGAGGCAAAGCAAGCAGTCTCTTTACAGTTAGCGCCTTTTCTGAAGTTTCCTGCTGATTTGACATTTCTGATAGCTCAGTAGCTTTTCTTCTTTTAAAGACAATTGCAGAGAACCTCCTGAATTACTGTTTAAGTGTGAAGTTTTTCCATTTAATATTCATTGTTTTTCAAGTAGTGTCGTGGCTCCAACGATGGGTTAAACTTTAATTTGTATTTATAGTTGATCGAGGTTATCTCTAGGTTTAATACTAGAGAAAGGAGGTCTTTGTCTGTTTTAAAATAACGTAATCCTATTGCAGGCCCCACCTGCCCCTGCTGCAGCTCCGGTACAGGAAGATACAAAAGTTCCCATCAGCCTTGTACTAAGGTTAAGGTAAGGACACAAAACTGACCTGTTCTGGTAAGGTGAGTCTTTGTGGAGAGGGCCATGGGAGGAATTGTGTAGTGCATCTTGTCATCTGCCCTTTCAGTTAAAAGGGTGGTGGCCATGTATTGTTTGTCAGCCTGGATTTCATCCACCCTCGTGAAACTGGGGCTGAGAAAAGCAGTTTTCATCTTAGCTGCTTCTTCAGCCTGGCAAGAACTGTAGATTGAAAGAGGTTTTGATATTGGTATAAATCTCCCAAACTCTGATGGGCTGGGAAGGAAGGAATTAGCCGGGTTCCTTAAAGGGAGTCAGGGATTCAGGGGTCCTTGTGTTGTGGATCATCTGGGCATTGAGGCACAGCTTTAGACGTCAGCCAGTTCTGAGACTGAAGAGCTTTGTATTCAGTTCAAGCCATGGATTCTGGTTTATGTCCCTAGGAAAAGGAGAAAAAGGGTTGTAAGCGCACTCCACCATCATCATACAAGTTGGCCTTTCTTTTTTAAGGAACCTGGCTCACACCTCCTTAGGCATCTTGATTTTTGATAGGTACTGGGACTTCTGAACATCATCTCCCAGCCCTTCTTGGACAGTTGCATAATGTGTGTGCATCTGCAGAACGAGCAGATGCTCGCTTCCTCTGAAGGATGTGCTCTGAGGATAAAGCTGCCGGTAGCTACGAGTTGCTGCCAGTGGAACATGGCCTTATACCACGTTGTGGCCCTCATGTCTCCTGAAATTCAGCCCACTCGGGCTCTGGGAAGTTGACAGGCAGCCAGCGCTGAGGGCCTGGCTTCCAGCTGCACAGCCAAGCGAGCAGTTTTTGCCCTTCAAGGGGAAAAAGTGCAGGGGTGAACCCAGCTCTCTTCACAGACTGGTTCTTCGGTGATAGCACGTTCTTCTGGGCACCGCTCGGTGCAATGAAATGTTCTCTTCTATATAAAATGTTCTTCTTCCCACAGGAATTCGAAAAAAGAACTCAATGATATCCGATTTGAATTTACCCCAGGGAGAGGTGAGCTGGCGTGAAAGTCCTGCATGTGAGGGTGGGTTTGGGGAAGGGGGTCTTTTGTGTTCGGTGTTGTTTGGTTGTATCTGTAGAAGTGTCTCTCCATGGTGCTTTCCTAAGAGGGTATTCCAAGGCTTGCCTTACGTCTGGGCTGTTAGCAAGTGCTTGGAGCACTGCTGCTAGAGAGCACTCCTGTAAAACTCTCATGGACACGACCCAGGCATAGGCATTCAGTGAATTTTACAAAGTTGAATTTAGTTTCAGAGTTTCAGTGAATTTACTGAGTTTTACAGCATGGCTTAGAGCTGCCTCACTGCAGTGCTGTGGGCAGCAGGCTAGTTGACACCCACAAGTGTGTGCAGTTTATTCCCTTGCCCTTCTGTGGCTTTTGCTCCCCTCTTGAAAACAGCTAGCTAGAAGAATTGACTGAGGAACATCTCAGCACAAATGTTGCAGTTTGCTGGGCTCGTGCCCTCCACGTGGAAGGTCATGAATAACGTTTTTGCTGTTTGGTTTGTACAAGTTCCTTTTAGGTTTGCATGACACCTCCATCAGTTGGACAACTTCTTTTGCCTGGTAACTGGCTCTTGTGTTTCTCCCCAACAGATACTGCTGATGGTGTGTCTCAAGAACTAATTTCAGCAGGGCTTGTTGATGGCAGAGATCTGGTAATAGGTAAGTACGAATTGTTTCTTCTGCTCTAGCCATTCCAGTCACTTCTGCATCTTTAAAGTGACCTGATGAGTGGGTACGAGGAAAGTTCTCTGTGGCCTCCGTCCTCTTCTCCAACAGCTCCACAAAACTGCTGTTAATTTTAATTCTAGTGGCAGTTCTGTGCTAGTGCATTTAGGCAACCGTCAGGCCGCAGGCAGATGATCTAGTTGGAAAGATGATGAAGCAAATGTTCCTTGTAATGCAAAATGAAGGCTAATCAGCGCATTAGCTAAATCAATCTCATCTGACACAGGCACTGCCAAATCGCTGCACGAGCCTGTGCTGCTGAGAGGCTCTGTACAAGAGAGGTCTGGGACTGGAATCAGCCAGGCTTTTTAAATTTATTTTATTTTAAGGCAGGCTGCGGAAGGAAGTGTGAAGCGCACACGCACGTGATGCAGTTGGCCTAAGGCAACAGCACACATTGCTGCACTTCAAGGGCATGTGAATAGCTACCTCCAGCAACAGATTCCTAAACAAAAGTGTCCCTTTATGCAGCAGGGGAAACTTTGAACCATTAACAGCACCTGTGTACTTCAACTACAGCAAGCAAGACTTCCTTAAACACAGCCTGCAGCATCTGGGAAGGCTGAAAGTGCAGAAGGAACTGGGTATTCAGGTGCAGTCAGGTAGTTCATTATTCCTAATCCCATCACTTTGAGGAAAAACCTGTCTTTGAAAAAGAAGCATTGTAACAAGTGGCAGCATTTTCACAGTTCAAAGCTTTAGATTTAAGCAGACTGAGTCTAATGGAAGCCTAAACTTTCTGTATCTTTTTAAACAATTCTACGTTGGAGTAATATAAAGAGGCCTCGTGACTTTGGGATGTTTTTTCTCTAGCCTGTCCTAATATTTGCCCATTTTTCTTGTTGTCTGTATGTGATTTCAGTTGCAGCTAATTTGCAGAAAATTGTGGAAGAGCCCCAAGCAAACAGATCCGTCACTTTCAAACTGGTATTTATTCCTGTTCCCTAACTGAACAAGCTGTCACTCGCAAAGATAAAGCATTGCATAGGGGCGCCTGCGGTCGTCTCCTGTAGGCATCTGATGTATGCAATCCAAATCTAATGCTAACACAGACGTTCCCCTGTCCTGGCTAGAAAAGGTATCAAAATATTACAGGAAGGTTTTTTGGGGTATTTTGGGCTTGGAGGGTACACTGGCCCAGAACTGGCAGAAATACTTCAGGGCAGGTAAGTGGGCTAAGAAGTGCCACTGACTCCTTTCTTGGAGGAGGGTGGAGGAGAAGGGTCTTTGAGGAAGAAATTTGGGGTGAGGGACAGCTAAGAGAAGATAGGCTGGAAGAGGAGAGGTAAAAGCAGATGAAATCTTCGGAGATGGTGAAAGGCACAGGTAATTATAGTGGCACAGCGAGGGTGTAACCAGATTACTGGTAGTGAAAGCAGTGAATTATGTTACTTTTGACCTTTTCCGTGAATAAGTTGTTTTTGCTTCTTTCTCCCTGGTTGGTGCACGTAGCCCTAGTCAGAACAGGCATTGGCAAAGCTTCAGTCCCAGCCCTTCCTAGCTCCAAAAAAAAGGGGAAAAAAACAATTTAACTTAGGGTAGGGCCAGCTACTGAATGCAATGCTAAGCTGCCTGTAACTGCGCCCTCCCCAGACTGTATCTGATGTACCTCGTTGTGATAGGAAGCACGGTGTGTGTCGGAGGGCAGAGCATGTCTGGTGCTATTTGCATCTCTGTTCCTTGTGTTCCAGGCGTCTGGTGTCGAAGGCTCAGATATTCCCGATGATGGCAAACTTATAGGATTTGCACAGCTCAGCATCAGCTAAACAATGGTCCCAGGAGATGTTTCCCAACAGAGAACCCACATGTGCATATTCGTAATGCTTCTGTTAGCCTAAAAAAAACCACTACTGCCAAAGAATTGAACTACAGCCCCCTTCCTAGAAGCTTTAACATTTTCCTTAATAGGATCACAAACCTTCCTGAAATTACCGATGGCGTTTACACCTTTTGTAAACAAGTCTCATGTTTTTGTATGTCATCTCAAACATGCAGATCCAACATGTCATTGCCTGCATGTTCGTTTTATTATTGCCTTACTTTAAAGAAAAATACTACTGAGTACGAAGCGGGGGTTCCACTGCTCTGATGATCTCGCCTAAATGTTTGCTTACATGTGGTTTCATTTTTATTTTCACTTGCTATTTTTGCACAAGTTTTAATACTGAATGGATTTTTTTTGTTCTTAACCTTCTCCTTCCATCCGAAACACCAATGTACATGTTGTTTGGGTCACCTGGAGTGCTGAGAAATCTGCTTCTCTTCAGCTGTATTTTTAAAACTGCTGGTTTGAATGCTTGCACCTAAGAAAGCAAGCCAAGTCTTAACCCACAGGAGGGAGAGCCATCTTCCCTTGTGTTTGTGTTTTTGACAAGTTCCTTGACTTCGAGGTGTTAGAAGTCAGCTTCCCTTTGTAAACTGCCTTAATTTTTTGTTGTTGTTGGGTGTTGTTTTTTTTTTTTTTTTTTTTTTTTTACCATTTGGGTTCTTTCCACATGAGTGCCAGGCGTGGCATGAGGGCTGAACCTGCTGATTTACGTTAAGCAGTCCTTCCGCAAAACATGTCCTTCATCCTGCATCCTTAGACGTAGTCGGTCCGTAAAGCAGAACAATGAGGCGCTGCTGTCTGGACACTGGTCTTGCAGCTGATCAACAAACCAATTGATTGTCAGAGGGAGAGGAGATCTGTGTCACTCTGCGTTTGGAAAAGATGCACTTCAAACTGTTCTCGAGACCCGGTCTGTTATGCCTGGCTGTGCGAGTCCTCCCCGACGTGTTTCCCAGTCCTTTGCAAACTGGTACCCGTGGAACCATCCCTGTCGTGTTTTACAGCAATAAGGAATTGCCAGTAGAGTGGTATTACTGGGCAAGCGAGCACCGGACTGTGTCCCTCCTGCACTAATCGCTTGGGTCGTCAGCCTTCGCGGCGGCCCGAGCCTCGCCGTTTGATCAGGATGTCACTGAAACCCTGTCACACACGTATTTAGGTTGTATTTCTATGTGGTGTTGAATTTGAATTTCTACATGAATAATATAAATTATACTTTGCGTTTGATAAGAGACACTTGTAATGCAATATGTGAATAATAAATGGTGTTGATTTTTTTTTCCTACTGTTTCACAGTTGGCCTTTGTAACTGCTATTGGCTCTGGAGTGTTTTCTACACAGAAATTAGAAGCCTGTAATTTAACTCACAGATGGAAACGTGTTTGGTTTCCATCAGCCACAAACAATGCAGAAACAGAGTGTTAAAGCAGAATGACTGGGTTCAGTCAGGACTTATTTTTATTTCCAAGTCTTCTGATGAACAATCTTTATTTAAATATATTTTTCCTCTATGAGCAGCTGCGGAAGCTCCCTGCCTTGTGCATGCTCTTTTTATACTGCCCTAGTTCCTTTTAGCCTGTAGGAGGCTGTTGGCTCCGTCCCCATGGAGCTGCCGGCTCTCTGCAGCCCCGTGGCTGGTGAGTGTGAAGGGGAAGGAGAGGAGGAGGAGAGTCTGGGAGTGAGAGCACCCTGGGGTGCTGAGCAGAAGCCCCGACCAGCCAAGGAGGTGGGTGCCAGGAGTTGACGGGGGCTGGGTTTGGCTGCTCGTGTGCGTGCACGCGCGTGTGCCAGCTCTGGCACTTCCTCCTGTTATTCGACACAAAGCACTCCCGACGGCTTCCCCCAGCAAGCTTCTTAGCTTGGGGAAAAGCAGGCTGGCACCTTGATTTTTCATGTCGCCCCACGGCTGATGAGGATGTAGTCTTGGTACAGTATTATTTTTCCTTCTGCCTGCACGCCCTGGGGGCCTCCTGGTTCATTTGCGTACTGGTGCTGAGAGAGGTAGGACTCGAACCGCTCACACGGAACAACGCAGCCTCTATTTATTAAGTTATTCCCCACTTTCCCAAAGCCAGGACTTCGAGTGTGAGTTCACGCTAACCCAGGGCTCGTTAGTTTTTCACGGGAGAAAATAAGCAAGAAACTGATGTCATTTGCTCTGTAGCTCTCCAGGCGTTTTGGGTAGCAATCCAAATTTTTTACTTGGGCTATTACAGTGCTAGACAACTGTCTTTTCTGATGTTGTTCCAGTAAGTGCCAATGCTGTTCATAATTGTTTTCCAGTGTCATTAAGGATTTGTTTTTTTGTGCGAATTTCTGATCCGAACCTGAAAGCAGGTGGTAATTTTAAGTTCCTACTTTTAAGGACAATGCTCTGTTAATGAAAACGGATCCTCTTCACAACTTTGGTGTATTGTAGATTATAATGAGAGATGTAAAATATTCAGGCTTTTTTTCCTTTTTTGGACTTTGTATTTTACTGCATGTCTCTAATTTTTAATCAATAAAGAACAAATTGTCCATTGCCGTGTGTTCGGCGTGTGCTTTACGTGTCGTCGAGTTGGCTGGCGTGTCTTGGGGAGGGGGCTGGGGGTTTGTCCGAGTGGCATCCGCACCACCTGAGACATTTATTTGGGCGATGGGAGGCTTGGTGACCCCCGCAAGGACTCGATGGTGGCGGTCTATGAGAGTCTGCGCGGGGTTGGGGTCAGGGTGGCATTTAGGGCTGGATGCTGGGGGCTTCTCAGTAGCTGGAAGGTTTGCTCCAAGCTCTGCACACCCTGTGCAGCTGGGGATGAGCTTCTGCTGGCCAGGAACAGTATTGGAGTGGGATGATTTATATCCCGAGAGGTGTCTGGAGAACAAACTGCTCTCCCTCCTCTCCACCTCCAAACACTTGTTCTTTCCAACTTCTCCAGGGCAGACCTGATCCAAAGGTGCCTCCGAGGTCTTCCCTCTACATCTGAAGTGCAACCAGGACCTCAACAAAACGCACTGAAGGTGAGAGACCCCAGATACATCCACATCTCTCATCGTCTTGACGGTTCTTAGGCTGTTCCTCTCTAGGCACCGGTATCCCCTGCTGCAACACACTCCCGTGCCAGCGGTCATGCTTTGGGCTGCGAGGGAAGGACGTGTCAGAAGGGAAAGGTCTCTAAGTTTCCGGTCTTCTGTTAACTTTTCTTGCTAGGGCTCTCCGGCTTAGTTTGCCATTTTCTGCATCTATTTATCTTAAGGCGTTCCTCCTTAATGACCGATCCAGAGAACTTTACCTTGGGTGAACACAACTTCCAAGTTTAAGATGTGCGATGGGAAGGGATGATCTTGGTCACTGAATCTCAAGCCCTTCATCCGAGTCAACTTCTTAGCAGTCTTTCGAGCCTAACCTCACTCAAGAATCCCCAGAGAATGATACCCCAGTGCTCTCCCCTCCCTGCCTCTGTAAGAAATCCATTTATGGATGCTCCTAAAGCTTTTTGAAGCTGCCCTACACCAGGGCCTCACCGCCCTCCTGTGGGTCACTGGTCCATGCCAGTTGGCCGTGCTGCCCGTTCCTTTGGGCTTCCCTGCTCTCCTTACCACCTCCCCATCGCCTTCTCGCTATCTCCTCGCAGCCGATGAATTTGCACCTGGAAAGCAACCTGCCCTGGAGGGTGTGCACCTCCTGAAATTTCCGATTCACTCAATGGGAACGCAGCGTGGGTACAACTTCCAACCCGGAGCGCTGCACTTTCTTCAAGTTTACCTACTCCTTGTGGCTGCCTACAGCTGCCGGGCTTATCTTGGGTTTAAGTCTCGGTTCCAGACCTGGGAATCTGTCTTTGCAGATGCTGCTGTCTATGCCAGGCATCGGGGAAATTTTGAAAGCAGTTGTGTTTTTTTTGAGACATTTCAGAAATGGCTGGTGCCATTCTCCGTGCTTCCATGCCTCAGTGTCTTTCCACCAGTTTTGCCAGCTTTTTATGGTTCCAAACCTGGTCACACCACGAGTTCATTCCCTCCCGTCCCTCCTGTTGATCCTACAGATTTCTCTCTCGTTCTGTGACGAGGCGAGGTCAGGCTTTTCTTGGGGTTTCTGCCTGAGCACAGTTGCTTTCCCTTTGTCCTAAAAGTGGCATCAGCTCTTCCTTCTGGCCGTGTTTTGTGCCAGTCCTGGTGCAGGCAGCCCATGACTGGTGTCTGACCGACCCTCCTGGGCTTTCCCATTTCAGCTGTGGTGGAGAAGAGTGGGTGAGGCCGCTTAGGGCCCGGAACTCCTTTTACCACAGAGGCAGAAGACAGAGAGGGGAGATGGTACGGGGAAGCCGCGGAAGATGAAGGAAACGGAGTCTCCCGTCGGCTGGGATGGCAGCCAGCTGGCCGCCCTTCCTCTGGCTCTGCCCAGCCGTTAGCATCACTCCATTTCTTGGACTTTTCCCAGCTCCGCATCACGCTGGGCTGTCTTGGCCTCCGTGAACCTTGCTCACTCGAGTAGAGCAAGCGCCTGCAATTGATTCGGACAATTCGGTCTTCCCCCGTGTCATTGCCACACGGCCCTGGCAGAGGCACGATCCAGATCTCCTGAAGCAGGGGTTGGTTCTGCACGCTTTACCCAGTACGAGACACCGTATGTGGGTGGCCCAGAAATGATTAATGTGTTACACAGTGTACTTAGGACATGTAAAACATCAGGCGTTAAGTCTCTCCTGAAGAGACTGCATATTTGTAGTGCCTGCCCACGTCTGCAGAGCTTATCTTGGGATTAAACATTAATTCCAGCCCGCAGGAAAGTCTGTCCCAGCACTGTCCTCTTCCCGACTCAGCTGACAATGTCGGGCATCGGGGAAATTCTGAAGGCAGTTGGTGATTTTGGGACATTTCAGAAACGGCTGGTGCTCTTCTCCGTGCTCCCATGCCTCAGCCTGGCCTTCCACCAGTTTTGCCAGCTTTTTATGGTTCCAAACCTGCCTCATTACTGCAACACCAGCTGGATCCGTGCCGTCGGCCCCAACCTGACCGAGGAGGAGCAGCTGAACCTCACCGTGCCCCGCGACGCGGACGGGGCGTACGAGCAGTGCTCCATGTACTCGCCCGTGGACTGGGACCTCGGCTCCATCGTGGCGTACGGCCTGAACGCCACGGAGAAGTGCAGCAGTGGCTGGGTGTACCCCTCAGCACAGCAGCCGTCCCTGCTCACCGAGGTCTGTAAATGCCTTTTGACGCCGTGGGGACGTGGAGGGGAAGGGATGGACGGGAGCCTCCTGTCCTGCACTTTGTGGAAGGCCAAGGCAGAGGCGGTGTGGGGCTGAGTCCAGCACATGCTCTGCTCACCATACAGCCCCTTGCCAGCACCCAAGTAACTCACGGTACCTGGCCTGGGGGGACATTTTGGGTCTCCCTGCCACAGTTTCCCCTATTCTGCTGCCTGGTTCTCCTCACAGCACCTTCCCTCTGAAAGACATTTACTTTCCAAGAGCTTTAATTTGCCCTTGAGTTTTCTGGGACCTCCAGAGCCCTTCAGGGCTTAGACAAGATGTGGTCCTTATGGGCCATGCAGATGAGCAAAGGCCCTGCCTCCTGGCATCTCCAACATCTCCCTCTCTGCACCTCTCTTCTTCTCTCTCCCCACATTCCTCCCTCTTTCCTCTCTCAGTCTTTCCTCCCTCCCAGCTCCAACTTTCTCTTGGGCACCTTCCTGTGGGCTAAAACCAGATGAGGGAGCCCAGCCTCTGCCATTTCCAAAGGTTCCTCGGCTCCCCTGGAGCCCTGTGTCCTGCCTCCAGCCTGTCCCACCCTGCCCGGCCTTTGCAGCCAGGGCAGCCAGGTGCTGGGACCCCTCTCCGAGGCCCCACTTCACCCAACACTTCCCAGCCAGGAGGCTCCCTTGGGCTGCCTGGCCTTGACGCACTCCTGCAGGTCCCGGTGCTTGGGGCATCGCTGAGTGCCCAGGGGTCTGTCCCACCTCCAACTTGTGCAGCTCATGCACACGATAAAGACTTGCATCCTTGGGAGAGGGATCTCTGCTTCCAGGGGCTAAGGCGAGAGCCCGGGCACCCACCTCCTGTCCCCACCCAGGGCCAGACGTGCTGCCCGTCCTGAGAAAGCAGCTGCCCAGCTGGGACCTGGCAGGGACAAAAGCAGCTGTGTTTCCCTCCTCCAGTTCGACCTCGTGTGCGACAGGAAGGACCTGAATGACATCTCCCAGTCTGTCTACATGCTGGGACTGTTCCTGGGAGCCATGATCTTTGGGCCACTAAGCGACAGGTGAGGACACACAAGGAATTGCCCATGGTCTCCTATAAACCAGCAGTGTGTAGTGTCATGCACTGCTCCAGGACTGGCTGGCCACAACACTGTGTATTTGGTCACTGCTCCTCACTCACAGTGACTGTCCCAAAATTACAGTGACCCTGACCAAAGTCCTTAGGCCTTGTGTGAACATGGAGTGGAAAAGTAGAGGGCAAAGTGTCTGCATAGAGTGTTTCACATGTAAATTGCGAGTAGTCTGATCCTCATTGCCCTCAAGAAAGTCCTCTATGAATGGTTCCACATCATTGTGTATCCCTCCAGGCTCTACCCCATCTCATCCCATGGGGTCTCTCCAGATACCAGCTGTGTCCTCCCTCTTCCTCCACAGGATCGGCCGCCGGCCAGTCCTTCTGATCTCCATCTTCCTCCAGGGCTTTTTTGGTGTGGGAATTGCCTTTGTGCCCCATTTCTACGTATACATGGCCTTCAGATGTGTCGTGGGGGCTTCAGTGTCAGGGATCAACATGACCTTACTGGCTTTAGGTGAGTAGGATGCCCTTACCCTGAGGCAGATGTATGCGGTCTCTCAAGATGCAGTAGAAATGGCCTAAAAAGAAATAAAAAGTCGTCCAGTACATCTTGAAAAACGTCCTCCCAAATGAATGGCTCATGTTTTAACATGAGCAGGACAGTCAGCTTGACACGTCTCAGTGGCTTCTGCAGCCGGTTTGCTGAGGAGGCAATACAGAGGGGTGAGGACAGGTCTTGATTGTCACTGCCCTTTGGCATCTCGCCAAGCCTGAGTGAGAGCCACGGAGGGCATCTGGAAGATGGCAACGCTCAGATGAGGACAAGGGGACTGCCTCCCAGATGGGGTGGTCAACATGGGGAGAGAGCCCAAGGGTCTGGGATACCATTGATGGGCCCCAAACCCTGCCCCAGCAAGGGGATATCTGGATGCTGGGAGCAGAGAGGCGAGGTACATGAGCTTTACGTCCTCTTGCAGATGTCTGGGCTGGTGTACTTTACCCTAGTTATACTCATGGCTGACAGGACACCCTGGGGTTAAGGAGAGGTGATGCAGCTCATGAAACACTGGTGACTTGCACGTGTGTTAGACATCATTGTTCTGACTGCTGCTGCCTTCTCCTCAGGTCCTGGAGGAGAGGCTCCAGGGGATACAAACTGCTTGAATAAGGGGAAATCATTCATGTCAATGACCCTCAATATTCATTCTTCTTTTCAGCTACGGAATGGGTTGGGGTCTCCTATCGACCACGTGCAGTGCTTATTACTCACTGCTGTTTTGCCATTGGACAAATGATTTTGGCTGGCTTGAGCTATGGGATTCGTAACTGGAGGTTGCTGGAAATTGCAGGATCTGCTCCTATATTTGCCCTTTTCTTCTTCATCTGGTAAGTGGCAGGTGGGCAGTACGCTCCTTGCAGGCATGACAGATGCCGGAGGGCTTTCTGCAGAGCTCAGCACATCTCCCTGGGCCACTGGGCCTTGGAGAGCAGCAGCTGCTTTGGTTCAGGTCCTCAGATGTGGCCTAAACGTAGCCCTGCGAAGCCTGACCTGAGGAGGTATTTAGACCCAACTGGCACACATCGTGCCCATTACTTGCAGGGCCTGGTTGCAGGGAGATGGGCTCTGAGGAAAGTCAGCAGGTCACAGCGGCATCTGCTGCTTTCATCTCCTTGGCAGGGTGCTACCAGAGTCGGCTCGATGGCTGGTGACAAAAGGCAAAATAGAAGAAGCTAAGAAGGTCCTTCAGAAAGCAGCATCCATCAACAAGCGCACCATCCCACCGGGACTCCTTGAGCAGGTACCAAAACCATGGGGGGAGCTGCTCGTCCTCAGAGACCTGCCTCTGAGCGTGGCTTTGTAGCACTCCTTGGAGCTGGGCTCACCTGGTAAACATTTTTCCATGAACGCTGGGATCATTTAGGGTTAGGCTTTTCTTTAGTGAGGACTGTACAAGTGTGGAGGATGAGCATGAGGTCCCTGCTCTGTGGTTTCCATGTCTAAATGCCCAAAGGGGTGGAGTTATTTACGACCCCACGCATCCCAAGGACCCTGCACTGACAGTGTTCATCCCGAGGAACCTCCCAGTCTCCAATCTATTGCATGGGGCAGCCACACCACAGGCAGGGGAGCCGAGCCCCACTGGGCTGCCATCCCTCCCACAGCAGCTTTGGGTCACCAGCCTGTCCCACTGAGCTTATCCTTAGTCTTTGGCTGGAAAAAGAGCTAGCCATGGGTTTTCTTTTTCTGCTCTGACTCTCTGGCTTTCTCCATTTTGAAGCTGAAGTGTGAGACACAGGCTAAGTCTGGAAGTTTTCTGGATCTCTTTCGGAAGAAGCACCTCCGGAAGGTGACTTTAATCATGTCGTGTGCCTGGTAAGACATTGCCTGGTTCCCTCTTTCCTAGCTTCTGGGTGAAGAAAAGAAGGGCTTGAAGGTTATTCATAATTGTAAATACACCTCATGTTTTGGAGATGATATTGATGGTTATTGCTCTTTCTGGTTGTTGTAGATGAAATGCAGTTTGTGGGAAAGACTTTAGCAGTCTCAGCTTTGGCAGTCCTGTGGTACTGGTTGGGTTTTATGTCCCCTTGGAAATCCAAGGATATGCTGAAAATGTTGTCAGTGGAAGTCAATATTGTATTTGCTCATGGCTAACAGATATGATTGTTTCCATTCTGCTCTGTTTTCAGGTTCGTTAACAGCCTTGTCTACTATGGTCTGAGTCTGAATGTGACTAATTTTGGTCTGGACATCTACCTGACACAGCTTGCATTTGGAGCAGTGGAAATCCCAGCCCGTCTTGGTTGTATCTTCCTGCTGCAGTGGTTTGGGAGGAGGAAATCCCAGGCTGGCACCCTGCTGCTGAGTGGCCTGGTGTGTTTGATCATCACTGGCATCCCTGAAGGTGAACAGCCTCTTCTTGTCTCGACTGATCAGCTTCTGGGTCAGGGAGCTGACAGCCCCAGCACTTCTCTTGCTGGTGAAGGCCCCATCTTCCCAATCCGTCTGGCTGCAGTCCCACATGGCTGTCAGGGATTGAGCTGAACGTAGTGCCTTGGACACAAGGGGCTTGGTCATGTACCCAACGACCATTCTGATCAGCAAATCTTTGCCTGCCAACTGATAGGAGAGGGTAAAGCTGAGCAATGGGCTCAGCTGACAGAGCTGCCCTCTGGTTAGTTTGCTGGGGTAGTGGGATGGATGCAGTGTCCTGAGGGTGGCATCCAGACCAGAGCTGCTCCCCAGTCCATGTTCAAGCATTGTTCAGTGGCAATGGCTCCCTTCAGGGGATGTAGTTCTCACCACAAGTCCCCAGTCATCATCCCTGAGCGGTGATATCAGGCCACCCATCTCACAGCTGCAGTCTCTTCTCTTCCTCCCTCAGACCAGCCTGTGGCGATCACTGTCCTGGCCACCATTGGCAAGTTTGCTGCCTCAGCCTCCTTCTCCTCCTCCTATGTCTACTCCGCAGAGCTCTTCCCCACCGTCATCAGGTGAGGTTTTGCCAGGCTTTATGGCTTCCCTCCCACAGGGCTAGCCTCCTCACGGGAACACAGGTTGCGGCACCCCACCACGGGTGGCAGTGGTGGCAATGGCAGGACAGGAGCCTGTCTGGGCCCACAGACACAGTCGGTCCCTGGGCAGGGGCAGGAAGAGGTGGTACAACATGGCCGCCATGGCTGCCCCTTACCCCGTGGCCTGTCCCCTCAGTGGGGCAGCGCTGACATGGCTGAGGAGGGCGGCACGGGTGTGTGCAGCTCTCCTGTGTGGTCACCCTAGCCCCATGGCAAGCCCTCATGAGGGGAGGACACGGGGTCATAGCACTCCACCATGGTGGTGGTAATGCCGGTGACAGGGCAGGGCAGAGGCACCGTGACATGGCTGCCGAGTCTGCCCCTTGCACTGCCCCTGTGGTGTCGCGCTGCTCCCCTGGGGGACGGAGCCTGGCCCGCACCTCCCAGCGCCCCTCGCTCCTGCAGGCAAAGCGGCGTGGGGCTGTGCTCGATGGCGGCGCGGGTGGCGGGGATCATCGCCCCGCTGATCCGCCTCCTGGAGCAGTACCACCGGGCCGTCCCCATGGCCATCTTCGGCAGTGCCCCCGTGCTGGGGGGGCTGCTCTGCTTCCTGCTGCCCGAGACCCGCGGCGCCGAGCTGGTGGATGACACGAGGGGTGGCCGCCCCGCAGCAGAGGTGAGCCTCCACACTGCCTCCTCTTGCTCATGGAGGACAGGGGGACCACAGAAGGGCCCATGGGCATTGCATGGGCTGGGCGTGGTGGCATCTTTGGGGGCTTACATTGATGGGAGGGCAGGGAGTTAGTTGCCCATTGCAGAGGGAGGGGAGGGGAAGGGGTTGTGGTGGTGATCTGCCCCGTAACACAGCCCAGAAGGGAATCTTGGTGGTCACTGCTGCCCTCCTGTCCATGAAATGAAAGGACTGCAGGAGTGAAGGGCACTTCCCGTGGCTCCCGCGGCCCTCCCCAGGGAAGGGCTGATGCCTCGTAGCCGTGCTCTCCAGCTTTCAGCAGCGCGTAGCTCCCAGCTCCCCGTTCCCCACAGGGCAGGGTGGAATGGCAGCCCGGTACTTTTGTTAGGAGAAGGGTGTCCATGGGTGCTCAGAGAGTGGGTGATGTGTGGGAAGCCAGGCTGTTGAAGGCTGCATGTCTTTTGGCTAACTTCTGAAGGCTGCAATCGGGTCATAATGCATTTTATTTTTATTTTTTTAATTTTAACTCTTTTCTTTTTCATTAGGCCTGTGAAAATGCCAACAGCAGCTCTGAAAATGGACAAGTGAAAGTAAAAGATGGTGGCCAAGACAATGAGTACACAAAGACCACTTATTTCTAGCTGGGCCTGCAAGCAGCTCTAATTAGAGGCTGCCTGGTGCTGTGGCGGCATTGAGGACAAGCAGGGTCTCCATTTACAGTATACCACCTATCCTACTCAAGCAGTCACTGCCAACTCCTGACCTTATTTTTCTTTTTTTTTTTGCCTTCCTGTATCTCCCTCTATAGTTTCTCCTCAGACACTGCATGCTGTCTCTCATGTTCTACAGTGCAGTCACTGGAGAAAATGCTTTTAATTTAAAGAAAAAAGAAAGAAATCTGAAGCCAGGATGGATGTAATATTTTCTCTTTCTTGTCCCATCTCCAAGAATGCGAGACTGTTAATTTTCTCCTGTTGAGACACCTGCCAGAGTATTGAATAGACTAGCAAAGGAGTACTGTGTTCAGTAAAGAAAAAGCCAGAGCAGATGTAACGCTGAAAACAATCTCACACTTGCAGGAGTGATTTCTCTTGACTGTCTAGCATGGTTTTCTCACCCTCTCTTAAAACACTCCTTTTTTTTTTTTTTAAGATTTGAGATACTGAACTGAAAAAAAAAATTACATGATAGAATAAACAGCAAGCAGTGAACGAGGATGTCTAAGAGGAAGCAGAATATTTGCCTTGGTGCTGGTGCCTTTGAATGAAAGTGTGCAGTGATGTTTTGTGTCAGGCTGTGCTGGAGGGCCACATTAGCTTATCTGTTCTGGGAAACTGAGAGATCTTGTGGCACTTGGTCTCTTAGAAGAAAGTGCAAATCTTTCTGGGAAATATCAGATCTATTCTATTCTATTCTATTCTATTCTATTCTATTCTATTCTATTCTATTCTATTCTATTCTATTCTATTCTATTCTATTCTATTCTATTCTATTCTATTCTATTCATCTTCTATTATCTTCTATTCCTTCTTGCTATAGCAACCTGCAACCTGTTTTATAAATACTTTTGTCTTACATTATGAAAAAAAAAAGTTCTTTTTCTGTGCTTCCACTCCTCTTACCTCCTGTCCCACAAGAATACTTTCTTTTACCACTAGCTTTATACAGACGGAGCCCAGAAGTTATATGCAATGGTGGTGTTACAGCTTGGACCGTGTACAGCTCAAAGGCTATTTTCTAGTAACGCTGGGAAGCTTTCAAATGAGACATTATTTCTCCTTCTTGTCATGCCTGCATGTTTTCCTTGGATTAAAGTATCCCATGGATATGCAGTTTGGTGAAGACCGCGTTCTGGATAAAATCAGTGACATGCAACAGTCCCACCAGGAGGGGCTGGCTGTGGTGCCGTCTTCTTTCTGGCACTGCTCTCCATGGGGTTTGCTCAATTTTGGCTGTGGTGCTCCTGTTCAGTGGACCTGAGCATAGAGGTGCTCAGTCTTTTGAAAGAGAACACTCTTTTTCCTTTGCAAAGGCTGGTGTCTTCCTCTTTCAGGCTTTTATGGAAAATAAGGGGTTGAGGGTAAATGTTGAGGGAAGAGCTTGGAGTAGAACAGTTACTGAGTGAAACGTGGTTTCTCCTTGTAAGAACTCTTCCTTGAGTCTCTGTTTCTCTTCACGTCATAAATAATGGTGTCCAGACACATTTGATGTACTTCTTCTCCAACTCATTTATGCTTCCAGTAGGTTGCAGATCCATTTTGCCTCCTCTTCTCTAGACCACTGCACCTGGTTAATCTGAAGACTACGGGATGATACATTTTTGGCTGACGAGAACCTAAAGAGTTCGACTCGTGGTGATTTGCCCAGCTCAGCAGGAATGGGAGGATATCCAATGGTATCACTGTGCTTTAATGCCATTGCTAACTGGTCTATGTGTGGTCCTGCACAAGTAGAGCTGATAGTACAAAGTCAAGTTAAAATAGCATGTGTAAATGCAACACACTTTTGCATTCATATAATGGGATGTTACAGGCTCACATCATAATGAGGGTTTGGGCAAAGGGTAAAAGGTATCTCAGGTGACCTGAATGGATAACGACAGGAAAGAGAATAACTCCATAGCCAAGGGGAGGAAGTCAGAAGTCTGAAGGGGAGGTGGGAACAAAATGGAGTAGCAAATGCAAGGCCTTAATAGAGTGGTTTGTCAAAGCATGATGAGAGAGACAGTTTGGGATGGTGCTGAAGGTGGTAGTGGTGAGCAAATTATAGGGACACTGTGTGTAGCTGAAGAGTTTGCCAAGACAGATCAATTTATGTCCAAGTCTTCTTCAGGCTGTTCACAGCTGACATGTGAGAAAAGCCCTGCTTCTGCACTTACACCCTACCTTACACCTGCATTCAGGTTACGACCTCCTGATCTCCATCTCCCTCTTGGAGGAGACCCATGTTTATCTATCACGACCTCCTCACTGCCAAGGAAAATGGTCAGGCAGGGCCAGAGGCACTTAAGGTGTGAAGGGGCAGCAGAAACAGGCCTAGACCTGTTGCCTGAGGCAAGGTGAGATGCTGGGTGAAGCAGCTCCTGTTGCCAGAGGATCCCCCAGGGAGCACAGGAACAATCAGTACAGCCCGATGCATCAGCTCCAACATCTGTCTGTGGGGTGGAGGTGTCAGGATCCCCGAGCCTGTCCTTTGAGCAGAGGACATTGTCTTCTCCTTCCTCCCAGCTCCATACTGGAGCTTCAGACCCATGACCGGAGAAAAGATTGCAGAAAGGGATGCAGCAGGGAATGGCTGAGGAGGTGAGACACAGTATTAGTGCTGCTGCTGCGAGTCTGTATGTGTCAGTGTTAATGAGTCCTCATCTCCAACCACAGCCAGGTCCCATCACACTCTTGCAATCTGAGGAGATCTTGTGTGTCAAAGACAAAGCACAGAATGAGTATTGCCTCCAAGCATGCTGGGCATGGACTTGGAACATCCCAGCCTTCAAAACACCGTTTACCACGGCACAAAATAATTGGAAACAAAAGGATGCTACAAACCTGAGTGACCAGCATTCTCCTGGGAACAAGACTAATGCTGTGAGCTTTGAAGAGGCAGCTCTGTGAAAGGGCACCAAATGCACTCTCTGACTGTAACCATGCAGAGCAGAAGGGGAGGCCACCCTTCTCTTGCCTTTGCATGACATTAGGTGACACTAAAATGTTGTAGTAGAGCTGGCAGCAGCCAACTGAGGTTGCCAGTAAAGGCTGACAATGACTGGGCTAAAATGTCCAGATGTCCACTCAGTTTAACTGACATCGAAACGCAGTGTGCACTACACAATTCAGGAAGCTTCTGCAGCTGCTCATAGAGTAAAAAATATATTTAAATAAAGATTGTTCATCAGAAGACTTGGAAATAAAAATAAGTCCTGACTGAACCCAGTCATTCTGCTTTAACACTCTGTTTCTGCATTGTTTGTGGCTGATGGAAACCAAACACGTTTCCATCTGTGAGTTAAATTACAGGCTTCTAATTTCTGTGTAGAAAACACTCCAGAGCCAATAGCAGTTACAAAGGCCAACTGTGAAACAGTAGGAAAAAAAAATCAACACCATTTATTATTCACATATTGCATTACAAGTGTCTCTTATCAAACGCAAAGTATAATTTATATTATTCATGTAGAAATTCAAATTCAACACCACATAGAAATACAACCTAAATACGTGTGTGACAGGGTTTCAGTGACATCCTGATCAAACGGCGAGGCTCGGGCCGCCGCGAAGGCTGACGACCCAAGCGATTAGTGCAGGAGGGACACAGTCCGGTGCTCGCTTGCCCAGTAATACCACTCTACTGGCAATTCCTTATTGCTGTAAAACACGACAGGGATGGTTCCACGGGTACCAGTTTGCAAAGGACTGGGAAACACGTCGGGGAGGACTCGCACAGCCAGGCATAACAGACCGGGTCTCGAGAACAATTCGAAGTGCATCTTTTCCAAACGCAGAGTGACACAGATCTCCTCTCCCTCTGACAACGAGTAAAGTTGGTTTGTTGATCAGCTGCAAGACCAGTGTCCAGACAGCAGTGCCTCATTGTTCTGCTATAAAAAAGACTCCATCAGAGTAGACCTTGAGAATGTGCCTGTTCATTCATCACTTGCTCTACAAGCATCTTCAGACTACATGTTCTGAGTCTACCCCATGCTCTTCAGTGTCTGTCTTGGACAAAGTCTCCAAACTGGCAATCGAGACAGGAAGGGGAAAGGAAGGCATTATATTGTATCCATCCTGACTTCTGAATAATTCCTGTATGGCCTTAAATTTCCACTTTTTTTATATCTTTAAATTCAGACATCCACTTACCTCTGTTGGGGGGGTATCCACACCTGTGTTGTCAGAAACATGTCTCTGTGAAACAGAAAAGAATTAAAAAGCGGAGAACATGGATTATGACTTGATGGCAGCCTTCAGAAGTTAGCCAAAAGACATGCAGCCTTCAACAACCTGGCTTCCCACACATCACCCACTCTCTGAGCACCCATGGACACCCTTCTCCTAACAAAAGTACCGGGCTGCCATTCCACCCTGCCCTGTGGGGAACGGGGAGCTGGGAGCTACGCGCAGCTGAAAGCTGGAGAGCACGGCTACGAGGCATCAGCCCTTCCCTGGGGAGGGCCGCGGGAGCCAGGGGAAGTGCCCTTCACTCCTGCAGTCCTTTCATTTCATGGACAGGAGGGCAGCAGTGACCACCATGGGTCTGAGATTCCCTTCTGGGCTGTGTTACGGGGCAGATCACCACCACAACCCCTTCCCCTCCCCTCCCTCTGCAATGGGCAACTAACTCCCTGCCCTCCCATCAATGTAAGCCCCCAAAGACGCCACCACGCCCAGCCCATGCAATGCCCATGGGCCCTTCTGTGGTCCCCCTGTCCTCCATGAGCAAGAGGAGGCAGTGCGGGGTCTCACCTCTGCTGCGGGGCGGCCAACCCTCGTGTCATCCACCAGCTCGGCGCCGCGGGTCTCGGGCAGCAGGAAGCAGAGCAGCCCCCCCAGCACGGGGGCACTGCCGAAGATGGCCATGGGGACGGCCCGGTGGTACTGCTCCAGGAGGCGGATCAGCGGGGCGATGATCCCCGCCACCCGCGCCGCCATCGAGCACAGCCCCACGCCGCTTTGCCTGCAGGAGCGAGGGGCGCTGGGAGGTGCGGGCCAGGCTCCGTCCCCCAGGGGAGCAGCGCGACACCACAGGGGCAGTGCAAGGGGCAGACTCGGCAGCCATGTCACGGTGCCTCTGCCCTGCCCTGTCACCGGCATTACCACCACCATGGTGGAGTGCTATGACCCCGTGTCCTCCCCTCATGAGGGCTTGCCATGGGGCTAGGGTGACCACACAGGAGAGCTGCACACACCCGTGCCGCCCTCCTCAGCCATGTCAGCGCTGCCCCGCTGAGGGGACAGGCCACGGGGTAAGGGGCAGCCATGGCGGCCATGTTGTACCACCTCTTCCTGCCCCTGCCCAGGGACCGAGTGTGTCTGTGGGCCCATCTGGGCTCTTGTCCCGCCACTGCCACCACTGCCACCCGTGGTGGGGTGCCGCAACTGTGCTCCTGTGAGGAGGCTAGCCCTGTGGGAGGGAAGCCATAAAGCCTGGCGAAACCTCACCTGATGACGGTGGGGAAGAGCTCTGCGGAGTAGACGTAGGAGGAGGAGAAGGAGGCTGAGGCAGCAAACTTGCCGATGATGGCCAGGACAGTGATTGCCACGGGCTGGTCTGAGGGGAAGAGAGAGTTGCTGTGGCTTCCACGGAGAAGGTTCAGACAGGGCTCTGGGGCTCTGCAGTTTGATTATGTTTTGGGACAGCCCTTTCTAATGGACTTTGCAAGGAAATCTGCCAAATAAGCTACTGGATACCACTCCCTGACATGATGTTTTGAAAAATAACCTTTGGGCAACTGGCAAAGAGAACCCAGATTTGTTCCCAGGCCTTGAACGTTTTCTAAGTCTGCAACTGGAGTGAGTTGCTGAGCTGCTGTAGGTCATTGGGAAGTTCTCACTTGGAAATATCACATCTATGAGCTTGAAAGCATCTTGCCAACCTGCTCTTTCTTTCAGCCTTGCTTGTATCACCAGCATAGCAGCAGGGGCAAAGGTACAGACTGTAGGCAATGTGTAGGTAGAAACAGATAGGGGGAGATAGGTTCTTAACTGGGATAGAAAGAGCTGGAGCGCGCTTTTGAGTTGGGAAGAGGTTGTTCACCTTTGGGGATGCCAGCAATGATGAGACACATCACACCAGCCAGCAGCAGAAGAACAGCCTGACATTTTTTCCTCCCAAACCACTGTAGCAGGAAAATGCAGGAAATGCGAGCTGCTAACTCCACTGCCCCAAAGGCAAGTTGTGTGAGATAGATGTCAAGACCAAAATTAGTCACATTCAGACTCAGACCATAGTAGACAAGGCTGTTAACGAACCTGAAATCCAATGGAATGAAACATGCAATCAGACGGATTTTCCATGGATCTTTTCTTCAAAAATTAGGCTAGTTAGACCACATACAACTTATTTAAATTCCCAGGAACCTCTGTTTTGCTTCTAGTCACCACCTGTGACAATTCTGTACAACATAGTTGAATGAGGTAAAGCAGTATGGACACTGATACGTTCAGCAACATTTATTCTTCACCCAGAATTTCTGTGGGGACACAAAACTACCCCAAAACCCAGGGACTTTCAGGAATCCAGAATTTCCTCAGCCTTTCTCACAAACCCCACAGCATCTGGAATAATCAGCTTCTCCCTACACACAGAAAAGGTAAATCTGTTCCAGTCTTGGGAGACAGAAAGATGGCAAATGCACACAGACATGAAAAAAAAACTTACATGAGGTGAATTTACAATTATGAGTAACCTTCAAGCCCTTCTTTTCTTCACCCAGAAGCTAGGAAAGAGGGAACCAGGCAATGTCTTACCAGGCACACGACATGATTAAAGTCACCTTCCGGAGGTGCTTCTTCCGAAAGAGATCCAGAAAACTTCCAGACTTAGCCTGTGTCTCACACTTCAGCTTCAAAATGGAGAAAGCCAGAGTCAGAGCAGAAAAAGAAAACCCATGGCTAGCTCTTTTTCCAGCCAAAGACTAAGGATAAGCTCAGCGGGACAGGCTGGTGACCCAAAGCTGCTGTGGGAGGGACGGCAGCCCAGTGGGGCTCGGCTCCCCTGCCTGTGGTGTGGCTGCCCCATGCAATAGATTGGAGACTGGGAGGTTCCTCGGGATGAACACTGTCAGTGCAGGGTCCTTGGGATGCGTGGGGTCGTAAATAACTCCACCCCTTTGGGCATTTAGACATGGAAACCACAGAGCAGGGACCTCATGCTCATCCTCCATACTTGTACAGCCCTCACTAAAGAAAAGCCCATCCCTAAATGATCCCAGCGTTCATGGAAAAATGTTCACCAGGTGAGCCCAGCTCCAAGGAGTGCTACAAAGCCACGCTCAGAGGCAGGTCTCTGAGGACGAGCAGCTCCCCCCATGGTTTTGGTACCTGCTCAAGGAGTCCCGGTGGGATGGTGCGCTTGTTGATGGATGCCGCTTTCTGAAGGACCTTCTTAGCTTCTTCTATTTTGCCTTTTGTCACCAGCCATCGAGCCGACTCTGGTAGCACCCTGCCAAGGAGATGAAAGCAGCAGATGCCGCTGTGACCTGCTGACTTTCCTCAGAGCCCATCTCCCTGCAACCAGGCCCTGCAAGTAATGGGCACGATGTGTGCCAGGGGGGGTCTAAATACCTCCTCAGGTCAGGCTTCACAGAGCTACGTTTAGGCCACATCTGAGGACCTGAACCAAAGCAGCTGCTGCTCTCCAAGGCCCAGTGGCCCAGGGAGATGTGCTGAGCTCTGCAGAAAGCCCTCCGGCATCTGTCATGCCTGCAAGGAGCGTACTGCCCACCTGCCACTTACCAGATGTAGAAGAAAAGGGCAAACATAGGAGCAGATCCTGCAATTTCCAGCAACCTCCAGTTACGAATCCCATAGCTCAAGCCAGCCAAAATCATTTGTCCAATGGCAAAACAGCAGTGAGTAATAAGCACTGCACGTGGCCGATAGGAGGCCCCAACCCATTCTGTACCTGAAAAGAAGAACAGAGATTGAAGGTCATTGACATGAATGATTTCCCCTTATTCAAGCAGTGTGTTTCCCCTGGAAAAGAACTCTTCAGGACCTGAGGAGAAGAGACTGGCAGTCAGACCTCCATTGTCAGAGACATGTTTGAAATGCTCTCACACAGTAGGGACACATTTCACAGTTCTTCATATCCCTTTCTGGGGCTGACAGCATCTTCTGGATTGGTTGTCCTGTCCCTGCGAGGGGAGCCTGCCATGCTCCTGCTCTCCCTACATCTATCATCCTCCCATTTTATCTGGGTTGTCTTCCCTGAGCTGTCACCCTGGTAGAGGAGGAACAGGCCTATTATTAAGCCTTCTTTCTTTCTTTCTTTCTTTCTTTCTTTCTTTCTTTCTTTCTTTCTTTCTTTCTTTCTTTCTTTCTTTCTTTCTTTCTTTCTTTCTTTTTCTTTCTCTTTCCTTCCTTCCTTCCTTCCTTCTCTCCTTCCTTCTTTCTCTTTTCTTTTCTTTTCTTTTCTTTTCTTTTCTTTTCTTTTCTTTTCTTTTCTTTTCTTTTCTTTTCTTTTCTTTTCTTTTCTTTTCTTTTCTTTTCTTTTCTTTTCTTTTCTTTCTTTTCTTTTCTTTTCTTTTCTTTTCTTTTCTTTTCTTTTCTTTTCTTTTCTTTTCTTTTCTTTTCTTTTCTTTTCTTTTCTTTTCTTTTCTTTTCTTTTCTTTTCTTTTCTTTTCTTTTCTTTTCTTTTCTTTTCTTTTCTTTTCTTTTCCTTTTTCAAAACATGCAGGACTATCTTTTATGTCTTTTTCTATCGTATCTTGAGAGGTCACATTGGTATGCCTCAGGGCAAGGGCATCCTACTCACCTAAGGCCAAGGCAGTAATCAGAATTCCTGACACAGCAGTTGCCACGACACATCTGAAGGCCATGTATACATAGAAATGGGGCACAAAGGCAACTCCTAAACCAAACAAGCTCTGGATGAAGATGGAGATCAGAAGGACTGGCCGGCGTCCGATCCTATGGAGGAAGAAGGAAATTACTGTTGGTATCTGGAGAGACCCCATGGGAATCCAGAGGGATACACAATGATTTGGGAACTGTTCACACCAGCGGTTTGACTCCTGTGTGAATAGAGCTCCTTGACCCAGGGAGGAAAAGACAGCAAAAGCAGCATCGCCACTTCTGACCAGATGTGATACCAGCAAAGGGTAAAGTAACATGCCCTTGAAGGACTCCCATGCTACCTCTGCTCACAGCAATGAGGACCAGACTTAAACAGACTGTAATGCCGGTTCACCTGTGAAATGCCCTATGTGCATACTGTGCCCTTCTCCATTCCATGTCCCCTTTGTGGCCCTGGGCTCATGGGAGCTGAGGACTCTGGCCAGGGTCATCAAGAGCTGAACAAAGCCACTGGAAGGAAGCACACATGGTCTGGTTAACACAGCTGAAGGTTGGGTCCAACTCTGTGCCCAGATGTAGGTTTCTAGGATCCCCGGAGACAACCTTGGGTAGCTGAAACAAGAACTGGGGCTGGACATGAGACGTCTGAAGGACCCCTAAGGTTGTATCTGCCTCCCTCTCCTATCACCTCTCTTGTTGAGGAAAGGGGATCGAGTTCTGTGAAGGGGATATTTTGTGATCAGAACACAGGCATCCTGAAGCCTCAGCTGCGTTGTTTGAGGGTGCCAGGCAATAACTCTAGGTACGTGTCTGTGTCCTCACCTGTCGCTTAGTGGCCCAAAGATCATGGCTCCCAGGAACAGTCCCAGCATGTAGACAGACTGGGAGATGTCATTCAGGTCCTTCCTGTCGCACACGAGGTCGAACTGGAGGAGGGAAACACAGCTGCTTTTGTTCCTGCCAGGTCCCAGCTGGGCAGCTGCTTTCTCAGGACGGGCAGCACGTCTGGCCCTGGGTGGGGACAGGAGGTGGGTGCCCGGGCTCTCGCCTTAGCCCCTGGAAGCAGAGATCCCTCTCCCAAGGATGCGAGTCTCTATCGTGTGCATGAGCTGCACAAGTTGGAGGTGGGACAGACCCCTGGGCACTCAGCGATGCCCCAAGCACCGGGACCTGCAGGAGTGCGTCAAGGCCAGGCAGCCCAAGGGAGCCTCCTGGCTGGGAAGTGTTGGGTGAAGTGGGGCCTCGGAGAGGGGTCCCAGCACCTGGCTGCCCTGGCTGCAAAGGCCGGGCAGGGTGGGACAGGCTGGAGGCAGAAGGAGGGCAGGGTTTAGTGGGTTTACATGGCAAGCTTTGGGTAGTGGGGGGCCATAGGGGTGGCTTCTGTGAGAAGAATCCAGAAGCTGCCCCATGTTAGATAAGGGCCCTGCAGCTGGCCAGAGTCGAGCCAATAAGCGATGTTGTTTGTGCCTCTGTGAGAGCAGATTTAAGAAAGGGAAAAACAAACAAACAATAAAAAAACAACTACTGCACAACAGCAGCTGGGAGAGAGAGGAGTGAGACCCAGCCCTGCAGCCCCCAAGGCCAGTGCAGCAGGAGGGCAGGAGGTGCTCCAGGCACGCAGCACAAGTTCCCCTGCGGCCCGTGGAGAGGCCCCTGGTGGAGCAGGCTGTCCCCCTGCACCCATGGGTCCCACACGGAGCAGATCTCCACGCTGCAGCCCGTGGAGGAGCCCCCGGTGGAGCAGGTGGATGTGGCCTGGAGGAGGCTGCGGCCCACGGAGAGCCCCTGCAGGAGCAGGCCCCGGGCCGGAGCTGCAGCCCGTGGAGAGGAGCCCCCGCAGGAGCAGGGGGTCTGGGGGGAGCTGCCGCCCGTGGGGGACCCGTGCTGGAGCAGTTTGCTCCTGGGGGACGGACCCCGTGGGACGGAGCCGTGTGGGAGCAGGTCTTGAAGAGCTGCTGCCTGTGGGCAGCCCCCGCAGGCTCAGTTTGGGAAGGACGGCATCCCGTGGGAGGGACCCCGCGTGGAGCAGGGGCAGAGAGGGGCCGTGAGGGAGCGGCAGGGACAAAGTGTCAGGGACTGACCGCAGCCCCCATGCCCCATTCCCCTGTGCCACTCGGGGGGAGGAGGGAGAAGGGGGTGAATGGGGGGAAAGTGCTTTTGGTTTCTTTCCTTTGTTTTCACACTTCTCTAGCTTGTTAGTAATAGGCAATACTTTTCTCTAATATCCCTATTCAGAGTCTGTTTTGCCCATGATGGGGAGTGACGATAATCATGACGATAATTGTTGAGAGATCTCCCCGTCCTTATCTCAACCCTTGAGCCCTTTGCATCGTTTTTTCTCAACCTTTCTCTATGAGGAGGGGAATGAGAGAGAGGCTGTGGTGGAGCTCGGCTGCCCACCGGAGTGAAACCACCACACAGGGGAGCAGCGTTTTCTCTGGGAAAGGATGGCTGGAGCAGGAGAGAGAAGGGATGCAGCAGCTGCTGAGGGGCCTCCAGAGAAACTGGTTGTGAAATGGACACAGGGCTCCAGGGGAGCAAAGGAAATGCCAGAGGCTGGGCTCCCTCATCTGGTTTTAGCCCACAGGAAGGTGCCCAAGAGACAGATGGAGCTGGGAGGGAGGAAAGACTGAGAGAGGAAAGAGGGAGGAATGTGGGGAGAGAGAGGAAGAGAGGTGCAGAGAGGGAAATGTTGGAGATGCCAGGAGGCAGGGCCTTTGCTCATCTGCACGGCCCATAGGAAGGTTTGTCTAAGCCCTGAAGGGCTCTGGAGGTCCCAGAAAACTCAAGGGCAAATTAAAGCTCTTGGAAAGTAAATGTCTTTCAGAGGGAAGGTGCTGTGAGGAGAACCAGGCAGCAGAATAGGGGAAACTGTGGCAGGGAGACCCAAAAGGTCCCCCCAGGCCAGGTACCGTGAGTTACTTGGGTGCTGGCAAGGGGCTGTATGGTGAGCAGAGCATGTGCTGGACTCAGCCCCACACCGCCTCTGCCTGGCCTTCCACAAAGTGCAGGACAGGAGGCTCCGTCCATCCCTTCCCCTCCACGTCCCCAGGGTATCAAAAGGCATTTACAGACCTCGGTGAGCAGGGACGGCTGCTGTGCTGAGGGGTACACCCAGCCACTGCTGCACTTCTCCGTGGCGTTCAGGCCGTACGCCACGATGGAGCCGAGGTCCCAGTCCACGGGCAAGTACATGGAGCACTGCTCGTACGCCCCGTCCGCGTCGCGGGGCACGGTGAGGTTCAGCTGCTCCTCCTCGGTCAGGTTGGGGCCGACGGCACGGATCCAGCTGGTGTTGCAGTAATGAGGCACGTCCACGACTATGAACACTTGGCCAATCATTTGGAAAGGGTTAAGAAGCAGTGGGAGGGAGAGCAACAGTACTAGCCATTTCTGATATAGCCCAAACTCCCCCAGAGCACTTATAAAATCTCCAAACTCGGCCATGGTGCGTACCTCTATGTCCAGGCTGCGCTAGAGCACGTTGCTTAAATAGCAAAATATTAATGTTTAAACTCTTTGAGCACTAAACACCTAATCAGATGTGATAAAATGAGTACTTCTCATGAGCACCTGAATCAGCATGTTCCCCCATTAAGATGATATATTGGAGTCCTGTGGGACGCACTTTGTCACCAGCCATTCCCTCCCTGTTCCTGGGGCCAGAACAAGGGTGCCAGAGCACTGTCACTCTTGGGGACAGAGTGGGGACAGCTCGTCTTGTCCCGGTATCTTCCCAAACCTCCTGAAAGCAGCTGTGCTGCAGAGTGATTTTTTTCCAAACTATGAGGTGTGAATCCACAGAAGAGGTTTCAGTGTAGGTTGTGGGGCTGGTCCCGTGCAGCTGTAAAGGAAGCAGGAGGCCAAGCAGAGGGTGGATGGGTTTGGGGGCCTGGGTCCATGTTCCTGCTCTGCCCCTGCCATGCTCACAGCCATTGCTCCTCTGCCATGCGTTTTCTTACAGCCAAGCCCACCCTGCCCTGCTACTCCCCATGCTGAATCACCCCAAATCAAATGTCTGGATTTGCAGGGCCGACTTGCCCAAGGGGACACGATGGCTTGATCCGAGCTGAACGCCTAGGACTGATGTGGCATAGAAGAAGCACAAGATGCACTTCCCGTCTTGGAAATACTTGCTGCACAATTTCCAGGTGGACCCACTGTGCTGTCTGACATGGCTTGTTTTTTTCTTCTCTGGGGCCACATCTGCTGGCTGTGCTCCCTCCTCTCCCCCATGCACATCCCCTTTCAGACAAGAAAGGTTGCTCTTGCTCCATATGCCAGGGCAGACAGGGGGCTTGCAGCTTCTCATTCACATGTGCTGCTCTCATTAATGGCTTAATGGCTGGATAGCCCACCCTGGTGACTTCTGCTTTGGACAGGGAAATATGGTTGGTCATCAAGTAGACGTGATCTTGACATCTGTGTCCCAAGCTGTCGATTTTCATTTGCCCCAGGTAGTAACCCTGGTCAGTCATAAAACTGAATCTAAACTACAATGTCTTGGAGAGAATCCTAAAATAGGTTTGACTGACCCTTAAGAAAAACATATCAGACTTGTCACACATACATACAGAGCACACAGGATTTGGGGATAAGAAAAGACATTGGCCTGGTTTTGCCTGAGGTTCTGATGTCACTTGAAAAGGAGATTGACCTGATTTCTGCTGCGTGTCTGGGCTATTTCCTGGGCAGCCTCCCTGAGTGGTTTGCAACTTTATTCCTGGGAACTGGAAACCCAGGTTGCCCTCAGCGTTTGAAATGCGGTGTGTGGTTTGTCAAAGGTCTCCTGGCTGCTTTCACCGAAGCGATAAGGACAGGTCACTGGACACTGACTTGCTTGCCTTGTGTCTCCTCTCAAACCCTTCGTCCATCACTCCCAGCTCAGGGAGTGCATCTGAGCCTCCAGCAAAGCTACAGAAGGATCAGATAAGTCCAGGTCTCTGTTGAGTAGGTACAGCACTGGTGTACTTACAGAAGTGAGAGGCAGTGGAAGGCATGACCTTAAAACATCACCCCCTAAGCTAATGGGAGCAAGGAGAGAGAGGAGTAATTAGTTCGTGCCTACACACACCACATGGCCAAACACGCCACTGAGCTTTGGACCCACACCCTTGGATGAGAGGACTTGCTGTTGTTCAGCGACTTGCTGTGAGCAAGAGGTTGGGCTAAATGACCTCCAGAGGGTTCCTTTAACTCCGAATCCATGTTATGGGGTGACTTTGCCTGGGAGATCTGCCATGCAGAGGCATTTCAACCCCATCCTGCTGAACAGGATACAGGTACCTTTCTCGCCAGTGCATAACCAGCTGAGCTTGCATGGTATTCTTTCCCACTCCTCAGCCATCAGCATCTCCTGTGGTAAAGTGGTCAGGTTTTGACCACAAAAATTCCTTGCGGGTGTCTCAGACATGCCTGCAGTCTCAGGAGCTAACGCAGATGTGACTCCTTGAGGCTGTCCTTCCTAGTGTCACCAGCCAGGCTCTTCTGGTGCCATGGGAAAGCTTCAGTGCCCTGTTGTAAACTCTGTCACCCTAAGATGACACTTGTCATAGAAAGAGATTGTTCTCAGGACTGTCTTCAGCTCACAAAGAGATGTGGGGCTGAGTGGGTCAATCCCAAATGGCGGAGATCTCTCTGGGGCAAAAACTGGGTTGACCTTGTAAAGCTTTCCTTCCAGGAGCCCCACAGCAACACTTTCTGTGCTTATTTCTCTGTCTCACAGTTTTGCCCGGGTGGATTACTGCTGTTTGCAGAGAAAATAGAAACCAACTGAAGTCAACAGGTCTGAAGGAAGACCTGGGATGTACAGCTGGAAAACATGTACATCCATATTCAAATGTCAAGGACAGAGGGAGTTCAGGGAGAGGAACCATTGCCTGTGGAAGAAGGCTGCTTTGGACAGCAGGGCATCAATGCACTGATCTGTGGGCTTGGCTTTTCTCTTACATAGCTCTGGATGTCAGCAGTGGCTGTGGCTGGAAGCCCATTTGGACATCTATATGTTGGGATGAATTGCAGCCAGAGCAGGTTTGCAGCAGCCAGCCATGGTGCTTCTGCATTTCCTTCTCCCTCTTAGGGCTTGTAAGGAGGGGGCTGGGTTTTTGGGCATGTACTAGTGACAGCTTGGTCTGGGATGTCGCTTTGGCCCAGGTAAACGGGCACCCCCTTCCTAATGGTTTCAATGAAAGGTTTAATCCCTTCAAGCCTTCAGGTCTCATTTCTCCATATCTAAATACAGCTTGATCAGGTTTCAGGCAGGACTGTGAGATGGCAGCACCTTTGTCCTGAGGCACTTGTCCCACCCCAAGGTGAGACCATTTTAGCACCCAATGGGTCACGTAGCTTTTCAGCCACCCCTCTTTTCCTTGGATACACATTGATGTCCCCGCAGAGAGCACCGACAAGCTGCTTTGCAGCAGATGCAGTCATTAAGCAGTTTTATTCCTCCAGCAGATCTGACAGAGCCAGTGTACATTTCAGCACTAATGTGGCAGGGATGACATATGTATTTATTAATTGTTTTAACATCTTTATCCTTTTTATAACAGACAGCTGATTAACACAGTTGCAGCGATGTGCTCCACGAACCTTTTTGTAAGGTGTGTTCTTGTTTTGCCTCTCTGATGTTCCAGGTGAACTTGCTTATCATCTGTGTAATTGTTAATCTCTGCAACACCTGTGCTATGGCAGCAAAAGGCAGCCAGGGAGGGTCAGTGTGAAACCACACAGGGATAGCAGGACTTCAAGAGACCTGGATTCCTTTTCCTGCTCTGCCCTTCTGACCAGGTGACCTTGGCAAGGTCATTTCACTTATCTTTGCTTATTGTTATAAAAAGAGTATAACGATGGTAACCTCCCATGTGAAGCAATTTTGCAGTCTAAATAAGGAAAAATATAATGAGGGGAGTGAGATATCTATCGTTAAGCATAGACAAGCCATATAATCAGTTCTAGATGTCTAAATATTGTTGTCTTTATGAGAAATAGATATCTAAGGTTGTATTGTAATTAGTTGAGATCAATCAATAAGCTCAGTGGAGTTCAGAGAGCTGTTAGCTTTCTGAATGCAGTTGTTTATCGTGAGCTGAATCACTCCCTGGACTGTGTTGCCAGTACTTACTGACTCTCCATTAACTCTTAGTAGGCTTAGACATCTGATTTATGTTGAAATATTGCTCTTGCAGACACCTAAACCAAATTTGGAGCTGAATATCTATCCTGCTCCTCTCAGCTCTGCCTTTGCTCACTGCATTTTTCTTGTGCACTTGGGGTCAAGGATTCCCCCTCCAAGTGCAGGGAATGGGGTGCTGGTCCCACTGGAGAGGTTAACCTCTCTTTGGAGCTTCCTTGTGGTGAAGCCAGTTTTTGTGGTGTTCTTTTTTGGGACCTACATGCTGATCCACTATGACCAGGATAGAGATCTTAAATTTAGCTCCTTAAGCCGCTAATAAATCATCCTATGCACAACTGAATTCACCTAGTGCTAGAGCAGTGGGGATTTCTAAGCTGACTTCATGAATCAGATTTTGTCCCATATCAGCTAACTTCAGAAACTTGTTTTCTTTCTCTTTCCAACTATATAAAGAACTCCTGGTTTAAAAGGTCATCACTGAACACATTTGGGTCTGCAGAGGAGAGACTTCCGTGAGCTTCTTCAGCTTCTGACATTTTTCTGCTCCCGTCCATTTTTGCAGGAACATCCTGGCCAATTTGGTCTGAATCAACATGAAAGGGATCAAAGAGACTTTGATAAGGTTTTTCAGAAGCATGGCTGGTGACCATGTACAGTGGAGGAAAACTGCCTTCCTGCATAGAGAGGTGTTTGTTTGTTGAGCCTTCAGCACTAAAACCCCATCCAAATGTATCTTCTGCAGCCTTCGGAGCCTGGTGCTGTGGATCAAAGTGCTGCAGCAGTGCACGGTCCTGAATCCCTTCTGAGTCTCCAGTAACAATCTCATCTTGTCCAACAAGAAGCGGGAAGCTGGAGGTGTCCCACAGTTCTAGTGGAGCATTTGCCAGGATTTCCTGGCACAATTCTGAAGGATTTGGATCAAAGCAAGGTGAAGCTCCTGTCTGTGAATTTTGCAAATCTAAATTTGGGATTTTACTCGCTATCCTGGGAAAATCTTGTCCTATGTTTTCTACAGATAGGAAAACGTTACTGTCTTCCAGAAGATCCCTGTTGTCTAACTGAAGCTCAGCTTCCTTGGGTAGTTTTCTTAAATTGCTTGATGAAGAAAAAATCCCATCTTCTACCATTGTGTTCTGGATATCCAAACTCAGTAAGTGCTGACTTTCCAGTAGATGAGCATCACAATGACTTCCTTCCCTGATGACTTTTTTGCTGTTATCAGCTGCAGGCGTAAGCTCTGGAGAAGGATGGAAAGGGTTTGTTCCACCTTCAAAGTCTGCTGCATCTTCTTTCTGATTTTCCTGTGCTGGCACGAGAGAGGGCCAACAGCTGTCCTGTTGCTGCTGAACCTGCCTGTCTAAAGCTGGTTGGTCACGAATGTCAAGTTCAGTTTTCTCATGTTTATCATCACATGAAATGTTTGTACCAGGAGGAAACAACAAAATATTTGTCTCCTTGCCCTCAGTGGTATCTAAGCAGCCTCCAGAACTCTCCTGCATATCTTTGGGGATGACCTCTGTCTTCCCTGGCTGTGGCAGCTGATCATTTTTGGAGGCCTTTTGTTTTGCTTGGCTGGAGGAGCTGAAGAGGCCCTGGGGCTTTTCCTGCTTGTCTTCAGTATTTGTTTGTTCTGAGGATCTTGCAGGATTTTCTTGTTGACTCTGCTTCTTCTCTGAGGAGTAACCAAACAAAGTGACAAGGGCTGATTGGGGCTTAGTGGGTTTCCTTTGGCTTGTTTCCTTCTTGGGAGCATTGGCTTTGTCTTCAGAACCAAAAAGTGTAGTGAATGGGTTTTTCCCAAGCCTGAAACCTTTACCCGGCACCTCTGTCCTGGCTCGACTGCTTCTGGTCTCTTTGCTTTGGTCACCAGGTCTTGATGTATGCACTGTGCTTTCACCTGGGTGTTTCAGATCCATTTTTTCCTCACCCTCTGGATGACCCCCATATTTGTCTGAGGATTCGTTCAGTTTGGAAGAGTCTAATTTCTTGACTGGTTGCTCAGAAATGTTAAAGATGTTTCCACCAAGAACTTCACTTGGATCCTTTGATTTGGAGTTGTCAGCTTCATCAGGTGAGGGCCAAGTGGTGCAAGTTCCTTTCAAAGGCACGTCTGCTGATACTGGAAAATCCTTGCCAGGTGATTTTACATCATGTACCAAAATATCCCCGTGAGGGTTAGCCATCAGTGGGCTACACGTGGCCTGAGGTTCTGTTTCTTGTAGATCGGGCATATTGTGGTCATCTGTCTTCTCTGGCAAACCAGGTGAAGGGACTCTGTTCTCTTCTGGTGTCTTTTCCTGAGATGTGTGCTCAGGGCTGAGTTCTTTCAGAGACCCTAATGTACTTACTGGTTTCATTTCTTTGGTATTCTCAAATTCCACCCCTTTGCTCTCAACCTCAGGCAAATGACTTACACTGGATAGCAGCATGCTTTCCTCTAAACTTACTGGTGTTTTTTTCCCAGGAAACTCATCGTTTTTTGTCTTGGATTTCTCATTCACCAGCTCAGCTATCTCAGGTGATGCACTCAGTCCTCCTGGCTCCAGGGAGCTGGATGCTACACTGGGGGTCCCTGGCACACCAGAGAGGCAGAAAGCTTGGTCTTCAGCTTTGTATTCAGGGGGATCATACCCCTCAGCTCTGTGTTTTGGCTCCATATTTGTGATGTTTCTGGTTTCAAGCTCTCCTGGCACACAGACCGGCTGTGGGTGGTTCATTCTGTCTCCAAAATGATGCTTGCCTCCTGCAGTGGCTGGGGTGGCTGTGGTCTGTTCAAGCTTGTCATCTGTCACTGCAGGCTTTGTGCCACCTTTGTTGGATGTACTCAGTGGTGAGAGAGACCTACAGGCCTCATTTTCCTTCACTGGCAGCTCTGCTGTGGGCAGGTTGCAGCCCTCTTTGGTCCCCAGGTACCTCCAGTTGGTGGGTTTAGTGCTCTGACATGTCACAGATTTAACAGGCTCCAGGAGCACAGGGGAGGAGGCAGAGACAGACCCTCTCTGCAGCTGGACCCTGCCCTGCTGGAATGCAGCAACTCGCTGGGACACCTTGCCCCCTCTCTTCCCACCAGGTACATCCCCTTCCCCAAATGCCAGCTTCTTCTCACCATCTCGCTCTTCTCCAGGCTTAGGCCAGGAACACGCTTGCTCTCTTTTCTCAGGGTAGGTGACACCAGGTAAGAAGCTTCCCTTCTTCACAGCGGCCTCCACTGCTGTTTTTCCCTTCTGAACCCTGAGCGCCATCCTGCCCCCCTCGTTGCCCGCAGCCTGGCAGGTTTGCAAGCTTAGTGCAGGCTTTTTCCAGGAAAGATTCACATCTCTTCCATCTGCAGCCAACGAGGCTGTTTCTGAAGGTGGCCAGCTGGTTCTGAGCTTGTTCCCAAAGAGGACAGGCCTGCTGTTCAGCTCTCGCCTTTGCTCAGCCAGCTGCAAGCTGCCCTGTGCATTGAAGGATGTGGGTTTCCTTCTTGCTTCACTCTTATTTTTGGCCCTGTTGTACCAGTCCTGGGGCTGTGCCTCTCTGCCCACCACTGCTGCTCGCTGGACCTGATGGTCCCCTAGCTGTTGCTCCAGCCTTTTTGTCTCGCTTCTGTTTTTAGCTCCAGCCATCTGCTTGTAGTGGACTTGGCAGTAAAACACCCCGTGGAGGGCAGCATAGTTTTGCAAGCTGGAAAACACACATTGGCATAGCTGTTAGAGGTTGTGTGGGAGGGGAGGATTAACGGTAGCGCTGACGGACAGGTTTTCAGCAAAATTGTTTTTCAACTGGAAACTGTCAGGGAAAAGAGGGGGTTCTGAAGAATGAAACCTTTCAAAAGCAGCGTCTGCTTGCTGAGGATATATTTGATTTTTCTTTCAAAAACCAAAACACATGGAAAATGAAACATTTCCTTGCAATACCTTTGGGAGCTGTAGACCAGGTTATGGTCTACACCCTTTCTCTGTTATCGGCCAGGCTTCACACCAGGGCTTCATCTCTCCCTTTGTATAGATACCGTGGCCCATATGGGTTAAAATTCAAAGGGCTCCCATGATACAATGACTGCACGATGGGAGAATGTGTCTGCACAGACTGGGGGCCAAGAGACAGCAAGCAGCCCTGCAGAAAAGCTGCCTTGGTGAATCACAAACAGAGAACAAGCCAGCAGCGTGCCCTTGTGACAAGGCAGCCAGCATCCTGGACCTCATTAGTAAGACCCCAGCAAGCAGGTCAAGAGAAATGACTGTTCCTGTCTGTTTGGCACTTGTGGGATCACATATGTAGTGCTCTGTCCAGTTTTGGGCTCCCAGCGCAAGAAAACCATTGGTATAGTGGAAGAAGTCCAGTAAAGAGCCACCAAAGTGGTTTGGGACCTGGGGTGTGTGATTTAAGGACAGGCTGAGAGCTGGGTTAGCTGTCTTATAATGGCAAAGTTAAAGGATTGGATCTCATTGCTGTGTGTGTCTATCTTATGGGAGGGTCAGAGGAGGTGTAGTAACCAAATGAGAGGCAATAAGAACAAGTTGTAAACATGGGAAATCGTGATTAGATATAGGAAAAGAACATTTTCACTGGTGATCAGGTTTTGAAAGAGTGGCTCTAACCAGGAGGCTGTTGTATCTCTGACCTTGGAACCATGCACACCTCCTGGTCATGGCCCTGAGCAACCTGCCGTCCTTGGACCTGCAGGAGGCTGGGTGGAGGATTCCAGAGCTTCCTTCTAACCCACCCGGCTCTATGAACGTGTGAAGCACCCAGACTACTCCTGCAATTAAAATCCCTATCAGCATTCCCAACTTGAAAATATTTCTCATGTTTGCGTCTCACCCTTGCACCACCTTGCAGATTCACAGGTGTATAGAAGCTTGAAGTGAGCAGTCTTCAGATTAATGACGGAGAGGAAATTTGTATCAAGGAAACTGTCTGCTCTTCCCTGTTACCTTGAGCCCACCCTGCTGGAATTACCACTGGGCTATTGTGATGGAAACTACTTGGACATCCCTTAAAAATAAATGGACCTGGGGTCCTACTACTCACCTCAACTTCTTCCTGCAGACCCTGCAGCAGAAGCACGAGTGGTGCAGACAGACTTTGTCAGTGACCACACGCTCCATGGAGTAGACAGGCTGCAGGCATGAGGCACACACCTCTTTTAACATGGGCTGAAGAAGAAGGAGAAACTGCAGTTAAATAAGTCTGAATCGTGACCACTTGGAAAAAACATATGCAAGCCTATTTGCTGAAAGCGTTGGCTTTTCTTGATGTTCTTTTTGAGCTTTGTTGTGAATGTTCAGATTTCTGGCTGACTTTATTCACTTTTAATCTTGGATAGGTCAGCATTAATGTTCATTTGGGACAGAAAGACAAGACATTCTTGGATTCCTCATGAGAGAATGATTCATTTGATCAAAAGCAAATGATTCACACAACTGAATCATTTAAAAGTTTTGAGTGAGCTAAGAAACGTTCAGAGACTCAGACTGAAAAACTCTGGATGGGCAGCTCATGAAATCACTGATGGCACATGGCTGCTCACATAAAGCATATAGTCCAAACCCTATAAAGACAGCACGTCTCACTGTTAAAGCTCCAGATACTCCACAAACGTGGTGGTTTACTCCAGTATGTTTACTCTGTGGGCTAAATTTTACACCATGACCTGATTCCTCAAACACCACTTTATATGAAGAGTCCAAGGAATCCCTCTGGAAAGCATTACCAACACCAGCTATATTATCCAAGGAGGGAGAAAGGGAATTAAAAAGTTTGGACACCAGCCTATCTGCAAAAATAGCTCCAGTTTGTCTGCATGGTCAGAGGCTGTGGGCAGCAGAGTAAATATCTCTGTGGGCTCCGTGTTGCTGTGGTGCAAAGCAGAAGCTCAGCTTACCTGGTGAGATCTTCTGCAAGTCAAGTCTGGCCAAAGCCCCAGAAGAAATGCATCTGATTCAATGCTAACTGTAACTAGGTCAGTGCTCCAGGTACTGATACCACCTCATACGAGGGTGTCTCTGCTTTTTTGGGGGGTCTGTTTTGCCACAGTTTGATCTGATAGAGTTTTACTGGTGCTTTCTCCCTTTAGCTTTTAGTTCAACATGTGCTGACCCTGGATTTCTGCACTGTCAGCTCAGAGAACAGGCAAATTTAATTTCCTGCTCTTATGCGGTATGGGCTGATGGCCAGATTTTAGACTTGAACAGAGGAAGCATGAAAGATATTTTTGCATCAGAAACATGCAGCATATCTCAAGAGATGAGCTAGCAAGGAAACCAGAACACTTTCTTTTACTTGCAGCAGACACTCGGGATGTGTGCGTGTCTGGATGCAAATATTTTAATTACTTTTTTTTTTTCTTCTCAACATACCAGTGCAGTCAAGTCATCTTTGGTTTCCAACACTTTCAAGAAGAAGAATTTAATGTCTTTAGTTTTTCCCTATGTCTAGATGGAAGAATCCAAACAAAAGCCCCATCTTCCCTTCAGCCTTCAGTGATCTCAAAATACCTCTGCTTTTCCAGATCCTCTACGATGAGGAGACCATCATCCTGTCAGCATATACGTATGCCGTGGGTGCCTAAACCAGTATACTCAGTGAAGACCCACTTAAGGGAATCTATAAGTTGATACATCCACCCCAAAAAAGGCCCATATAGCTGGAGAGAATTAGACAGTTAGGCAAGAGGAATTTCACCAATGTGACTGCAGAACTGTGCTGATGCCAAAGGGCGGGCAGCGTGGGCGAAGGTGAAGTTGAAATGTGCTTTTGTGCACATAAGAGCTAGGTCTTCCAAGTGGAAAGTGGTAGCAGGAAACAGATGGGAAGTGATACTGTGTTAGTGGGTCTCTCAAAGAGAAATTAAAGCTCTGCATCTTTGGCATACGTGTTGGCTCACTGGAGGAAACGAGCAGGCTATTTGGCAAAAACCAGGGAGAGGTGATGGGCAGCTGCATGAACGCAGCAACATTCATGGTGATGGAGTGCTGATCCTTGCCACAATAAATTTCAGTCACTGGATTGACTTTACATCCAGCCGTTTTGATGTATTTTGTGGCACAGATCACGGTTACATCTAGGTACTATTGCAGGCATTCCCTTTGACAGTGATGAGCTCTCATGGAGCACAAAGGTGTGTCCTGGCAGAGCAGAGTGTAACTATTGACGTGTTTCTGCCATATAAAAAAAAAAAATGTTTTCCTTTAATCATGACCAAGGAAGGAAGCAGAGCTGTTTAGCAAATAAACAAGATCACTCTGCTCTTAGCTGGGAATAAATACATACACTTCTGGAGTGTGTTCCCAAAATGGGCTAATCTTTTATAGGGGATGCAGGATGCAATCTTTTATAGGGAGGACACCAGGGAAATTTATTTTAAGTGCTCACTGATGCGTGGCAAATACTCTTGGTCTTCAGAGGTATTTTAACCAGCCCCAGGCATAAGCCTTAGTAATGGTTTGGTAGATGGGGAGGTGATTAGCAGCCATCAAATGGGACTGTGGGCAAGGAAATTATCTTAAGGCTTCTTTGAAAAATGGTGACGGAGTATTGCTGGAAGGCTTTCAGTACACTGCTGATTACTGCCATGCTGAAGGTGGCAGCTGGCTTATATCTTATCATTTGTAGTCTGTTTGCTTGTTTGTTTGTTTGTTTTCTAGGTGCATTTAAATCTTTATGGTAGGAAGTATCAGCCTGAAAATGCTTTTGTTATCAGTGGGTGGAGAAGATGGTAAGCACAAAGCTTTCTGACCTAAGATTAAGCATCTTAATGGCGACCAGTGGCTGAAATGGAGTTGGGACAGATCATACTCAACCTGGACACTTCACTTCAAATGTGGCAGATTTCATGGCTACTATTTCACGAGAGCTGGATCTGCAGCTGAATTTCTCCTGTGACCAGCCACGGAGGTATGGCCAAGACAAGGTCATTTGTCCCCTGTCCACTGTTACAAGTAGTTCTTCCAACCAATTTGCTCTTGAAAATATCTGCCTAAAACAAACTGTGTGAGAATGCAGTGACCCACTAGGACAAAGAGTCGTGAACAATATCATGTTGTATCCAAAGATCCCAGAAAACTATGGCAACTCATTTGGTATTTTTAAGTTTGTATGTACTCTGCTGTTTTGGTAGAGACCTCGCAAACTTCAGTTTATCCTTGAGTTTCAAATCTTTGTATTTTATTTTTCTCCATTTCTTTCAGTGCTTTGAGGAGCCATGCATGGTGCTGAAATAATGCAGCATCTGTCTCCTCTTGATATTTTGGATCCTGGCTGATGGAAATACCATGAAAAAAATGCATTTCAAATAATCTTAGCCTCATAAATGGCTCATTGAGATATTTAGAAACACTGTAGAACCAGAAGCACAAACAATAAGATCAGTATTTTTAAGCACTGGCAGTGCAGGATATTTGGGTTTATTTGAGTTCCTGTGGAATCATTTTCATTGCCCAAACAACCTGTTTGCAGCTTACTAAAACTGCTCTGTGACTGTCCTTAAAAAGAGATGAAACAAGCATGTTACTGGTGTCCTGAAACAAACTAAGATTATAAGAAGGTGGTGTTGGAAAAAAAAAAACAAAACACGAGGAACTTGGAATTGCCAATTCTCCCATTTCTACAATTGGTCCTACTAAAAGAATTGGGGAGGTTTGAGCAGTTATTTGTTCTGATTCCTTGAAACCTGAGAAATTCAGTTTATGGTGATCTGCTCTTTCACCTCAACCTTTGTTATATTCTTTGGCAGAACAGAAAACAACGTTCTTAATCTTCTTTCAGCATGTGCCACGTTCCAGCATCTGTGGTCCTAGAAGCACACCAAGGAGCTCTGGGTACATGCCTGCTTTTCTATGGGGAAGCAGAACTTCTGCAGCTCAAACCATTTTTTTCTTTGTCCTTCTCAAGAACATTTCCGTGGGCCAAGAAAGCTCAGACAAAACTGCCAGGAACCTGTTATGGTAGGAATGTGTTATCAACCACTGCTATTCAGAGTTTATCACTCTTAGACTCAAACTCTCCGTGAATGATGACAGATCTTCCCCATTTCTTTCAGTCAGCAATGTCAAGGCATCACCAGAGAGGTATTATTTGTTCTTAGCACATTTTCCATGGTTTTAATCTTAGCAGAAATCCTTCAGGGAGGTTGAAGAGGTTATGTATTATGATCTTGCATTTCCTCCAGGGCTAATAACAATTTTAGATTTAATCTACCTATCTAGTCTACAACACCTTGAACAAGGTATTGCATGGTGTGAGATGATATCTGCTATTTAAAAACCTAGCTATGAACTGAGTGATATGAAGTGGTATGCTCTGAAACCGTCCCTTTTTCCCCAGTGTCCTGCTCTTCAGTCATTAGTGTGAGCTCTTTTTCCTCAGAGGAAGAGAAAATCAAGTATTAACCATAATGTCTCACTGAAAGATGGTGTTTTTGTTGTTGTTTGTTTGTTTGTTTGTTTTGCTTGTTTGTTTTGAATGAGCTTACTGCCCCTTTTTGCAGAAAGGTAAAGTGGTGAACTGAGAGATGGAGTAGATCAACCAGAAAGTCTACACTCAGACCCAGCAGCCAGTAGCTTGAGGCTGGTAGTAGCTAGGAGTCGGCCTCTTCTCACCGGTAACCAGTGATAGGACTAGATGGAATGGCCTCAAGTTGTGCCAGGGGAGGTTCAGGTTGGAAATGAAGAGACATTTCTCCTCAGAAAGAGCAGTCAGGCATTGGGACGGGTTGCCCAGGGAGGTGGTGGCGTCACCGTCCCTGGGGGTGTTCAAGGAAAGGCTGGACGTGGTGCTTAGGGACATGGTTCAGTGGGTGACATTGGTGGTAGGGGGATGGTTGGACCAGATGATCTTGGAGGGCTTTTCCAGCCTTAATGATACTATGATTCCATGATCCCAGCTCCCTGAGAAGCCATCCAGTGGCTCTGTAGGCTCCTCACATTCTCCCATACGTGGAGCAAACTCCTGGTTAGCTTATCTCCTTCCCAAACTGAGGCCAGCCTGTGATGTGAGGCACCAGCACCGAGCAGTGGTTGGTTCGTTAATGCTTGCCACAGGGCTAATAGCCCACCCACATCATAAAGATGACATAGACTAAACCACTCGAGTGATTTAGAATGCCCTCAATGTGTGACTCAACCAGTTCATTGAGAGGTGATTTCTAGGTACTTTGAAAGGAAACAAGCACTGAACAAAAGAAATTCAACCAGACCGAAGTATTTTTGGAGGTAATGTTTACCTTCGGAACGCAGCAGTAAAATTTAAAAAAAAAAAAAAAAAGCCACAAAAAATCTAAAATCATGAGTTGAGAATGTACAAAACAAAGTCATAATAAAAAGAAAATTGCTTTACAAAGTTTCAAAATGAATTTAAACAGTAAACATGTATGAAAGCATGGAAAATCTAAAATAAGTTTTTGTATATATTGAATAATAAATTACAATTCTAAAAATAAAGGAAAGCAATAACAATTCTGTCGCATCTAGAGCATCTTTCTTTGAATCTTTCTTTGGAGGAACAGCACTGATAATAGCTGTAGAGCTTGATGTGACAATTTTCAGTAGCATCAAGTATTTATAGGAAATGAACTCTGTTAAATGCCTCCCCCCCACCCGCGGTAGTGTCAGCAATTTGATTTTTTTTTCCTTTTTTTTTTGATTTTATTTGTTAACGCGTAAGAGAAAACCCATCCAACCCACCCATCAATGTCAGTATGTGTACATATACATATATGTGTGTTTAGGATGCCCTTCTTGGCAATTCTGTACTGAAATTAGATAAAAAAGATAGATATCATAAAGGTGTTTGTTTGCCAATGACCAGATTGGTTAGTTCTTCATCTGATTCTACCTATCCTTTCTTGTGAACTAGTTCAGAGAAGCCTGATATATCCACCCCCCCCAGCACCCCAAAATAGTATATAGGGGAAAAAGCTGCCCTGAGATGCCCATGGATGGATATTTCCCTTGTGCTTCTAACAGTGTCAGGGCTCTGGGGTGTGGTGCAGCACCGGGTCTGTTGGCTTGTCCAGGCGAGGGCTGTTGTTCCCCTCCAGTGTCAAGACAGTGTCACTTTGTCCTGTCTGTATGCAAACGCCAAGACGATGACCCTGAGAAGTCCTTAGGGTGTAGGTGAATCCCTGTGTATAATGTGGATAAACCAGGAGATATTTTTTTTTTTATTGTGGGCTTTCTTTTTTCTTCTTTACACAGTTCTCTCTTGCTCTTCAGGATCTCCTATTTCTTTGGCTTGGAGTTGCCAAAGGTGACGAAGACCACTCCTGGCTCCTGGAAGCTGCCGTTGGTGTGGAAATCTTCACCTGGGCTCTTCAAGTACCTCCGAAACAGGGGTGAGGCAGATACCTCGTATCGGGGGTGCGAGACCACGTCGCACGTGGAGGATGTTTGTGTCTCAGACTGCTTGGTGACTGTGGTGGACGAAGTGATGATTTTGTTGCCAAACTGATCCATTTCCTCGTACTGCTCTGTGACAGTCCGGGTGGCCCCATAGAGTTTGGACCCATCAGGGCCTGTCTGCAGCTCCAAGATGCTTTTCTGCCTCCGTGGGTTCTGTGGGCTGGGGGTGTTCAGGGAGCAATATTCTGGAAAGCCTCCTTTCATCCCACAGTGGCAGCTGCTTTTGGAGGTGTCCGGAGGGCATTTCTCTTTCTCACTGACCTGGTGGTTGGTGTTTCCAAGGGTGTGCTGTTTCACTGAGTTCAGCCCGGCGTTTGTTTGGGTGGGCTCTGGTCTCTTCTCGAAGGGAGCCTTGTCACGCCCAGCAGACCCTGGGGATGGATGGTTAAAGGAGCTAAAACCGTCCTGAGCAAAAGCATCCCTCTTTCCTGGAGCGTCAGGACAGTCTGGTGAGGCCATGTCCCGTGGGGAATGTGCTGTCCTGGGTGATTCTGCAGGTTTCCTGGCAGCAGACTCGATGGAGATGTAGGAAGGTGAGGAGGGAGAGCTGACACGAGGATGAACAAGGCGGGGGACCTCTAGCTCTGACTTGGTTACCTCGGTCTTTTCTGCCACCTTTACACCTCCCCCCGAGGCTGCCTCGCCTGTCTCCACCGTGGCTCCATCCTGCCTGGCTTTGCTTGAGACAATACTGATTTTACGGATATTGCTGCTGCTCACAGAGCTCTGGGTGTTCCCCAGAGACTCCTTGAACAGCCCAGAGAGCCCAGCGATGTCCGACTCAGACTTGAGACTAGACACAGAATAAAGAGCTTTCTTGATAGCCTCCTCGATGTCCAGGAGTCGGGCAAGCGTCTGCTCCTTCAGGTGGATAATCTCAGCACTTGCCCTCTCCAGGTCCCCAAAAACCAGCTCTACTGAGGAGACGCTGTCAGCATCGTCCTTTGCCTGTGTCTCAGCCCTATCCTGTTGTTTGACCTGGTTGGTCTTCTGACGAACCACCCAGTCAGGCACCTTCTCAAAGAAGCTCCTCAGAGCTTTCACGTCCACTTTGCTCGTCTCCTCTTCAAACTCCTTCACCCTAGTCAAGATCTCTTGCAGTTCCTCCTGTCTGCGGAGATTTTCAAAGATCTCCATAGCCTCCTTGACATTGCCTTTCATGATCTCCTCTTTGTGTACCGACAGCCTCTTCCGACGTTCATCTTCGGTTTCTTTCTTGGGTTTTTCTCGCATAATGACTGCTGGCTTCTCCTGACCAGGCGCCTCTGCCTCCCCATCAGGACATTTCTGTTGCCCACTATTTCCCTGTTGTTCCTCCTTGGAGGGGTTCACTGGCTGCTGATGGAAGGACATTGAATGACTCGTTTGTCTCCTCTCACTCACCTGCTGCATGACTCTCTGACTATCCCATGACATGTAAGCATTATACACACTTTCCCTTTCCACCTTGGGCAAGGCATTTTTTGAGATGTCATCTCCTCTCTTTGGAGGAGTGCTGTGGCCCACAGAGGAGGCGCTTGGCTCAGCCTGTCCTGGCATGTTAAGGGTCTGTGCTCTGCCAGGACAGGCTGGATGTGATACTGAACAGAACCTGTCCTCTTGTTGATGCAGCTCTGAATGCCTCTGAACTACCTTGCCCGGGCAGCTCCCTGGAGCTGCTGCTTTCCCATTCAACGTTCCTTGCTCGACTTGAAAGCCAACCACTCCATTTTTCATTGGCTTTGAAGTCTTAGCACTGTCCACTTCTGACTTGCTTTGTCCTCCTTTGCTTGTCTTGTACCTTTCCTCTGCCAGTTGAAGAGGGGTTTTGGCAGTGCGTTTAGGCAGCTTTCTCTCAGGGCTCGTACCCTGAACCATGATGGATTTGTCCATGGATGACTCCAAAGTGCAGCATTTTGCCTGCCCCTCCCCGTGGCCTGATTGTTCACATACTTTCACACAATTTAATTCCAGCTCTGTAGCAGGAGGCTTTGGCTTGCTGACCTCCCTCAGGCCTTGAGGTTTGGGAGGCAGGGGTGGAGGGATGGGTTTGGTTGATCTGCTTGTGCTGTTATTTGTGCAGGCACAATATGCCTCATTTAAGAGGTGCTCAGGTTTTGGAGGGGGAACAGGTTTTTTCCTAGGTGGGGCAGCAATCTCTGATTTTGGAGAAATCTTGGGCTTCTCTGCAGCATCCTGATCACTGGGCTTGCAGGACAGAGAAGGGAGGGTTGGAAGAGGGGTCTGGATTGGTGCAGAACATCCTAGGACTTCATCTTTGCAGGCTGGTGGTGGAAGGGCACCTTCTCTTGTTGCTTTAGCTGAGGGTGGGCAATGATCTGCTTTCATCACAGCAACTGGAGGAGGAGGAGGAAAGTCATTATCAGCCTGCGACCCTGAAGCCACTACAGCTGTCTGGTTACTAATGACTTGAGTCTCATTTTTCTTTTTACACACAGAATAGGACTGCCCTGCATTTCTGTATATCATAGCGGCTTTAAAATCCCCTCTGGAGACATTAACATTAGACTTTTCCAGCGACTGAAGTGTGGCTTTTAAATTACCTCGGACAACATCCTCCTTTTCTACCAGGCGCTGTTCTGTGGCGGCACTTTGCAGTGCTCTGATAGCTGTCTGTACATCCCCTCTGATAATAACATCTCTTTCTTCTTGCACTGATTGCTCTTTGTAATCAGACTCAACAAAAGGATTTATATAGGTTTTCACGGGCGTGGCAGTATAAAGGCCATCCTTAATGCTAACATCTCTACTAGGCACAACTTGGTTTTCCTGGCTCAATAGTTGTCCTCCCTGTACTTCCTCTGAAGCACTGACCTTTTTGTGTGACGCTATGCTCTTCTGAGACATGCTTGTGTGAGTCTGGGGTGCCTCCTGGACTCTAGTGGTGGTGGTTCTGATGGCAGTGCTGGTGCTCTCCCTCGTGGTAGATGCAGAGTCCTGTTGGCGTATGGTTGACTGAAGGGTCTTTGTCCCCTGCATGCTGGCTGCCTGTTGCCTGCAGGCTGTGTGGACCTCCTCCCTGTTTTTTTGTAGCTTGCTTTGGACGTGGTGTTGAATGTTTTTTGCTTCTGCTGTTGCTAGCCTCAGGCTTTGCATTGCAGCCTGAAGATCGCTCCCAAGGACCTTCTCTTCTGGCTGCATCTGGCTGGCTTGCCCAGTCACCAAACTCTGGTGTTCTCTGGCCACCTCACCCCTCTCAGCTGTCACTTTGGTCTGAGTTGTGCCTTGCATCATAGCTTTGGGTTCCTTCAAATAAGCAGAGGTGGACTCTTCTTTCTCTGCCTTCTTGCTGACATCCGCAACCCTTTGAATTGACTTTGTAGTTACTTTAAGCCCCCCTGACATAATTTCTTCCTTTCCCATCACCGTGGGCAGGCTATGGGGCTTCCCAAGACATTGCACAGTGGCGCCTGTGACACCTGCTGCATGCACAGCCTCTTTCTGTAACGCACCCTCTTTGCCCACGCTTTCACATACGAACACCTTTTTTGCTCCCTCCATGGCCCCTGACTCTCCCTCTGCAATTACTTTCTCTACTTGTTCTTTGTTTGCTAAGACATGAATCTTAGCCCCATGCACAACTGGGACACTTTCAGCTGCCCCCTGCTCTGCCTGGGAAGAGATGAGGGACTGTATCTCTGACTCCTGCTGGAGGTTCTTCAGATAGTCCAGGTCTCCCTTCTCAATGCAGCTTGCAAAAAGCTGGACGTTCCCCTTCTCATTGTCCTCACGCTTAACAGTTGCAGTTGCCTTCTGTTCCTGAGAAGAAGCAAGCAGGTTCCCTATCGTTGACTTCACATCCCCCTTGACAACTTTTTGCTGGACAGAATGGAACAGGAGGGAGTAGAGGGTCATCTTCATTGATCCTGACTTTGTCTCTTGTAAGACCATCCCCTTTTTGATGGAAGCATCTTGACTGAGAAGGCCCTGGAGAGCCTTAGCTACGTTTCCACTCAAGTCCTCTTTGCTTTTAATGGCTTCACTCTGGTCCAGGAGCTGCAGTGAGCTTACTTTGATCTTGCCCTCTCTGTCCTCCTCCACCAGCACGCTCTGGGCTTCCACGTTGGTCCTGTGCAGGAGCTGCAGCATGATCCTTTGCAAATGGCCTCCCACGATCTCTTCTTTCAGGATCTCTGGAGCACCTGGGGTGCTGAGCTGGTACTTCACCATCTTCACACTCTCCATATCATTGGCTTCGATGAGGATCCCGTCATGCTGAATAGCCTGGCAAGTGCAGAGTGTCTCTAAAGTCTCCTTCATAGTCCTTTCTTTCAGTTCTGTTTCCCCACTAGCTTCAGAAGCACTGAATTTATCCAAGGGTGTGCTCTCAAAGAGCCACGTTGTGCTTTTCACATCTGCGCGAGGGATTGCTTCTTGGGCGCCAGCACTGGCTGTCACCTCTGTGTCCTTAAGGGTGTCCATGGGCTGGGTTTCAAACAACCAGGTGCAGCGTTTTACGTCCCCTTTCTGGCTGTCCTCTCTCTGCACTGTACTGATAGATGAGCTTCTGTCCGCATCCCCGTGAAGGGAGTCCACAGGCTGGTTTTCAAAAAGCCAGGTAGACGTCCTCACATCACCCCGCTGAACATCACTGACACTGACCATCCTCACATACTTCTTCTGGCCCACTTGCTGGGACTCAAAGAGCTGCTTGTTGGACTGAACATCTCCCTTCTGCACGTCATCTACTGTTCTGGGCACAGAAATCTTTCCTCCAGAGAAGGAGTCAAGAGGCTCTGTTTCAAACCTCCACCGGGCAGCCTGGACATCTCCTTTCTTGATGTCCTCTTGGGTGACAGCCCTAATCACAAACACCTCTTCTTCCTTTTTGATCTGATCCAGAGGCTTAGTTTCAAACAACCACCGTGCACCTTTTACGTCACCTTTCATGATTTCTTCTTTCTGCACTGAGGTGACCTCATGGTATCCCCCCTCCTTGTCTTGGATAGCGTATAAGGGCTGGCTTTCAAATAGCATTGTGCAAGACTTGACATTAGCTTTGCTCATGGTGTCTTTTTGGATCTTCTGGAGCTCTGTCTCATCTACTTTGTCATGGATTTGGTCAAGGGAGTAGGTCTCAAATATGAACCTTTTGCCTCCAACATCTCCCCCCTTGATATCTTTCTCTGGAGGGATTTCCTGGATGCCTTCAGAGGTGTCCTTCAGGGAATCCATGGGGTAATTCTCAAAGAGCCAAGTGAATTTGTGCACAGATCCAGCTTCAATTGTACCATTATCCTTGACAACTGCTGTTGGTTTAATTGTCGTATCCAAGGGCTTAGCCTCAAAGAATTCCTTCACTCTGGACACTTCTCCAGACTGTATCTCCACACGGCTGGAGTACCGCATGGTTTTCTTTTGGTCAGCTTCACCGATGATACTGCTGCCCAAGGGTTCAGTCTCAAATAGGTGCCGGACAGTCTTGACATCAACTCCCTGTAATTCCTCCTGACTGTATGCTTTACTGACTTTCAAATACTGCTCCTCCTGGCCTTTCAGGGAGTCCAGGGGCTGAGTCTCAAACATCCATGTGTATGACTTCACATCAGCTTGGGGCACACAGACATCCTCTTCTTGTTTCTTTTCAGACTTTTCATACAGCGTGTGGATGGGCTGGGTCTCAAAAAGCCACCTACAGGTCTTCACATCCCCTCGCTGGGAGATCTCCCGCTTCACTGAGGGGTGTTCCTCACCTTGCATGGCTTGGTGATGAATGACATCTATGGGCTGAGTTTCAAAGAGCCACTTGGCTGTTCTCACATCACCAGCCACCACCTCCTGTTTTGTGATTCCCCGTATTATATCCACTTTCTTGATGCTTTCATCAAACTGGTCCAGAGGCCTGGTTTCAAACATCCATTTGTAGTTCTTGACATCACCACTGATGACTTGCTCTCTGCTTACAGAGGTGACTTCATGGAAATTGCCAAAGCTGTCCTTGATGGCATACAGAGGTGTAGTCTCAAACAGGATTTGGTTAGCTTTCACATTGCCAGCTGGAATCTTCTCCTCTTCCTTGGTGATGGGCTCAGCATCAGCCTCCTTAATGCTGTCTAAAGGGAGAGTCTCAAACAGTGTCTTGAAGGACTTCACATCCCCTTTTACCACCTCTTCCGTGCTGGTCTCTGAAATTTCTTCCTCAAATGCCTTAGAGATGCTGCCAAGGGGACAGGTCTCAAAGACATGTTTTCTTTGCTTCACATCTCCCTTCTCCTCTGCTGAAAGCTCTACTTTCTTCAAACGTCCCACCTCAAAATTGTCTTTCAGGGTTTCCATTGGCTGGGTTTCAAATAGCCAGAGTGTAGATTTCACATCACCTCCAATGACTTGTTCTTTAGCTGCAACAGTCTCTGAATCTTCTCCCTTCAGAGAATCAAGAGTCTGGGTCTCAAAGAGTAATCGCTGTTTACTGACATCTGCCCCTGTGACAAAGTCCGTGGAAGCTTTGAAATCCTGTTCTTCAACAGTAATTTCTCTGATGGCATCCAGAGGCTGAGTTTCAAATATCCACCTTGCTCCACTGACATCTGGCCTTCCTATTTCTTCCAATGAAATCCCACGGATTATTTGCACTTTGGAAGTGTCCTTGTTGATGGTATCCAGTGGCTGAGTCTCAAACAGCCAGCGAGCCGTTCTGACTGCATTGCTCTGAATTTCTTCTCGGCAGACAGACTTGATTTCATGGATGTTCCCAGTTTTGTCCCTGATGGCGCAGAGGGGCTCTGTTTGGAAGAGCCTGATAGTCTTCTTGACATCGCCTTTTAGCTCCTGGATTTCTGACTTGAGCTGCAGGATGCTCTTCTCCTCCACTGAGCAGCAGCGTCCTATAGCATCCAAGGACTGGGCTTCAAAGAGTTCTCTGGCACCTTTCACGTCACCTCCCTGGACAGGCTCCTTGAGGACTGCCTCTTGCACTTCAGTTTCATCTGAGTACAGTTTGTTTAACGAGTCTAGAGGCTGGGTTTCAAAGAGCCACCGGGCGGTATGCACATCCCCTCTGGCAAGGTCTGTCTCTGAATCTTTGGCTGGTGTTGACAGACTGTCCCCCTTGATTGACTGGCTTTCAAACCTCAGGGAAGTACTCTTCACATCCCCACCAGGAATGATCTCTTCTTCTGTCAGCTTCTTTGTGGCTTGATGGTCCCCAATAGAGTCAAGTGCCCAGTTCTCAAAGATCCAGCGCATGGACTGAACCTCTCCTGGAAGAACTTTGTCCAGGTTCACAGATCCCTGTGCATTGGGATCTTCGGTATTAAGCATTTCTGCCAGGTCCTCAGTCACAGCTTCTTCCAAGTTCTTCCTGAGTTCAGGATGCATGTGTCTGTAGAGCCTCTTTAGCTCATTCACTTGTCGCTGCTGGTAGAACTTGGAGAAGGCTTGCTTTGGAGGAGGCACAGGGAGTGGGTTGGGATCCTGGCTCCCTGGAGCGATGACCTGGACTGAGCCAAGGGCGGGAGGGGGAGGTAAATCCTCTTCCATTTTCTTGATGGCAACTTGAGATGATTTCTGAGCCTCTGCCATCTTTAGGGAAACAGTTTTAAACATCAGCATGATCTCTTATCCCCCCAGCCCAGAGGCCATTAGTAGTGAAAACGGCAAAAGTAAAAGCCAGCCCAGCAAGGGAAATCCATGCACCTGCTGAGCTCCATACCTTGGGTTCAGTAGCACACAGCACTCCAAAGCATCACACCACTGCACACACTCCAGTCTTGGTGTTAGCTCTGGTTCCACAGCAATGTGCTCTAAAGCAAGGTCTCTAATCCAGGCATGCACGGTAGTTAGTCTACACTCTTCAGGTTTCCATCCAGCTACAGTGCAACAGAGAGGCCCAATTTGTACTGTCAGCAAGAGAGATCGACCACAAAGATAATGTAAAGAAGGCTTATCTCTGAGCAGCAAAATAAGAGTGAACTTTTGCCTCCTGCTACCAAGTGTTCAGGGCAGTGTGGGAACCTAAAACGAGTCTGCATTCAATATGGCTCCAGGAAAAAGCCAAGGAGCTATTTGTGAAGAGGTCTCAGGAATAAAATGGTGAGAGGGAACCAAATAAAAGTGTGAAAGTGAGCTGATGAGGACATCCTATTTTGGGGTCGGCAGCTAGCATGATGGGTTTTTGGTAACGCCCCCAGAGCTGCCCATGGCACAGTAGTGAGGGCTTGGGAAAGGATGTTTGAGTGATGACTTCTTCTGCTGGACTCACGCGTGTACCCCACAGCATCATTTGTATAAAAATAGATGGATGGTTGCAGAGTTAGAGAGTGAAATAAAACTTTTTTGACTTGGACACTTGGACAGGCATGAGGCTAACTAATGTCCCCTTGCGACTGCTCACATTTAGCCTGTCCTGTAAGAACGAGTAATTCACCTGCTACGGAGCCTGAAGGCAATATATCATTGTTAGATCATGTCACAGCACAGTTGCTTTTAATTCCCATTCTTTTAAGCCTGTCTTTCAAGTGTTATTCTTTGTGAATTCTGGCCCCTTAGCCTGTGAACTAATTCAATTTATGTTTAGACTCACTCAGACTGAATTCAGCTGGATTTCACAGCAACACTGGTACAGCACTGAACAAAAGTTGCAGTCATGATGGGCTGGACTGGTTGTTTAGCCTACCTTTGAGTCTTACTTTCTGCATTTTTCTCCTTAACTTGGGAATTTTCACCACATATCAGCCAAATACTGAACAGAATACCTGTGACCTGCACTGGATTGACATTTATCCAAAGGGAAGGTATTTGAAGCCTATAATCATTATCTAAAAAGGACTATAATCCTGGTGGCTTTCCTTTCAGTAAACAGATCTGCTAATCCTTGGCATGCCTTTAGAGTTACGTCTGTAGAGTTATGCCTGGAATATTATTAGTTGTTGCTCAAAGCACTGGCGCGCGATGTTATTTCACTCTGTTAACACACAGATTGTTCTGGCTAAAAATAAGTATTGAACATTAGTAAAAAGAAAAAACTAAAAACAAACCAACAAGACAAAACAAAACACCAGAATACCAAAATCAGCATATTTTGCAGCAAGCGTCAAATGCAAATTGTTCATATGAACCGACATACTTTGAATGCAATTTTAAAAATAATTTTTATTTTTATTTTTATTTTTTTTTTAATCTGTTCAGAACTTCTAAATGTGGGGAAAGGCAACTGAGCAGCTGATAGCTATATTCAGTATGAAAGCACTCCTTGCTGCCTGGCATGGGTGTATAAATCACACTCCACCGCAGTCCACAAATATGCGGTTAGATAAGGGTGCTTATCTGTAACATTTCTTACCTTGCTTGTTTTCTGTCTGTCAGAAGAGTGAGTGGAGCTGTCCTTCACAGTCCTCTGGAAAAGACACAGGGAGAAATGACATCAAACTGCGTAGGCAGACACATATGATATCTGTATATTTGTGTGTCTACTATCGGGAGCTGGAAACCATTACAGGTGAGGGTTTTTTTTTTTGGTTTGCTGACAGCTCTTATCTCAGGTTGAGCAGAAATATTTTTTTCTGCAAGTTTCAGTGGACAAATGAAACCCAGACACATTTGTTCAGACTCAGGGGAAAAAAAAAAAAACCCACCCAATAACCTGGTTTCTCCAAAGCTCGATTTGGCCAATATTTTTGTTTATAGGTCAATATTTTTAAGACAAAACATATCTACATTTGTCATGGCATTATGAATTGTGAAATTAAAGCTCATTGAAAGATTGTTTTGAAATTATTATAATTATTTTTTTCTCAGACTTTTATTTTTCTTTCCCGACCAGAACACCTTACTGCAATGCAGGTTAATTAGAAAGTTTCAGTTTGTACAGATTCTGATGATGGGACGTTTCTGGTAAAGAAACATTTCTCAGCAAGCTGTATGGACTATCACACATTGCTGAGCAGGACACATGGTCCCTGCACAGCCTCAGTCCAACGTGGGAATGGATCATGGGGCAGCCTTTAAGAGTTGTAACTTGCTACACTGCAGTTATAATTCTCCAGTTACAGTCTCCGCTTATTTATTTGCAGCTGGGAGTGCTTTAGTCTGGACTTTTCCAGTCCAGAGCCATGATCCATGCTCAAGAGGCTGCATCTCCAGTCAAGGACCCTGCAGATGGTTGAGAGTGGAAGGGAGCAAGGATGAGCCTGCAGAAGTCCAGATGTAAAATCACATCCTGTGGTACTCCTGGATGATCAGCAGAGCCAGGCAAGAGGGACATATGTAGCTTAGTGCTTCATAACATGTACAACATGAGCTATCCTATGACCCAATGATCGCTTTGGTCTGGATGACTCACTGGATCCTCTGCTGATGCTCCCATTTCCACCTCCCTACACGGGGCAAATTTGGGACCCACCAGATTTGTGTGCTGGAATGGGTATAGCACGGAGGTGTACGCGTTGTTGTGTGGATGTGAGGGTGCAAACATATACATGCAAATATTGGATATCTTATAATGAACAAACTGTATGCATGGGCTAGTGGATGTAGATGTGTGTGTGTTTGGGCGTGTGCGTGTGTGTTTGGGCATGTGCTTGTGTGTTTGTATGTGCTGTATGTGTACATATATGAATGTGTCTGTATGTAAATGCAGCATGTGTATCATATATAGACACAATGCATATCAGCACCTCTTACAGCACGGCATTTTTACATGATATATTTATATGCTATTTATATGCTGTATTTATATGATATAGGCAAACAACAAGGAGGTCTGGTCATTCTTGGAAAAGAAATGCCGTGTTTCTCCAGCATTGTGAAACCAGACGTGTTCTCCCTCACCCTCCCACGGACCCTGGCTGGGATGGGACATAGCTGGGATGCCACGGTGCTTACCGGCTGTGCGGGGCCGCCGTGAGCAGCAGCAGCAGCTGCCTGGGAGAGGTAGCGAGCCGACAGCTCCTTCACGGAGAGCGAAGAGGACCTCCCTCGTCCTTGCTGGAGTATGCGCCTAGTGCTGTCTGATACGTCTAAAAATGACCGCGTCCTCTCATCTGAAACAGAGACCGGAGGGTGTGGTGAGTTATGTTTCCACAGGGATGATGACATGGTGTGAGCAGGACATGTCTCCTACATGAGCACCCATTCCTCCTGGACCCTCAGGTGATTGCTCCTCTCCCCAAATTTAACATTGTGCCCTTTTGTTTTAGGGAGAAAACGTGGGCATTTGCACTGTCCCCATGGCTGGAATGGATGGTGAGACCTGAGAGCAACCCACTGATGCCACCGTCCTGCTGGTGGGGCTGCCTTCCCATGGTATATATCCTACACCCACCTCCGCATCCCTAGACGAGGCTATCACCAAAACAAAACAAGTGTGTGGATGTGAAGGAGCTATGCGTGTTGAACTTAAGTCAATTCCTACTGTTTTTGCTCTGTGACCACTTCCCCCTGCTGTCAGCATGCCTCACAAGCAGTTATACCCATTTATCTTCATCTCTCCCTTTCAGGAAACCAAGAGATGATGAGACTACAAGACTGGCCCACAGACACAGCTTGGGGTCTGCAGCAGAGCCAGAGGAATGAGCCCTTCTCTTAGCTTAGAGATGTGATGATCTGAGCTGCACCAGCCCCTGTGAGGCCTACTGGGGCCCAGCATGGCATTCCTGAGATATTTGGCATTCCTCCTGCCTTTGTTCAGATGCCTCCCATGGAGGTGTCTCCAGCTGGGGATGTTCCTGTCTAGTTCATGAAGAAACAGCTATTTTGGGAGGAGATGAGCTATCAGCCAGACCAGAGAGGTGTGCAGAGGGATCACTGGCTAGAGCAGGCATGAGTGGCCGGCCCGTACCCAGCCCATGCTCCCTCACTCCCACCCATTGCACTCCCTCCCATGATCTCCATCCCCTAAATAGCCTGGGCTTCCACTCCCCCGATGATGGGAGCTGCATCGTGTCATAATGAATGGCCCAAATACAGATGGGTTCACTTTTCCAACAACAGGACAACACCAAATCCCCACTGAAAAACTTCTTTTTGCATCACTCTGCTAGGTGTGAGCAGGATGGCCAGCTCTGCCTCCTATATCCCACCACAGATGTGCAGAAAGCCCTGCACTTGTGTGCTGCTTCTTAGCCCTCTGGGTTAGCCAGGGCTGTCGTTTCTCTGTTACCACTGCAAAAACACGAGAAGGTTCTCTCTTTTTGCAGGCTTGCACTGCTGCATTCGGATTTAGTGCGGTATTTGCAATGCTTTCTGTTTGAACAATGGGCTCGCTCTCCACAAATCCAGCTTTTGCACAGCCAGGAAAGGGCTGATATACTTTTTAATATGTGCACATTGAAAACACTGCCACAGTTCCAGTGTTCTTTGCCCTCAAATCTCAGTCCCCAAATCATGAGATTTTGTAAATAAAGTTAATGAGTCTTTTCTTTGTTTCCTGGGTTTTGAGGTCAGATTTTCCAGCTTTTCTCTGAAATACCAAAGGAGATTTGCTTTGCTTTTATTTTGAAGTGACAACAGTTAACATTACGTGCTAACAGGATTCCAGGAGCCGGTGCTTCAAATGAAATACCAGTTCACATGAGACAGACATGTTAGTCCACAGCACCAAGCAGGCATTGAGATAAGAGCAGAGGGACCCCACTGGGATGGTCAGACATTGGCGGGTGTTTCTTTCATCCTTGGTTCCAGCTGCTTCTGCAGGTGCCCAGGCATTCTGATGCAAAACCAAGGCTGGATCCATGCAGAAGCAGCTGGAAGCAATGCAGACGTAGCTGCCTGGTTCTGCCAGAGATAAGCAGGACATGAGGGGAGGAAACAGAAGAGATTTCCTTAATGCCTCCTTTTTTTCTTCTTTTTTTTTTCTCCTTTTTTTTTCTTTTTCCTACGTCACCATATAAATATGGGGCTTCTTCCCCTGATTTTTGCTGTCTGCAGGTTAAACACCAAAACAAAATTAATTATCCGTCCATAGCCAGTGGAGATAGAGGCACAGATCTGGTACATCTTCAGATAGGCTGAGAAGCTGCAAGATATCAGTTTTTTCCACCTCTGCTCAAGACTTTGACTAGATGACTGGCTTTTCAAGATGATTAATGCCCTGGGAATGGGGAGGAGAGGGTTGAGGCATTGCTGGGACACCCAATTTTAAAGGAGCTGGTGCTGATACATGCTAACACAAACCCCTCTATCTGCTGCAGAGGGCTTCTCCCTTCGCTGGGAGGTTTGAGGCACACCTTTTCCTCTGTGAAAAGGGAAAGTGAAGTAATAGCCAGAGCAGGTACCTGGGATTTCATGGTCGTTCCTTAACGTGGCCATGCCCTGTGAGAATAGCACTGAAGCGTGTGCTGAATTAGCTGCAGCAACCTTTGAAGAGGTCTTTGATAAATCTTGCCAGGGAATCTCTTTTTTTCTCCTACTACTGCTGAATTGCCTACTGGAAAGGCAAGTGGGGTCCAATCCATCTGGAAACCAGAAGCTTTCTTCCTTGCAAGGTAATGAGGTTTGGCAAAACCTCCCAGTAAGAGCAAAAGTGAGAGCTGGGGAAGAGACAACCTTACTAGCTTTAGAGCAGAAAGAAAACCAAGCACAGTTGCTTTCTGGCTGGGAAAATGAACACAAGCCCTCGGTAAGGGCATGACCACAGTGAAAAAGCTCCTGAAAACTCCCTGTAGGAGGCGGGAGCTCTTCACATCGAGGCAGAGAGCCTGCTTTGGCTGACACCAGCACTGCAACGCTTAACCACTTGAGTGCTGAGAGCTTAGCAAAAGCATCTCCACGTCCCAGAGCTGGGCTGGTAATGTTTAATGGTCCCCTGCACCCCAGGCTATGGGTGTTTCTGCTGTCCTGAAATTATCTATACTGGCCCGTGGTGGGGAGATGCTGCACAAAGAACAGCCACCAGCAGGTGATGCAGCTGGATGAAGCTTTCCAGCAGTGGAAAACAGCCCAGCCTCAGAGCTGCCTCTTCCCTCATCCTTTAGCTCGGATGGCTGAAAGGCCACAGGGTTTCTGCTTTAATGACGGATATAATTAGCTGCTGCCTGCCTTAGACAGGGGCTGCTCGCAGCAGCTGGGCAGGCGGCGGGTGCTGCACTGCTCCATGAGGCTCTGCCCGACGAAACAGGCTGTTGCCACCGTTTGAATTGCTAATTATAGATAAGAGCGGAAGAACGGCACTTCATTCTGCTAACGAGAGAGCCTGGCTGTCACGTGCATGTGGCTAATGGCACCCAAGCGACACCCGGAGCATCTCAAGGGCTTCCCAGCTGAGGATGCTAAAGCAAAGCCAAAGGGTGCTGTGCAGACAGGGTGTGTTATTTATTGTCTGACTTGTGTGGGAGACTGAGAGCATGGAGACCCAGTCTGAGATCTGTGCTGGGCTCTTTTTTTCTGCCTTGCTGGACAAAGGGGCTCTGCTGGCACCCGTGGGCATCCATCACAGAGCTGAAGGACTTGTCCCATCTGATGCTGGTTGACTACTCCTGTCTGTGGCCCCAGAGATTTAAACCCCAGTATTTTGACCATTAAAGCATCCCCAGGAGCTAAAAGGGGAGAAAAGAGCACCTGAGAACTCCCACCCACAGTGCTGCTTTCTAAGCAAAGGACATGGGAAATGCTCCTCCCTGCCATGCTTCTTTGCCAAACCCTTCTTTGTGCCAGTGCCTGGCACCAGACAAATTGCACACTGCATGTACCATGGGAAGGATGTCCCTCAGGAGCAACTCCTGGGGTCCCTTCAGCTCTTCCTTTGCCCCGTGCTCAGGTCCAGAGGCAGCCCCTCTGCCCCATTAGCTGTGCCCTGGGTGAACAGGGAGAGATGGAGTTGTTTTTGGCAGACCCCTTTTAGGAAAAGAGCTCCTCTCAACTAAATGTGAGGAGGAAGAGTACGCCCCTCCTGGCATCAGGCTTGGGCCCAGATGTGGTGTTCAGAGATAATCAACCCTAAGCTGTAGGGTTCAGAGATAGTAAGCCCTGCAATGGGCGAAAATCAGTCCTCATCTCCACCTCTACTCACCGACCTTTCTAGACATGGGGGGAGGAAGGGGAAGGGAAAGAGAATGAGGGAAAAGACTCTTAACTACTCATCTAAAAATTCAGTCACTTCATCTTCAGCAATTGCCCACAAATCTCTGCTCTGTCTCCTGCAGAAGGTAATATTGCAGGGCTCTTTCTTTCAAAGCGTCTGTGTGCTGCAATTAAGAGCCAATTCCCAGCAAACGGAAAACAAATCCCTAGCAAAGCGCTTTCTTCCTCCTTCCCCTGAGAAAACCCCATCACTCCAGTAACACGGCAGCTCTGTTATCTCTGCTTTCTATTTAAACCACTTTATCCTATAGAGAAACCACGCTACCCACCTGTTGGTGTCCACCACGGCCGCAGCCGGCACTCCTTCGTAGCCTGGCTCCAACCTCCAACCCCAGTGAGCTACTGAGTGCCTGAGTCACCTATTAAAAAAGGAAGCTGCAAGCTCAGCACCGATCTCCCAGGCTGCCCGGCCAACCACATGTCATCGGCTTCGCTCCCAAAGTCAGCCGTCCTGAGCAAACACAGCTGCTAAGCAAAGCCCTTTGTGCAGCCGGGTGCACCCCTTGCGGGCCCGCTCCTGACTCCCATGGGGTTGTGTAACGGGAGGCAAACTCAGCTCCAGTTGCACGGGGTTTGCACGAGCCAGGGGGAGAAGGAAAGCCTAGTGCAAGTTGTGCCAGGGTCCTGGCTCTCCCTTTGCTCGCCCAAGGGAGTGGTGCTCCAGAAAGCATCCCCTCCCAGCCAGCAAAAGCAGCACCCTCTGACAGCCACTCAGGGAAAGACACATGTTGCAACTCTTCAGACAAACTTTTGAGTTAATTTTCAGTCCCCATTGCTCCTCTGCAGACTAATTCTGTGTTAATCATGTCCTGTAGACCTGGCACGTCCTATGCCACGGTGTGCAGACATGTTATGGTCTCGTGCCACTGCTTGGGCACCACGAGATATTGTGCAGTCCGTGGCACAGGACCCAAAACCCTACACCCAAAGGCTGGTGGCAGCAAAAGGACCCATGTCCCAGAGTTGCTTAGCACTGGGAAATCAGGGCAGGAATACAGCAGTTTCTTTACACTGAAGGGGGACTCTGTTTTCCAGGAGGATGGAGGTGAATCAGCATGGAAATGCTCCTGGTTTCCTGGCTGTGTGGTATTCTAGGCTGGCTGCTTTCTTAGAATTTGGGACAATTTTAGCAATTCCTTGCTGCCTGATATATGTGTTACGCCCAGTTGGATGGTCATTACCAGCAGGGTCCCCTGACTGAGGTGGCATGCTGGACATGTGTCCCATTCCCACCTGCTTGTTCCCAACACACGTGTTGGTGAAACCTCGAAACTCCATGTCCCCTGCTAGAGCTGGACCCCATTTCTGAGCACCTCTATCCCCAGATATTAGAGCTGCACGTGCTGAATCACACCCACCCCATCCTCTTCCCACCCTTGCTTCCCAGAGGATCATTCCCAGGACAAAAAGAGCTCTTAAATCCCGGCGCCGCTCCGCGGCTGAGCTGGGGGAATTTGCGCGGCTGGGTGAGCACCCATAAAAGCTGTCTGGGAAGCCGGTGCTGCCGCTTAATCCAGGAGCCTGGCAGCCCATTGGCGGTGCTCGGTCAGTGGGGAAAGGCTTAAATCTCTGCCTCCAGCCCAAGCTCTGGTGGCCCTTGTCCTGGGGATGCTGTGCTGGAGGAGATGCACACCGAGGGGAGCAGGGCAGGCGGCCTCCCTGCCCTGATTTCAGGCTGCCAAGGGTGAGTGGTCCTGGGTGCTGTGGCAAAGGGTGCATGGGGAAGGGCAGTGCTGGGAGGAGGAGGGGTTTTCTTGCTCTTTCTCACCGTCCTCATGACCTGCTGTTAAGGCTTTAGCACATATTAAAATGCCATGCGTGGCTTTTTCCAAAGGAAAGGGGAAAAATCACGGTACAAGGCTGTGCTGGGAAGCATCTATGGGATTTTTGGCAGCCTCTATTAAAAAGCGAGGGCCAGCAATGCTCGGAAGCATCCTGCTTATCCTCATGGGTGCTCCCTGGCTCCTGGCTCACACTTTGCTCTGTTTGCAAACCGCAGAGTTTTCTCTCATTTTCAGTTCTACAAAGGACAGTGAGGATTTCAAATTCAAGCTTTTTTGTTTGTTTTGTTTTGTTTTGTTTTGTTTTGCCATGAATTGGCCAATTGTGTGAGACAGCAGTAAACATGTTTTTGTTTTTTGTTTTTAAAGTCACCTGGTTTTTGATTGTTCTGGTCCAGGTCACTTTTTTTTTTTTTTTTTTTTCCAAACCGCATGGGCTTGCAATTTACCTTTAGAAGTGAGATTTTAATTTCAGAAGAACACCACTGATTATAGTTAGATAACTAACAAAAATCATATGAATTCATAACACTTTTTTTCCCCCTTGATTCCAAACTTTCATGAGCAGACCGTGTCCTTTCAAATAAGTTCGTACAGTGTCTAGTACAATAGATCCCTGATTTGGAAGTGGGGGGCATCTCTGATGTAGATAATAAATGTAATGACTAACACACATCAGAAAGTATAAGCCATTCTCTTTGGAAAGGGATTAAGAGAGAATTTGCATTGTCTGCAAGCCATATGTTGCAATCCTGTGAGCAGCTCTGGCACACAGAGCTAATATATGAAATTTGGGATGGGAAGTAGGCTGGAAAAAAAGTGCCAAAATCAGAAGAAGGTGCTAAGCATAAGTGAAACAAAATAACGTAACTAAACAGCAAATGTGTTGAAGAGGAAAATAACATTTAAAATACTATTTCATATTTATGGAATTGTTTACTAAATGATAGCTGAACAATTCACATTTTGTATGTGTATATAGATGAGTTTGAAAATCTAGGGGGTGGGAAGGGGTGAAGGAAAATAAAGCTACTGAAGAGTGTCTTGTTTCTAGCACCTCCAAACTGATGGTCCCTGAACTTCAGTCGCTTCTGCAAATGTTTGTGGCTCCTTGGTGCCAGCTGGACTTCCCTTTGCAGGAGGAATATCACAACCCCCAGGTAATTTAAACAGCTCCCAGGAAAATTTATCTTCAGGCGGAGCTGGGTGTCTGCCTGAGGCAGCTCGGGGCTATTTCTGACCATTGCAAAAATCCAGGAATGCGCAGGACTCTATTCCTGGCACCAAAAAAACGCCAAGAAGCTTCACCCAGAGACAGCTGCGGGTGGCATTGCTGCTTGGGGACGTGGCCTTCCCCATTGTGCCAGCTGCTGGGGGCTTGTCATTCCTTACAGAGGGCTTTAACCTTCCCCAGGTCAGCTCCCCTGCTTTTTTGGGGTATGAAGTGCCTGGAGAAGGCAGAGGAGCCCCGATGATCAGCTGCCTCCTTCTGCATGTTGCCCTGCTGTTTGTAAGGGGTTGGTAAAAGCTGAGTGAGGGTTTAATAAATTGCTGTGTGTCACTGGGTATCCAGCATGTACTGCACATCCTGCTCACCCTGGTACTGTGCTCGTATCCTCCAGTGGCTCTTCATCTGTTATTTATACAGGGGGTTCACTGAAATGTTGGTAACCACCATTTTGCCATATAGCATAGCTGCTTCTCTTCCCCTCTTTCTCCATTTCACCCACTGTGCTGGCACCGGGACAATTTTCAGCCCTAACCCCTCTGCCAAGCTGCGTGTCCCCCCTGCCTGCTCACGCTGCTCCCATGGACCAGCATCTCCTCCCCTGCAGACTGCCGTGCAGGAAGGCGATGCGAGATAGCAACTTCCTCCCCTCAAACCCCCCCTAGGGAAAGCAACACAGAGCTACCCACCGAAATAACCCATGCCTGGGGAGAGGGCTTCTTGGCATGCCGCAAATACCAGGCCTTTTAAGGGAAGCCCTCTCCAACCACCACGAAGAAGTGATACCTTGGGAATGTCTGCTGAAAGCATCACCGGCCCCTCTGCAGCCGGGATCGGGGCTGCAGCATGCATCTTTAAGCATTTTTTTGGCCATGCCACGGAGTTTATATGGGGGCATTACAGGGATGCCATGCAGCACGAGGAGCTGCTGAGCCCCTGCCTCTGCTTTCTATTCTTATCGTGGAGTTTCCAGGCTGCTGTCAGCTCCTCATCACTGACAGCCAAGAAATCTGAATACTGTTTTGGAAGAAACAGCCAGAGCCAAAAAAAAAAATTGAGCAGTATCCTTTAAAGAGAAACCCCCAACCCACTTGTAGCTATTGAGTTTCCTCAGCATTTCCATTTGTTTCTGAATGAGGCAAGCTGCCAGTGAGAAGAGGGGGGAGGAGAGAAATGGTTGGCTTTAAAAGAGTAAAATACCACGCTTTACAGTACTAAATGCAAAGTTTCCTGCCACTATGTTCCGATCAAAACCTGGGGTTTTTGCTGATGTTAAAGAAGGATTTCCATACTCCTTGGCAATAGAGTTGGGAAATCCCAGCCTGATCTACCCTAGAAAAGAGGCTTCTGTATCCTACAAAATACTGCATCCAATCAAGGAAATTCCTACAAATTTCCACCCAAGCTGGATCCCTTAATTGCCAGAAGTGGGATTATCTACCCCTTTGCCTGGACAAGAACATGAGTTTTCGTATTTTGGCTGTTCTCATTAAGTGACATATACTTGAAGGACCAACTTTACCTCTCTTTCCCCAAATCCCTTTTTTCCTAGTAAAAAAAAATGGATCTACTTCAGATATTTTCCAGCAAAAACTTGGGTGAAAACTGAAGAGCTGGAGGGAAGTGGAGGAAGTTAAAGAATTTCTGTACTCGCAGCAATCAACAGGACGTGTGTCCCACAAGGAAGCACAACCATCATTGAATGCATGAGAACAGCACTACATTTAGCTCAGGTTGTTGGGATCAGGCCCTTCACACTGTGACTGAGCACCAAGACGTGGACCTGGAGTCCTCTCTCTCTCTCCTTTTGGCCATGAAACAGAACTTTGATAGCTAAATAGCTTCAGCAAGTGTGAGACACGGGTAGACACACAAGCTCTGTACTATGGAGCTGTGCAGGGTTTTGGAGTTACCCTCCATGCGTGAGCACAACTACGAGCGGTATGTCCATCTTAATGCTCTTAACCCAGCAGATTCCCTCCTGAAGCCCTTTATTTGGCTCAGGGTCACAAACACATTCCTCAGCTCTCCCTGGAGCCCAGGATAGAAGAGTAAGGGGAAGAAATTCCCTCCTTAACTAATCCTACTCATCCCAGGGATGTAAGCTGAAGTGAATCTCATTGCCCTCTGAAGTCCACATTTTGCTGCCTACTGTGTTGCAACCAGTCTTGAACATGGTTCAACATGGTTGTAACATCAACAGTTTATCCCACCTTGCCCCATAGTGCCTACTCTGCTTGTCTAAATCCTGTATGTATTTTCTCTCCTGTTGCTGGTCATGGGGGCCACAATCCCAGTACCTCACAGCATTTTTTGGGGAAGAGAGTAGACCCTGAGAGTAGAGAGAAGTGAGCCTGTAGACACAAAAATTTAAGCTTCAAATCTAGGAACTTCAATGTTTTGGGAGGAGGGAAAAGCACGCATGTATAATGCTCTGCTTCCACTTTGAACATGCCCAAGCAGCCAAGACAATGCAGAACCAGACCAAAGCCACCATCCGTGGTGCCGATGGGAATTTAGCAGGTTCTAGGCCAACAAAATCCACAGCTTTCTATGAGCTGCCACTACCCCTTCCATAGCAAAAGGTCCTAAGCGTCCTCGTTTCCCCTGCATTTTCACATTAACCAGAGCTTTGTATTCATGCAACACCTCACCCCTCTCAAATCTACCCCAAAATTACTTACAGAGAGGCCTCGATAGTCCCAATAGCTGTGTCACAATGTCCCAGTGGAAAATCTCTGTGAAACTCAAGGCTGGGCAGCACTTAGAGTATCCTAGTGGAGCCCAGCTCCACTCCCCACACCTCGGTCCTGTTCACTGCCTCCCAGTGGCCTCTGGCAGCTGACTTTATCACCGAGCACTGGGCTATGTTGAGAGGATGAACCACTTGGTCTATTTTTAGGGAAGGGTGAAGCTGCTCGTCCACCCGGCTGAGTCAATCATGAGTTTTAGCAATCCTACATGGAGGTGGGGAAAGTCTGGGGGCCTGGCTTATTTTCAGAACATGTTCATTCAAAATATACCCAGTGTAATCCAGTACAGGACAGGGGGGATGCTTCCAAGCAGTGGTGCTACAGGGAAGAGGCATTTCCCTGACTCACTGTCATGTCCTCAGGCTGTGATCTGCACCGCCTGGCTCACTCCGCTTCAGGTCGCAGCCAGAGCTTTAAGGGAAAAGCTGGGAAGGTGAAAGGTATGAGTTACATTTTCTGGTTCTTCATTTCTTCTTCTGCTCAAATATTTTAGGACTGAGAAGGAAAAAAATTATTTTAGGAAAGGGAAAGTGTGGGCAAGTGTGTATACAAAGAAGGATGATCTATCCTCCCTCCTCTAGTCCATTCCTCCATGGATGGTGCAGCACTGCCAGGAGGTGCTCTGGGCACCTTTTGGGGAAGAAATGATGTTAACAAAGCCCTAAGTCCATGGAGGGCTCTCAACACCCTCAAGGCTTAGTTTGGCAATGGGTGGTGTTTTTAGCACACTAATGGTGTGCACAGTGGTGTGCCAGAGCTTGAGACCCTGGCCTGGACATGGTGATTTACAAGTGCAGACACAGCTGATGGCACAGGGTTTTGATGATCTGCCTTTACTGGGCTGAGTTAGTGATACAGCTGAGGAACCTGGTAATGTTCGAACTGGGCCCAGCTGCTCTCTCTTCGATTTGCTTTTCTGACACCTTTAGGGAGCATATGCTTGAATAAATTTTGAGCACCACAATATAAGAAGGACATAAAACTAATAAAGGGTGTCCAAAGAAGGGCTATGAAGATGGTGAAGGGTCTGGAGGCCAAGATGTGTGAGGAGTGGCTGAGGTCCCTGCTTTGCTCAGCCCAGAGCAGAGCAGGCCCAGGGGAGGCCTCATGGCGGCCTGCAGCTCCCTCACGAGGGGAGCGGAGGGGCAGGCGCTGAGCTCTGCTCTCTGGGGACAGCGACAGGACCCGAGGGAACGGCATGGAGCTGGGACAGGGGAGGGTCAGGCTGGGTGTTAGGAAAGGTTCTGCACCCAGAGGTGGTCGGGCACTGGGACAGGCTCCCTAGGGCAGTGGTCACGGCACTGAGCTGCAGGAGTTCAAGGAGCGTTTGGGCAACACTCTCAGACACAGGGTCTGGTTTTGTGGTGGTCCTGGGTGGAGCCAGGAGTTGGACACGATGATCCTTGTGGGTCCTTCCCAACTCGATATATTCAATGTTTATAAGAATCTGTGATTCTAAATCACGGCGTGGGGGTGAAAGGAGATGTAAGCTTGCTATGCCAGTACCAGAAGGGTAAGTATGGAAGCCAGCATCACCTGAGCTATCAGAGGTGCTTGGGCTCACAAAACACTGGGTGAAGGCCACAGAGACCCACACTCAGTCCCACCCTGCTCTCCCCCTCCCAGGCCATGCCCATGCCCCCCCATACCCAATGCCAGACTCCATGGGACTGCAGTGACGGGGGAGAGAGTTGCATGGATGTGAGCTGTACTGGGCCAGGCGCTGTAGGGGCAAAAATCATGTTTTATTTGCCTGCACAGAAGCAGGCTTAGCTTTCCTGACCCCCCCAGTGCAAAAACAGAAACAAGGAGTGGGGATGCTTCTCTAAGTTCTTTCTGCCTCTCTGTGGTGTGCATTTGCAGCACATAGCACGGTGATGCCCCCATTTCTCTGGTCACAGAAAGATCTCAGCAGCATTGTGCTGAGTTGGTGGAGCATATCCCTGGTCCCAAAGGCTCTTTTCTCCAAAATGTCAAGCAACTTTCCAGTAGCAATTTTCCTATGTGAGATTTTTTTGGGGATTCCCTACCTCTGAACACCTTCACAGGTGTTTTACAGATATGTTTGGAGGGGCCCTTGCCCCTCGCATTCCCCTATGGGTCTGCAAATATCAGTCCACAGAGAGGATGTTATACACCATCCAGGCTGTGGGTCAACATGCCACGAGGAGGTTTCCCCACCAACAGCACATCACATCATCATGTCTTGTCACAGCACGGCACATCACATCCAGCTCCAGATGACCAGCTTACACTGAGGATCCTGAATGGACCCTGCTCCTCCCTACCATAGCCCAGGTCCTTAAACATCCTGCAAGACTACAAGTTACCAGCTCCCTGCTGTCTCTGTTAATGTTGGTGTCTAGGAAGACCACCATGCCTCTCTCTAAAATAGTGTCCATTTTCTACGTCGCTTCCTTTAATAAATGAGGATCATAGCAAAGAGAAAAATTAGTATGAAATTTAACCATCTAGGGGAGGAGAGAGCAGGAGGGGGGCAAAAAAAAATACAGCCACCCTTGTTAATGCTGCATGCTGAGGGGGGGATCATACAGCATATGAGCAAGGTGGTGCTGAGCAGATGAGGAGGTGCAGACTGAAGTGACCGATACCGAGTGTACTCTGTGATGCAGGGCAGGAAAACAGGAGAGATCATCTGGGGATGGCTGGGGCTGTCACACACAGCAGGTAGCATGAACTGGTGGCAGGGGTGTCAGCTAGCACAGCATCAGGCAGGGGGCAGAATGCACGGTGGAGCAGGGTTTAGTTATTTTGTGCGGGTGGAGGGGTGTAAAGGCAGGAGGAAAGGGCAGATTGGGGCAGAGCAAGACCAGGTATAAATAGTGACAGCTCATGTCTGATGAGATGGTGCCGGCGCTCCTGTCCTCTGTAACCACCCAGGAACATCTGCACCTTCCCATCACAGCCCCAAAACATGCCTGTGATCTCAGCACCCCCAGCCAGCTGCCACAGGGGCTGGGAGAGGGGAGCGGGGAAGGAAAGGACCCACTTCTACCCCTTCCTCCTGGGAACTGGGGGTCCAGATGCATCCCACACTTGAACACCCCAAGTTTCCTCCCTGGCTGAATTGGAGAGGCACAAAGCTCTTAAAGCTGGACAGATTGGCCACTTGTGGGAGCCCTGTCATTCAATTCCCTTTTGTCATGCTCATACAAAGCAGCTGGTGAAAGGGAAATGAGCTTTTAAGGATTATTTTGGCTGCAGGAGGCTGTACCACTGCACATGCCAGAGTTGCCTTGAACTCAGAGCCACCTGTAACACAAGCAGAGCCTTTTATCTTAAATCAGCATTTTTCCCCCATATTTTCAGGTCTTTCTAGTTCTAGCAGTGACCTCCCAAGCCTGTCTGCTGCCTGGTTTGCTGTGAACAGAGGGCGCTGGCTGCAGACCCCAGATTATGGAGGGACCAAAGATAAGAGCCCACCAAGGACACAGTGTCTGGCAGCCACTGTGCAGCAGTGTCCCTGCGGAGACCAGATTTGGGACCAAAGGGGGATGGATGTTTGTCACTAGATGGCAGCGCACTCTCTTGCAGGATAAGGTGTGGGTGCTGTGGTGGGCAGGGGACACTGCTGTCCCTTGCAAGCAAGCCTTGCAGCCAAAACCAGATCGTAGGATCGGGCAGCCCACTGCCTCTGTGCTCCCCTTTGCCTCCCCTCCTTGCTGGGCTTTGAAAATTCCCTGTGAGTACAGACTGAAATGACTGCAGAATAGAAAGGGGAAGGGAATTAAAGGCATTTTTGGAGGCAATCTCGATGCTCTGTAATTTGCAGTCACGTCAGACTCCTGTTTCATCTTTGTATGACACTGAGATAACATCCTCGCGTGCCCTTCAGCTGAAAGCCCTGAATAACGGAGCTATATCAATACATACATGCACAAGCATAAGTATGCATGTGAGCTGGGGGAGCGGCATGCCTACACACGAGCCCCTCTCTTCTCTTTCTTGGCTGCGATTTTCCTCTCTCTGGTTGCCAATATTCATCTGCAAGTTGTAAATTTTTAAAGCTAGACCACTCGAGAGACTATACCTGCAGCAAATTAGCTGGTGCCTTCTACTTTTTAATATTAAAGAACTCAAGCTTTCAACCATTTCCCTTTGGGAGAATGGCTCCTTGATTTACAGTCTTCCATCTTAGGAAGTATTTTGTTAGATCGTGTAAGTCTTTCACAGCTCAGTTTAATCTCATTACTGCTAACTATAGCCTTTTGGACCCCATTAATCAGTGACTTGGTGATGTCCTCAGTGACAGCTTCCTCCAGATAATTTTATGCCATTAGTGTGGCTGGGGATGAAGCCCAGCTGGTTTATGTGCTTGGGAATGGGCTCCCCTAATGGGTGTAGCCAGCTTTGCCCTTTGAGCAATGCTCAGGACCCCCTTAGCATCTCAGAGGTGACAAAGCATAGTCTCGAAGGAGTTACAGGTGCTTTGATTTTATGTGTAATTATTCAGCTCTGAACTGTTTCATGGCCATGAGCTTGCTGATAAGCCAATGCCAGTCAGCAGAGCTTTCCTGAACATTACCAAGCTGCTGTCCACCATTTCATGGTGGCCCAAACCTGCGCTCTGTATATCCTTAGAGCACTGTGTGGCTTCAAGCCATTGAACACGTTGCCTTCCCCATACCAGGTCACTGCATTGGCCAGGTGTCCGCTCCTCAGCCCTAAAAAAAAGAGCTGTGGGGCAGTCCCTGGGTGATGGTGAGCAGGCTCCTGCAGAAAACCTGCTGGGGCATGTGCAACACTGATGTGACCTTCTGTGGAAACAACCAAGCACAGCACATGTATAGTCATGGACAAGTCTTGTCCCAGAAGAGGTATGGGACAGCTGGTTCCTGGACTTCTTTAGGAATCGTTACACCTCCTGTCTCTGAGCTAGAGTCCCATCTCTGAGCCAATCCAGTGCCTGCATCAGCGGTAGCTATCATATTCCCAGCTCTCTTCCTGGCTGCAATTACCTCTCCAGAAGGATCCCACCCCAAGCAAACCCTAGCCCTACCACAGAAGCAGTGCCCAAGACGACACGAAGTCTTTGCTATTGCAAGGCTCTGAGCCAAGGGCTGGAGAGTGGTGTAAGTCTCTAAGATAGACCGTGAGTCACCATCCACCAACCAGAAGAAAAGATGTTCCTCATGCTGTAAAAGGCACACTGCAACTAATAAATACTGTGATCGCATTTAGCAAGATAGCATGGTGACTTCACATGCTTTGATATTAAAAAAAAATCCCAGCAACGCTGTGGAAACTTCAGCTCCTTCTTTTGTCTGTGCGCTCATGTAAGAGACTTGTTTTCCCATGCAGTTGAGTAATTAAATACAGTGTCTCAAATCCTGGAAGCGTGTCGTCTTTTTTTTTTTTTTTTTTTTTCTCTCATGTGGAAGAGAAGAAAGAAAAGGAAAGGAAAGAGAACAAACCCTAGGCAGCTGGGATATGGGGTCCGCGGGCTCCTGCTTCGGGCCCAAAGCAGACAGGATGGTCCCCTGGTCTCAAATCCAGTCGTTATGGGATTGCAAGAGAGATGCTCTTTTTAGTCCCAAACCTCCAAAATCTTCCTGACAAGTTTTGATAAAATCCAACCCTTTCCCACACAAAGCTTCAGCTTGGATCTCTCCCTGTTCACAGATGCCTCCTGCCTTGAAACATCCCTGACCTGCTGTAGTCCCGATGATATCATAGCATTAGGGATCACTTACATAGCCTGTCCTCAGCCAAAGATGACTCTGATACACCACTGCTGCCAAGTCCAAAAAGGAGCCCAGCCAAGACTCCTTAGGTACAAAGAAACCTCTCCCTCTTCCTTTCCTCAAGGCTGAGGTGCAGGCAGATATGACTCACCCCAATCTAAACACGGACGTAATTCTGCCGTGGTGTCTAGTCCCAGCTATTTTTAAATGCTGGGATAACAGCACAGGGAGTCAGGATGGCTCCGTGGACTCATCGCTGGCCCAGCTCCCAGCTGCATTGGGGTGTGCCAGCTCTGTGCAACGGGCCCGTTCGGGGCTGGAAGGGGTACAGCTGCTTTTGTGGGGCTGTCTGCTCTCCGCATCGTGCTCCCTGTCCTTGTCTGCACCCCTGCATGGCCAATTCCTGCCTGGCAGCACCTCCATGAACCAGAGCCAGAACTGCCTTGTGTCTGCTGCAGGGTTAGGTGGGAAATACAACTTTGCTCATGGATCAAGTTGCCCCTTCCAGGTTGTGACTATGGAGTTGGCAGTAGAGTAGCAATGATGACAGGTAAGCAAAAATAAATCCAACTCACAGCTTCTGCCCGTGGCTGAGTCACTGGCTGCATCCGGCACTGAGGAGATGATCACCTGTCTGTCACGGGAGATCTTCCCTTCCTGTGTGGGGGTGACAGGGGTAAACAGGTAAATTCCCTTAAATAGAGGAGAGAAGCTGCATAAGGCCCCAGTGAAGGGAAAGCAACTCCATCCTTTCCAGAGGGAAGGGTGGCCATAATATTGCATCCTTGTATTGTGTGGGGTAGGACTTCTTTCCTGTAGACCTCATCCAGCCTTGGCCTTGGTTTGTTGTCTCCAGGAACAGTCCTCCTCATTTTTTTGGGAAAGGCCTCCCTCTGTTTCCGGAGCCGAGTAGTGTTTTCTCTACCCATGCTCATTGAAGCCACCGTTGCTGCTCTTTGGGTCAGGTTTATCCATCTATTTCCTTTACCTGCCCTTACAATGACTGCAGTATCTCAAACTCAGTAAGGGCTGGTGTTGCCCTTGGCTGTATACCCAGTGAAAGGACCAATCCTTTCTGTGGAGCTGTAATCATTGGGGTGATATCATATGGTGGTGAGATAGACCTGACTGTTTCAAACAGGATCTGAACCAGAATTAACAGTCCAGATTATAACGGTTTCATGGGCCTCTCTTGCTTGCTTAATGCAGGTCTCTCTCCCATCTAGGTTGTCCATTTTTAACTCTTCCCCTCCAGGGAAGGGATCATGGCAAGAAATAATTTGTTGAATGTGTGACTGGTGTCCCCGATAGCATTAAATCACCCAAAGCTAGCGTTGCAGAACCTGTCTCAAGGGAGACCCAGCATGTGTTTGGGGATCTTGTGGTGAGTCTTCCAGACCTTAATAATACAGAAAGTGACCTCCGTACCATAGAGAGGTGATGTGCTGAAGGATTTTCTGTGGTGGATCTGCTGCTCACCCCCGCCACATCTAAGAGCAAGCTCTATCCTGATGGTAGCTCTGATATCATCACAACATGGTTCCCCTGTAAACCCGATCCTCCGTCCCTAGGCATGGTTGGCCTTCCACAGTGCAATCCCCATGCCCAGGGGAATGCTGTCAGTGGATGAGGAACCACCACCATGAAGCCCAACCACTCTTAAGGATGACTCTGGACAACCAACGAAAATAAATTGCAGAGGAGCTTTCAAAGAAGAGCAGAGCACCTACTAACCTTTGCAGCAGACTTCTTCCATGTGATGGTGGCAGGGCTCCATTGCATCCTCTGCATGCCCTGCAGAGAGGAAGGGAAGGATGGCTCTCTATGGGGTTTGGTCTCCCTGCTCAGGGGTTGGATTGTTGTCAGGATCCTGGTATCAGCTTCTCTCTTCTTCAAAATCCCATTGTGAGATGGTGTCTTGAGTGGAGCAAAAGGTAAAATGTTACTCTGCGGATTGGCTTTATGAGTGTCAAAGGTGGTCGGGAGTCCTTGGAGATTCCGCGTTGTGGCACTGATCTTATGGATGGGAAGATCCTCCTTGGACTTGCTCCAGGACACATCACCGCAATGGCTTCTAGATAAACCATGATTTTTCCCCATTGGATTACCATTAGTCTGTGATAGATATCTTCTCTCCATGAGCTAAAAAACCCAAACATACAACAAAATAGGCTCATATCTAACTTCAGCAACAAAACAACTGAAATTTTAATTTCCTACTCTTTCAATCCTAATTAATTTCCTAATCTTTCATCATATTTATTGACCTTTTAACTTTCTGGGATGAAAGAATCCGTCACTTTCTTCTGTATATTCCACTGGTTCCTCAGCCAGGAAGTCTCCCTCTCTATCTCTATCTCATAGGAAACCTCGAGTTTCATTTTAAGAAAGACCCTGTCCTGGAAATAAAATATTTGGATGTTGCCTTTTTTTTTTTTTAATGAAGTGCAGTTCAGCTTTCTCTGGTCAGTGGGAACCAACGATGTCTTCAGCAGGGAAACTGGATGAAGCTGAGTATGTAATTTTATCATTGTTATTCCAAGTTGCCTTATCACGAAGCAGGACCCCAGCAAATACAGGGCCAAGAGCTGAACCTTATGCAAATGAGTTTGTAATCGAAATATGATATGGGGAACACCGCCTTGTGAGGGGTGCACCTTTGCCATAGCATGAGACAGTAGTCACAGCTAAAAGCTAGGGGGGAATTCAGTTAATATGACAAAATGTTGACATCTAAATGAAGCTGTGAGCTAAATCTACTTGTGAACTTGCTGTCTGAGTCTTATTACAGTCAAAAGAGCCAAGAAAATGATTTCTTCACACGGATATGATGATATCTGTGTGTCTTAATTGCTTTGTGTGCCTTTGTCTCAGAATACTTCTCTCACTTTCTAACCAGTATTACATTTTCTGCCAGGTCCTACACCTCTTGATGGTTTTCCAGTAGGCTATACCAATACTGTTTATTCACTCCAGAGCAACCTGAATATTATATGGGAAGCTTTCATCCCATCCTGGAGCATCTTATATGTTTCAGTCTATCTGTACATACTAAGAGGGAATCAGATCTGACCTGCTGTCCTCAGAACAGCACCAGATATTGGGAAAATCTTTGTCTCTAATTGCTAAGAACCAGACCATTTTGTTGTGAGGGCATTCTCTGTCCCACCTTGTCTGAGTCTTTGGCTCTCACCTTGGGATGTTCTTTCTTCGACATTCTGCTTTCACAGTCCAGGATGCTCTGGTACCTGTAGGGAAGGCAGGAGAAGGCACCTGAATCCCTTTTAGCCTGGTTGTGTTTTTCCATTTTATTGACAGGCTTCCCCTGCCCTCAGGAAAATATCAAACCAGACTTCAAAGGTAAGTTTAAAGGGTGAGAGATGTGAAAAATCCTGTAAAGAGGTCAGGCTTTAGGACCAACAGGTTAGTTCAGTGCAGTGCCAGTAGATCTGGTGTAAGCCCTCTCCTCCCATGATCCATGCAGATGTGTCCTGAGCACCCGGTCTCCCCGCTGGAGGTGGATTTGCTGGGGGATGATACAGATTAAAAGTGGTGTGTTATTGCACTTTGCTAATAATAAGTGGCTTGCTGAAGTCGAGCTTTCCAGAAAATCAAATTCTTTTTTATTTATTTAGCTTTAACCTAACTTAAAAGGGTTTATCAAGCCACTAGCTGCCCTAACATAACACCAGTGGTGAATGAGACCTCTGCAGAAGAAACCACCTTCCTTCTCGTCCCCACTGTGGAGAGTGCACTATCAGCTTTCTCCAAGACCCTGCCAGATAGCTGACTTTTTACACTGAAGATTGACCAGCTTTGGTATATTTGGAACTAAACTGTCTCAAGGGGAAGTTCAAGAGACTGTCTTGACAGCTGCTCTGTCACTCATGTTGAGGGAGATGCCCTGAGGGGTACCATTGCTAATCTTATTTGTCTCACTCTTGGCAGAGTTGTGATCTGATCTCAGTTATGGGTTGTAACCAAAAGAGAAATTATCCCTTAAAGGTCTGGGGTTGAAACACGACTCTCCTTGGAGCATTTTCATTAGAAACACTCAAGAGAAAACAGGAGGGGATGAGATGCCCATACCCCTCTTGTCTCCTAACCAGCTCATCCCTCCAGCCTTTGCTGGTTTCCCTCATGGCACCTATACAGACTATGCAGATTAAATGGCTTAATTATCCACCTGGGAATGTTCCAGTCATTGGGGTACAGGGAAAATTCCTCCATGTTATTGTCTTTGGGCAAGTTTATTGTGTGGATCTGGGGTTAGATCAGAACTTGGCTTCCTAGACTAAATAATGCATCAATAATGTAAAATAGATAAGAGCACTTGTGGCAGAAAACTACTTGCCTCTAGCTTGAGATGTAAAATACTGGGATGCTGTACCTGGGAAAGACTTTATCTGAGTGACAACTATTTGTTATGGCCATGGAGGAAGGAGACTCCACCCTGGAGAGCTCCAGAGGTCTACGGTCATCTGCAACTGTAGAATAGCCACCCACCTGGCAACCAGTTCGGAGACAGACACAGATTTTCTCAGAGGAACTGCTCCGGGCTCTGGGATGCTTCTTGGAGAATGGCACAGAAAAGGAAGGGACTGAGCTGGCCGCAGCTTCTCAGCTTTTTCCATGTCCTCTGTCTGCAGGTGTTGGAAGAAGAGGGTAAAGTTTATGGTGCTGGATGTGAAGATCCACGGAAAGCCAACCCCCCGTGCATCCTTCTCCACTCATGGGATCAGGAAAGCAGTAGAAGGCCATGGAACAAACTCCATCTTCACTGACACATCAGCAAACCTCAGCACATAAATTCACTTTCAAAAAAATAAAATAGGGTTAAGAAGATGCATTTTAAGTCAAATTACTCCTAATGCAGGGAATGGGTCTTTTCCACCTCTGCCCATCAATTTTCTTACTCTCCTTGGTCACCCAGTCCAGCTTTGTGACAGAGAAGGGGAAAGAACCAGAAAAAGGTTCAGCTTTAAATCATTTAAAGTAATTTGATGGAAATTATGTGTATGCATCGTAAATGGATATATATATATTTAATGTCTCCAGTGTTGTGTAGACATGAATCAGCTCTGAATTAAGCAGTAACTGGAGGATTAAGCACCTCTTGCCCTCTTCTGCCAAAAATGTTCTTGTATTCCAGGCTTCAGAAAGGCACAGCAGAAGTCTCAGGCAGTGGATTTGTGATGACTGATCTGACAGTTGGAAGTACATTAGGTCATCTGGGGCTCATTTTCTGAATTTAGATAGAGCTCAAGGGACCTACAAGTTATACGTAATTGCTCTTTAATTACTGACACAGACATCCAAACTATGGGATTATGAGATACTTGTACTGAGATTTTGAAAATACTTGTTTTAAAAGCTGTGTTGCTTGTATAATATGTTTCATAAATGATTTCTATTGCACTTGCATATATGGTCACTTTTGTTCTGGGGGGTTGGGGTGACATTCAGCAGCTTATGAATCACTGCCTCCCCTCTTTAACATATCTGAAATCAAGACCAGAGAGAGGGAGGCATATTTCTCTGTATTTGCTTTAGAAAATCCATTTTTTTTTTCCCTCCTTTTATTTATTTATTTTTTCCCCAGGTCATTTCACACAATGTTAGAGAAGAGACAGCTTTATTAGATCACAGACACCCACCTCCCACAGTCCAGGGATCATTCCCCATTCTTGCGGTTCTGTCTAATGTTAAACAACTCCACGTGAAGAGCCCCTGGGGGATTTACTTCGTGGCAGAATAAACCCATTAGAAGGGAAGTGTTCCCTGATTTTTCATTTATGCCCCCCTTTTCTTTAATACAGTAGGCACAGTAAATGGAAGTACTCTTCTCAGCCCACCCTGAACTGTTCCCACAACCAGCACAGCACCCCCCAGTCACCAAGGGTTTACTGATATTAATTCATTCCATCTCCTCTGATCTGGGAGGGTTTTTTTGTGTAAAATCACTTACATGCTAGAGTGCTTTCCTCCACCTGAGATCTGCCATTTGATAGTCTCCTTGGGGCTCTTCAGTACCACGCTTCTGACTCCTTCTTCATCCCCTCCTTTACAAGACAGGAGGCAAAGTCCCTCAGCAAAGCTGCAATTAAATATTAAAAGCTGATGTGTGATTGGAGCTGGTGTGAATTGGAGAGCTGGCACTGAAGAGCAGAGGAGATGAAGCCTCCTCCTTGCTCCTGTCTGCCTGTTGCCAATTATTAAGGTCTCATCCTTCCCTATAAAACCACCAAGTAAATTCAGAGCCCAGCTGGGGCATGAATAGCCATCTAGACCCACAGCTAGGTTCTGATTTGGGTGTAAATCTGCTGGAATCCTTGTCTAAGGTGGAGCATAAATGAGCTCCTCAGCATGGGGATTTTTAAATGGATGTTTCTGGCAAAGGCCATACATTCATCCTCCAAACCAGGGAGGTTTTTCAGTGCATCTTGTGGTCCCAAATGCCTGTGACTTTGCTGGGGAAGTTTTCCCTGAGCCGTAAGAGAGGGCATCTCTCCAGACTGTTAACAGCTCTAGGGCATGCACTGCTCCTCCTGGCAAAAATGAGGTGGTCAGGACTTCAGGGAGAGAGGGTCCGGATGCAATGAATTGAAATATTTCACTATTAGGGGCAGGGAAGGGCAGTACTGTTTGTGGGATCCAATTTACGCACCATCTAAGTCTGATCAAAGTCAGAGTTTAGCAAAGGTAACCCCTCAAAAAGCATCGTGCCCACTAACAGGACTGCTCTGGCACCTGACAATACATGGTTTTCCATGAAGTTCTTTCTGGGCGTTTATCCTGCGCATGCTGGAAGGTTGACCAAGCAACAAAGGCAGTGCGTGAATAAGAGCAGATAATAGTGTGTTGGTTTATAATGAACGAGAGGGGCTGCATTTAACATCAAAAGCTGGAAAATCATTTACCCAGAAAAGCCTAAGCTAAGCAAGAAACCTTTGATACCAGGGTTGAGTTAGGGCAACACAGACAGCTAGATATACGGACCGACCACCTCTGTCATTAATTTATGAATAATAACTTGTACTTTTCTGAGTGCTCTGATTCAAATCTTACTGGAACAAGTAGAAAACTCTTTATTGAGCTCTTATTCCAGCACTTAAAATCAACTGAGAAACATTAACACTTTTATTCTCTACCTTGCAGGTATGGTGAGTCTGATCTCATGCGGTAGGTGCTTATGATCTCAGATGCATTTGTTGCAGCAGCACCTAAGGACCAGCCTAGAGCACACCCCCAGCTCTGTACAAATTCAGATGTGTACCAGGCTCGAAACCTTCACCCTCCTCCTGCACTCCCTGGGTCTTCCTGACCTGCTTATTTTCCACTGAACAAGATTCAGTTCTTGGAGGACTGTGCAGGATGCCCTGAACCCTGATGGGAAAATACCAGTGACTTTATAAGCTGCTGGGCTTTCAAGGGACAAATCTGATGGATGTTGGATGGGTTTTTAGTTGCATGGGCAAAGCAAGGCTTTGAAGCTGTGATGCTTCCTTGTTAGGTATTTAATTTAGGGAAGAAGGAGTGGGCTGACAGCATGAAACAATGAACATTGCTGTCCATCCAATAGTGAGTAATGGAGGCTGCTAAAAGACCCGTGAATTATTTCAGGGACTACCACTATCCAGTTCCTCTCTCCATAAAAAGGCTGCACGAAATAATTCTCTGCATAGCTCCCAGGCACACTCGCTAGATAAAGTGTATTTTGAAACTGTTTTTGCCAGGATTACAGTGCCTTAGGCTGGTTCTTCAGCTACTGTCTCTGCTGGGGGCCTGGCTCAGCGCGGTGATTTTAGTCTTTGGTGTTAGCTGTGCGCTGGGTTTGCTCTCTTGGCAGGCATCTGTGGGAAGATGGGAACGAATTGTTCACACCGAGTAGTTTCTGCGAGAGGTGGGTCCCATGTCCTCTGAAAGCAGGATGGGTGGGCTTGGAGGAAAACAAGTCGTGACTCTTGTATCCCTTTTGGAAATGCAGTAGCCGGTGCTGAAAGAAGAGGGAGAGAAACGTCTGCCCGGTTAGAACTACTCTGCTGAAAAAGCTCTGGAATTGGGTTGACTTGCTTTCAGGTCCCAAATCACAACAGTGGGGTGACTGGTTAGAGGATGAAGGGCACCAGTTCCATTGGGTACCAGTTCCCCAAACACCTTTTCCTTCCACAACCAAGGAAGGAAAATAAAAAGGAGGCTCATCACTGTTGAAAACTCTTGGGGTTTGCAATCTTCCTTCATGCAAGCAGCTGGAAGATGTCTTTGTAGAGACTGGGAGCTTTGGCAGGACGTCATTTTTGAGCTTCAGCAGTTTATAGACAACCTCCAGAGGTTAATAGATAACCTCCCTTCCAACCCAAACTGTTCTGTGATTCTGTGGTCACCCAGGTGGAGGAGATGGTAAGGGAGGTGCTGCAAGACCCGTTCTTGGCGTGTTCCCCCGTGCTTTTGGCTTTGCTTGCCATGGTCAACCACTCTGTGGGAACTCTGAGGGTGCTTGATGTGGCCGGATGGGGCAGAGCAGGACGTGCAGGATGGAAGTGTGGTTGGTGTAACATCCCTGCCAAGGCACCGAGCTCTCCAGCACGGGCACAGCAGGGTAGGCAGCAGGCGGGCAGCCACGAGAGGCAGGCAGAGGGAGCACAGGCAGGGGACAGAGACAGATAGTAGGGAACTTTGATCAGGGACCTATTAATGGTTAACGCAGACAATTATTTCTAGCTGTGTCAAATGGACTGACCTAAGCCCACATGAGATTTGTGCTGACCAGACAGGGAACACAGTTTATATAACCACCTTTTTTTTTTTTCCTTTTTTATAAAAAAAGCTTTTTTTTTTTTTTCTTTGCAGTTGTATAATGTTGTTTTGATAGCTGTATTCCCACAATAAAATGTCTGTGCTCTTCTTTCTTTCCCCCCATGTGCCCAGCCCTTTCTGGCTGCTCTGGGTGGCATTGCTGCATGCGCATTTGTGCCCTGTGTGTCAGACACCCATGTGTGGGGATGGTGCAGGGTGCGAGCGAGCATGAGAAGGAATAAATCAATGTGGGTTAGGGATAGCAATCTGCTATTAGTTATAAACAGACTGATGCATAAAAGGTTTTCTGGAAAATGCTGGTTGCAATGTGCGTCTTCTCCAGATTTGATCCCCTGTCAGGGAACTCACAACCGGCTACAAGCAGTGGAGGAAAGAGCCACATTTTGCACTCTCCCCAGCTTGTTCATCCCATTTTGGGGGGCCAAGGACAGCTGTGTGCCCCATGTGGTGGCAGGGCTGTGTGTGTGGCAGCGCAGCGAGGGGTGTAATCCTGTAGCTGAAGGCACCATGCAGGGAGCCGGTGCTGGCAGAGCTGATTTCTTTCTTTTCGTCTGCTGGGCAGGGCTCTGCACCAGCAGTTTGTTGAGGATGGGTGCACTGGAGGAGGAAAAATCCCTTGCGAAGTCTCTCACATTGCCTTCCCTCTACTCTCCGTCTGTTTCTTATGGAGAAGTATCTGGATCATCGCAGTCATTTCCATAATTATTGGTTTCATGTTAAGTAACCAAAAAATTATCTATCAAACGCACATGTGGAACTAATGGGGCTTATTTGAAAAGACCTGTCTTTGCGTTTGCAGCTGGCACATCGCTCGGTCCATTTTAATGAGCTTCCACAGCACTGGCATGTGCTGGGCTGGGAGCTCACATGTGCGATCCTGTGCCTCCTGGGAGCATAGTGCACAGGAAAACGGGTGCAAAAGCGGCTGGGTGAGGCTGCACAGTCCCTTTGAATGCTCCCTGCTAAATACTGCCAGGTCGTTTTTCCCATTTACTCATTTTGGGTATCAAGGTGGAAAGCCAGGGAGACTGGCTTTTCTCGGGAGACCTCTGTTAACGGCTGGATTTTGTGTGGGTTGGAAATACCGTGGAAAGAAATTTAGTAATTTCCACTTCAAAAGGTTGGATGGCCTCCAGCTTTCTTAAGGAAAGAAAAATAATCCCAAAGTAGAAGTTCTTCAGACTCCACAGTCTCAGGTTCAGGTGGAGGTTGGGTTGCAGAGAAGTGACATGGGCAAAGTTGTAGGGCCCAGGGTGGGGAAACATCTGAGGGCATCTCCAGCTTTTGCTTGGTCTTGGACCTTGCCAGGAACACAGTGGCCCTCATTCTGATGTTTTAGGGTCTGATTCTGAGAATAGCACCAGCACAGCCTATAGGACCTGAGGTCTGTGGGTGGAAAACTCCCTGACCTTCTACCACCAAGGTTTATTGAATTGAGCAATGCCATTTAGACACCAGGTCGGGGAACGAGGACTCAGGTCCCACGATACTTTTAAAATGCCAAAGAAATGTGTTCATCATGTGGGACATCTAAAACAAGCTTTCAAGCCAAGACTGTCCTTGCAGCCAGCCCTTCCCAGAAATGGCCTTTGCTTTAACAAACTGGTGTTTTCTGCTCACGTTTCCTTACCTGCCCCCAGGCTCTGTCCCGTACCAGACACCCTCTGGTATCTCTGCAGCAGGGACCTTACAAACGAGCTGAACACTCGTGGAGCAAGCCAAGGAATCACAGTGGCTCCATGTTTCCTGCATTGGCATTGCACTCAGGCTTGGCCCAGCTCCCCAGGGAGCAGAGAGGTCCTCTGGCAATGCTCCGATGACAGCTTCCCCAGGAAGCTCTTATTCCATACCGGCACGAAACGTCCCGCAGTCGTCTCCACCATGGCCAGACAGACCCTGCACCTCCATGGGCTCATTGCAGTGCCCACAGCTTTATGTGGTGCATCTTTAGGATGTGACTCATCCCCCACCAAATCCCCAAATGCTGCTGCTTGAGACCTGCTTTGCCCCATCACCCAGCTGGATTTGGTGCCCACACATGTGCCTCTCCTGGCACCAGTGATGCACCTGGCCATGCCGTAGGGCCCCCGTGCCCATGCTGGGGAAGGGGATGTGGGCTTTCCCCCAGGAGCATCCTGGAGTGGGAGGAAAGACAGAAAGGGGAGAACTAGAAATTAATAAAATAAAGCTGCCTTTATTTTCTGCATGCAAACTAAACCCAAGCAACTAAATGCTAAGTGGCTGTCCTCACCCTGGGTGCCATGCTTGTCCCACGAACTGCTTTCTCTCAAGCAAAGACTTAAGCTTTTCAACCTTTCGTTTACAAGCCATCTTATTCTCACCACAGGGGACTGCAGCATCCCTTCGGACTGGTCGTGTTCATTCACAGGCTCTCCCCTACAAAAGGGAATGATTGCCTGGGGTGGTTTCATGGGAGTATTTGTAGGTAGATGTCTCTTCCACCCTCCCCAGCAAAATGCAAAACCGCAGATTGCTCAGGCTTCAGTTCCTCTCTGAGAAGTGTATCATCCCCCTCCCCGGGAAGCTCTGAAAATTAAAACCAGCAAAAGTACATTTCTTGTGAGGAGGAAATATTTCTTGGCTGCCTCTGAGATGCCGTGGGGCTCTGTGAGTGTGTGTCTACAAACTGCGATGTGCGTATCCTGTGCTGCTGCGCTCTGTGGGCGTACATCAGAGCTGGGTGCAGCCGTAATAGGGACCAAAGCTGATGGTTTTTCCCCCTTTTCTTATGTGCTGGAGCATACCCACAGCCCTGATGGATGCTAGAGGGAGGAGAAAGGCAGTGGCAGACCCATAGCATCTCTGCCCTCTCCTCCCTGTCAAATGCACCCTTACACACAGTTTGCAGCACGTTTGGGGTTGTTTGGAAGATATACAAAGGTTTAGTGGTCCTTAGGGTGTCTTTTTTCTCTGTGCCTGTACCGCAGGCTCTTGCCATTGCAAAGCCTTGTACCTGATGGCTGTGCCAGGGCCAGTGGTGCTGGGGTGAAGGACATCTCCCTGGGGTCAGGACCCTGTCCTGCTCCATCTTTAGCCTCTTCACAGCTGGCTCAGGTGCTTGGCAGATGTCATCGCCATCCCTCTGTCCCCAAGCTGAGTTCCTTCCTGGTGCATGGTCAGGAGCCAGCAGAGGGTTTTGGGATGGGGAACTGGGACTGTGGCAGAGCTGCATTGGTCTTGCATGCATCAGGACTCACCCTCACTAGCCCTAAAATCAGCTGATTTCCACCAGAAATTCAGGGGCAGACACCAAAACGAACCGTAAGCTGAAAGGTGCAGCTATGTGCTGTTTTGCAGCAGGCTGCAATGCCTTACAGGCTGTAGGAGAACTGCCTGGGTACCTGTTTTATGACACCCCAGTGCCTGAAAACCCTCGCTGGGGAGATGTGTTCCTGAGCCCTGTGTATGTCTGCACATCGCCAGCTTGGCACAGTTGCAAATAAATAGTGCTGGCTTCCTATCTGTGTGATCCTCTGGAAAGATGCAAATAAGGAGGAAACGTGCATAGCAAAGTGGGAGCTGAGTGAGATTTATTCGGCATTATTATTATTGTTGTTATTAACAGCAGTGCGCTTCAGCTAGACAGGAGAGACAGTCCCTGGAGAATAAGAGATCTCATCCAGTGGGGTCTGTTTGTTCCCCTCATCACGCTGAGAGCTGGAGAGCTTTTACACGCCTCATAGGAGGATCTTCTCCTGTCTGAGCTGCTTTAGGCTGGGAGGAAAGGGGAACTGGTACAAAATGAGGAGTGGACCATTCTGTGTGTGCTAGCAAGGCGGCTTGAAATGCATGTCCTTGCACTGATGTATTTTATTCCTCTGGAAATTATGGCAGCACCTCGGGGTCCCTCGGGCCCAGCCCCTGCCCCAGCAGGGCCACCCCGAGCAGGGTGCCCAGGCCCATGGCCAGGCGGCTTCTGGAGCTCTCCAAGGAGGAGACCCCACAGCCTCTGGGCAGCCTGGGGGTCAGGGGAACCTCTTGGGCTCCAGGCTGTGCCCACAGCCTCCAGTCCACTGTGCCACCACCTTCTCAAGGAACAGAACGGGATCTCCAGCCATGGCAAACAGAAAATTAAAGGATCCAGAAGCTGCCTGCGGCATCTCAAAGCACGGCATCGCTGTGGCTCCCAGTGCGCTCCCAGGCAGCTGCTGACCGCGCAGAGCCCCGGGGACATCCCCACCAGGATCGAGGACGCCTGTCTGCAGCAGCGTGGGGACGTAGGGAAGTGTGTGTCAGCAGGCGAGGTGCAACCTGTGCCTTCAGGAGCTTGACATGCCTCCGACGAGGCAAACCCCCTGGGAACTGCAGGCAGGAGCTGCTGGCGGCGAGGAGCCAGCGAGCACCGCTCACACGAGGTGGTCGGGGGTGGGTTTGGTGCTCCTCTCTGCTCAGCCAGTTCCTCCTGCTGTCTGTACGGCAAGCTCGGGATTGCTGGAGGAATAAACCCCCAGCTGCAGAGGCACAAACCCCTGCTGTGCTCCCCCCCTCTCCTTGTTTGTGACCTCTTTGTGTTTCTGAGCTTCGTTTCTTTGTTTACAGCCCTGTTCTCTGTCGCGTCTTCATGTCTGCAACCGTAAGGACTCTAACTGCGGTGTTTGTCAGGCAGTCTGCATGTGTTTTCCATAATATATATATTTTTTTCTTTATGTGTTATTGTGGCCCCTTTCCCCTGAAGGACTGGGCGCTCGCCACTCCCCTGACTTCACTCCATTGTGAAATGGCCAAGGGCACCCCCAAAACACCTTGGGGACTTTGTCTGCCCAAAGGAGGCGGTCCACTGGGGATGGTGGGTTTGGGAGGCTCTCACATTATTCTTTCCAAATAGATTTTTTTTTTCCAAATAGGTCTATTCTGATTTGTTGTTGTTGTTTTTCCCCATAGGGGTTGTCCTGGTCCACCTCCCCAGAGCTTCCCATGCATGGAGACCAGCATCCACCACGAACATCTCACCCTCAGCTGGGCAAACGAAGGGGACAGAGCCTGAGACACCTCTCCTCCACGGAGGCTCAAGGGTCCTGCTTGCAAAGTGTGTGTCCAGAGCCCTTTTCAATGGATGGAGGCTGGTGATGCCATACTTTTCCCTGCTGGCCTAGTTCAGGGGGTAAAAACTCTTTTGGAAGATGCCCTAAGCCAGTCTCTTAACCACAACCCATTCTGGAAAGGATCTAGCATGTAGCAATATACTTTATTATTTTATTTTATTTTATTTTATTTTATTTTATTTTATTTTATTTTATTTTATTTTATATTTTATTTTATTTATTTTATTTTATTTTATTTTATTTTATTTTATTTTATTTTATTTTATTTTATTTTATTATTTTATTTTATTTTATTTTATTATTTTATTTTACTTTATTTATTTTATTTTATTATTTTATTTTATTTTATTTTATTTTATTTAAAAAATCCAGTTAATTTTAACTTTCTGTGCAGCTTCTTTCCCTCAGTCCCCTCACTGCTGTCCCCCACCTGGCACTTTCCTCCCCGCACCTCTCTGCCTGCTGACGCATGGTGGGCTCTGTGCTGGCTCTCCTGACCATGCGGTGCAGATTGCACCAGCTTTTGTGATGCCTCTGCACAGCCCTTCCCACCACAGTCACACCAAGAGATGGGGGCTTCTCCCAGGACCAAGCTGTCCCACCGGGGGAGCTCCCTGGTGTCCCATCTCCTGCCCTTCAGGTAGTGGTGGTGTTACAGATTTGTGCAAAATGGTCTGAAGAGGAGCGTGCGCCCACCTACTTTCAGATAACAAAGCCACTTGGCCTCCTCCGAGGACACAAGAGGGCGCTTCCACCTTACTTTTGGGGAGCATTTCCTTCTCTGAAGGCATTTCTCTCCTCTTCACCCCATCAGCTGGAGAAGGTTGGGTGAAGGTCTTTAAAAAAGGGAACTTGTCTCCAAGGCTTGTTTGCAAGGGGCTTAGCTGAAGGCAGCTTCGTCCTTACAGGATTTCCAGAGTCTTCCACAGAGTAATGAAATCATATTTATTTATACCAAAACTGAGGGTGTCTCCACTTCAGAAAGTGATGGATTTTCAGAGGGATATCTCAGGGGAGCTTGGCTCTGAGAGATGTCATTTGTCTGGGCATTCACGGTGAGAAACACAAACACATCAAAAGGCGTTTCTGGTACCCTATCTGAATAAAACAGAGTTGCTGGTTCCAGGGGAAGTATTGTTTAAAAGCAGGAGGTGGGAGCCTGCTAATGGAGGGGGGACAGATTCTGTGCTCACTGCCCCAGTGGGTGCAGCAGCAGAGGGTAATTTTTATGCACTGCTGTGTCCAAGTGCTCCATACGTGGTGTCTGAACAATGTCTTGGATGTCCAAGTTGCACAGCAGCAGTAGTAGCCCCTCGGTATTCTCTTCTTGTTTTGGCTCACTCTTGGGATCTAGATTCACCCTCTGGTGTTGGAGACTGCCTTCCTTCCTCCCGTGAGGCTGCTTCCAGACAGGCTGTCCCCAGAGGAGCAGAGTTAAGGGACATCCATGCACTGGGAACATGCCTTGTATCTCACTGCATTTATGAGATCTAGGAGTCCCGCAGCCACACCTAATTACCTGCTCCTAAATAGAGCCCAATTAGCCAGTGCCCAACTTTCCTGCGCATCGTAGTCCCATCACCCGTGTTTCCCCATGGGGAAGGCAGCTCGTGTTTGGAGGCCAGAGATGCTGCCAGCAGTGTCTCATACAACCTTCAGGAGAAAATCAAAACATTGGGGTATTTTACATCATGACAGTAGGGCTTTAGGTTTTCCTAGGGCTGCACGGTCTCTAGGATATAGATTTAGCTGTTCTTTGTGGGTGCTGGATAGCATTTAGTGGGTTACTGCCTGTTAGTTTTTGAAAAAGACTCTTGGTTTGAGATGTTTTAGGATGTCGGTCTTGGAGACACTGCTGTATGGGGGGAAAGGTCTTTCCGGAAGATCAGATCATTTTCTGGTGTGTGAAGCTGTGCTCTGGAACAGGATGCCCCCCAAACACTGGTTACATGTTAAAGTAGTTTTAAAATTGCTCCAGTTTTAAAGGAAAAAAATCATCCATTGAGGGAAGAAGAAAGAAAAGGTATTTGGGACCTTTGTGGTGCCTCTGTTTATATCCTAGAATACAAAGATTGACGCAGCGAGGCTCTAATTTCCAGCATATCCATAGCTTCTTGGGGCTGGAGTTGGCGAGGGGGCCTCATGAGCAGTGCTGCCAGGCTTTGAAATGGTGCTTTTCCTTCTCAGCCAGCAACAGGCAACTCAGATCCTTCTTCACCACTGCCTCATGCCAGCTCAAATCCAAATGTTCATTAGAAGAAGGAAATGTGGGACAGTCAGGATGAGGTTGTGCTTGTCTCCTCCTACCCATGCCTCAGCCTCCTGCTCCAGCCCCAGCCAAATTTTGGCAACCTCCAGTCACAGCCTGGTCCTTGGGTCTGGAGATTCTTCTGGTCTTTTTCTTCATCATCTGGCTGGTGGTGGAAGTTAAGAGGGAAAACCAGTGTGCCCTGGGGAGCAGCTCCTGACCCAGTGCCTTGTCCTCCTCCCTGCACCATCGCCTTGGGGGATTTTGGCTGCAGAGACAGGACCAAGATAGTAAGAGGGCAAGGAGGACATGAACATCTGAACCTTTCTGAAAGAAGGCAGGATGTCTAGGTGCAGGAAATGAACACAATTAAGAACTTTATCATTAGACAAACGCTCCCTGGGCAACTTTTAAATGGAGCATGTTCTCTGCCCATGAAATTGTACAGGTGTTAGTATTTAAAGCTCCAAATTTTCATCTATTTCTCTATAAGCAGAGAAATGTGTCAATATCTCCTTCTTTATAGATGCAGAATAACTCTGCCCTCATGCTCTGTGTTGGAAGGATCTTCCCAATGCTTTCATCACTTTTTCTCCAAAAAACCTGCCTGAATCTTCTTTCTCATGAGCCTCCACCATTTAAAACCTTGACTCTACTGCCAGGCAGCAAGATGTCAAAGCATTTCACCAGTGGAACCTGCACCTATTCACCTTAGTAAGCAGGACTGGTTATCTTTTGGGTCTTTTGGGGGTCTGCATGCCCCACTTTAGCTACTTCTCAAGTACTTGGCCTTGCAGCATTTTCTTGCTGCTGTTTTCACATGTGCAAGTTGCCTTTTCCCACTGGGCTCCAAGCTTGCACAGGAAAATATCCCAGATCAGATACCATAAACCCATGGGTAGCGTTGCTTAATGCAATCCATTTTGCAATGTTTCCACCCGTATCTGTTTATCCCCCTTGCCTGCCTTTTCACAGCAGGGCGGAGGCATTTGCTCCGCAGCTCTTGGCAGTTACGACCTCTGCATTCACAGGGACATGCTGGCCAGGCTTGGCTGAGCCCAGATGTGAGAATGTATTGCAGATATTCTCCACTTTTTCTTGACCAAATAAGGGAACGTTGCCCTTCCTAATGCTGGGGAACAGGGGTAGTATGAATAACTTGGAGGATTAAGAATGAAATCTGGAGCCTTTTCCCTCTCTGCTTGCAGGCTCGTGGGCTGGGAGGGATTGTTACCATCTGAAGGCTGGTGAAATGGGTTGGCTCCTCATCGCTCAGTTCCCCTAGTTTGTTCCGGCAGTTTGTTGGCAGGCCTGGATAGGTCTGGGGATCCAGCCTGGATGGAGTCCTCTGAACCATGGCTGGAGAATAACGAGGCATCGTGCACACAAAGGCTGCAGTTGCTCGCTGCATCCCTGCTCCATGGCTAAATAGGGCACTCGAGTCTTCAGGGCTGATGTCCATCTGGCTCTTCGCAGTCACTTAAGCAGTGTTTTCAAACAGCAGCTGCCAGGGCACCCTCCTCTGCTGCTTTGTGTGCCAAGAAAGAGAAGCCCACCCCCTGTCTGCGAGGGACACGAGTTCAGCATCTACTAAGTGTTCCCAGCTGCTGCTCTCGGCCAGGGAAGCCTCATGCATGTGGGGAAAAATTGGGGAAGGTGGCCCTTTAGTCCCACCTCTGCCCTGGGAATTTGTGCAAGAAGGAGCAGTGATCTGGCAAAGTGGGAGAAGCTGGGAGATGATTTTACCCGCATCTTGGTAGAGATGCAGACAGGTCCTGCTCCTGCTGAATGTGCAGAGATGTTGCACTGATGGGAGAGGAGCAGAGCTCTTAGGGAATGTGTTGGGATGACCCTTTGTCTGAAGAGGCCACCAAGGTGGCCCAAGGCAAGCAAGAAGCTCAGCTATGAATCATGTATGCTCCTGGTGCAAAGCTGTGAACGAGCAAGGAGCAGCCCAAGGCAACTAAACTCTCAGATTTACCTCTGAGACTTCCACAGGGCTGCCACATCCATGCTGCCTGCTGCTGGCAGCCTTGCCATGTCCTGGTTGAAGCTTGGCCACCCTCCTCTGGTTGTGTTTTCTATCCCGCTTACTCCCCAGCCCTCTCTCCTTTGTCCTGTCAGCTCCCCCCTGCTGGGAGCTGAACCTCTTTCCAGATGCCTGGCTGGTCTCCCAGAAGCAGCACAGCACCATTGTAATGTGTAATTAGGCTGGAATTCTCCTCCAGTCGCCTTCTTTATTTAAATTACAGAAATTGTTGAGTATCCAAGAGGTTATAAACCCAAACAGAATGGGGCCCTCGCACTTTGCCCCTTCTTGCCCCAAAATGTAGTCTTTTAGCACATTACCTGGCAACACAGGGAAAATATCAACAATAATAGAGCCTAGTGGTGAATGAGGACATGCCTTGGAAAGATGGAGGAATGCAATCATATCTAGTGAAGGAGATGGGGCAGAAGAAGTGTTGGGTAAATTTGCCAAGGCTACCTGGCACAACAACATCAAAAAAAGACAAAAACCAAGGACTTCCAAGAGCGGTCCTAATCCTCCTCTACTGGGCAACTCTGATAATGCCAGCATATGATCTGGGCCACATCTTTCATGGAGAATTATTAAAACCAGACTATAGCCAGGCATCTAAATAGTACTAAATGCAGCATAGTAGTGCTGACCTTGGTCTTTAGTGGATAAAATCCAAAGAAAGCATGGAAGCGCTTTTGGAAGCTTGGACAAACCCTGGTGAATGGACGCATTAGAGATGGCCATCTGTGTGTCTTCAAGGCTTTTTACTGCAGTGAGAAAGCAGCAACTGTTCATCTGCGTAAGAAGGTTTGACTTAATGTAACATAGATCCCAGCAAAGAGGCTGGGACACAATGCTGGAAAGACCACCCTCTCTCTTTGATATGCAGCTTGTGTGACTTTTCTGTGACAGGACAATCCTTCTCCCAGCTCAGGGCTGGGTCTGCAGTGGGGTCTTTGAGTGTAGCTCCAAGTACTCCAGCTGCCAATGTGATCCTGCACAGGCAAAAATGCATTTGTAAGGGTCTCAAGGGTAATAGATGTTTCTAAGAATTTCCCAGTCTGAGTGCAGACTTTAAATGCATAGAAATACATGGGGGAAAAAATACCGATATGGGTAAAGATGTGTGGGAATGGCCGGGTCTCCCTTACTCCCATTTGCTTTGGGTTGGCCCCGTCTTCTGAATTAAAACAAATACAAACAATATGTCCCCCAAAACATTGGACTGGGTTGCATAAACATTACCAGATCAGCTCTCTGACTGTCTGACACGGTTATATTCCATTATGCACTTTATCAGTGTTGATCTAGCCTGTATTAGCAGGAAGGCAAGTTACTGTGAAGATAAAGCCGAAGTGCTGAAGGGTAACAGCCACACGACTTTTCCCATGTCCCCTTCTGCAGCAGTGACAGCTTTCGGATTACAGGTCCAACTCTAAATGTGTCAAAAGGATGTAACTCTTTATCTCCTGCTATGAAGGGCATCTGAGAGCCCCCTGAATGCCCAAACTGATGTCTTTTCTAAATGCTCCAGCATCGCAGCTCCCTGGGCAGGTCCTCGTGTTCACCGAGAGGGGCTGTTGCACTAATCGGGACTGTTTGAGGACTCGAGGACTGAATATGTGCTGCTGAGACTTTCTTGAACACAGCCCCACCTGATGGCTGTAGGTTCAGAAGGACACGTGCTGTGTCAGGTCATCCATCCACAGGTGAGTCTAAACGCCACTGGGAGTTTCTGCAAGCAGAATATAAAATATTCAGATCCAAAAGTTGTCTTAGTCTGCATATTTCTTCCCTAATCTCTGGATTTGTTTTGCTTTCCTTGAGAAGAGTCTCACTGAAATGAATGGGATTGCCTTGCAGTAGTGTTTATTACAGCCTTCTGCTATGTGTAGGTTGTCTCCAGAGTATTAAACTTCGAGCATGTAAACTCTGAGTGCTGTGTGGCTGCACTGCATATCACAGCACTTTTCTGTTCTGTAGCTGGGCCCTGCAGAAAGGGAGGTGCGGCTGGAAAGCCCTCAATTGTAATGCACATTTTTCTCCTTTGGTACAGACCAGACTGGTTTTCTAGCATGCTTGAGTTATGCATCATCCACACAGCAAGTCACAAAATGACACTAAGCTTCTTCTGAGCAGAAATGAGGTTACAGACTTTTTAATACCATTTTTTTGTGGGGGGGTGGGAAGCAAATCTTTTATGCACATGCTCCCATTTTTCTTCAAACACATCTGCTGAGCACTGAAGTCTTGAAAAGAAAAATGGGACTCATTTACCTCTCGGGATTCTTCCTTCCCTGTGCAGGAAACCGTTCTGTGTTTAAGAGTATCATGGGCACGTTGGTGACATGACTAGGTTGGGGTAATAGTATTGGACCTAGATGAGAGCAGGCTACTGGTGGGACCTCTGTTCAAGCAGCGCCAGGTAATTGTGTCCCCCAGATGGAGAATTAAGGATCAGGCCATCGAGTTCTGTGCAGCACATGAAGCTGAAGAGGAAGAAATGGACCACAATGCAGCACTGCAAATGCAAGTCTCACATTCGGTGCATGAAACTAGAAATGTCTGGAGCTCATGACAGCTTTTGAAGGGCTGCAATTTGCTCTTTCTCCCCCTCTGTGGGCTGAGATACCCAAGCAGACTATGTGCTGTGAGCACTGGACTCCGTGATGCATTGTTTCCTTTTGCCAGTGGGAACCACCAGTGAGAACCACCAGCAAATCCTGCTCAGTAGAGAACCGACAAAATCTCAAAACCAAGAACCTTTGCCAAAATCTCATCAAATCCCCTAGAAATCTCTGTCTAAAACCACAATTTATATTTTATTTGAAAAAAAAAAATCAAGGCAGAGAACATAAAATAAAAACAACCATACAACTGCTCCAGCCAGGGTATTTAGGCATACTTTACTTTTGAGACAGTCTAAGTGTTTTAGGACATGAGATACAATTCTTCAGTTCTGGGAAACTGCCCATGAGAACCTCAGTTCTTACAGGACAAATAACTCACAGGGCTGATGCTCAGCATGTAAAGTACCAGGATATGCTCGAGATGTACTTAATCTCTTGAAGAAATTCCTAGTACCTCTAGGAAAAAAAAAAAAAGGAATCATAAAGCCCTGCCTGATTTTTTCCCAAGCCATATCTGGTACTTTTTTCTCTGTTACAGCTCCTGCTGCAACATTTATGATCATCTTAAAAATGAGGACAAATTTTATTACAGGGTTATTGTAGATCTTGATTTGGCTGGGGATTTTCCCAGGAGCTGGAGGACATTCCCACCATCCTGAAAATAACCTTCGGAGTGTTTGGTTTTCGTCAGGACATGGGGTTTCTCCTGTATCTGCTGAGCTCACCCCTGGGAACCAGCCCATGCTGAGGGACGGGGAAGTGCCAGAGCTCAGCATTGGTGTTGGCTCCAGTTCCAGGGCACGTCATCTGATAAGGTGAGAGCCTTGTGTCTTGGCATCTGGCGTAGATGTCATGGTCCCTGTACGTCCACTTTTAAAATGCTTATTGTAATTTGCTATATCCAGGGAGATTAAACCATTTTGAGATCCCATTTCATTCGGTGCTTATTGTAGGCTCTTGCCCTGGAGAAGTCAGCCTAGATAGGCGAAGCGATTACCTGGCTTTTTTCTACTTATGTGGGCTGGGAGGTGAAGAAGACCAAAGTGTCAGAGGTGGGACAGAAACTGATGCCTCTGTGCTTGGTGGCTTAATCATAGATTCACAGAACGGTCTGGGTTGGAAGGGACCTCAAAACCCACCCAGTGCCACCCCCTGCCATGGGCAGGGACCCCTCCCACCAGCCCAGGCTGCCCCCAGCCCCATCCAGCCTGGCCTTGGGCACTGCCAGGGATGGGGCAGCCACAGCTCCTCTGGACAGCCTGCGCCAGGGCCTCACCATCCTTACAGAAAAGATTTTCTTCCTAACACCTAATCTAAATCTCCCCCTTTTAGTTTAAAGCCGTTTCCCCTTGTCCTATCCCTACACCCCTGACCAGGAGTCCCTCCCCAGCTCTCCTGCAGCCCCCTTTAGGCCCTGGCAGGCCGCTGTGAGGTCTCCCCGGAGCCTTCTCCTCTCCAGGCTGAACAACCCCATCTCCCTCAGCCTGGCTCCATAGGAGAGGTGTTCCAGCCCTTCAATCATACTCGTGGCCTCCTCTGGACTCGCTCTAACAGGTCCCTGTACTTCCTGTGGGGCCCTGGAGCTGACAAAGCTGGCTCTCCTAAGCTGGAGGCCACTGGAAGAAGCAGCTGCCTGTGCTGCTTCTGCTGAGTGGTGTAGGGTTCGCGCTGGGTACATCCTCACAAGTACCCGATGAAGCAGCAGAGGTCCTAAAGCCATCACAACCATGTAAGAGTTCAGCCTGCTCACAGCCATGGAGAAACCATCGACTTACAATGGAGATTTTGCTGCCATCCGTCAAGTGGTATCTCAGCCGTGACTACTTGTCAGAGAAATTTTACTGTGGATGCTTTATCCCCTTATGTCTTCCACTGAACACCTTGATTTATGGCTTCCAGCTCCCAGCCCAGATGGAGCACTGCGGTGATGGCATCGGTTGATGCAGCCTGTGCAACCTGGGGAGACGCTGCCATGTCACCCACTAATGGGAAGGCAACAAGAACCGTCTGCTCTCTTTTTTACCTGTGACTGTGGTGCCACAGAAGTGCCAGTCTGTGGCTGGAAGGAAGAGGACTAGCCCTGGGGACCAGCTCTGCCTGGGCTTCACCTGATGCGCAGCTACAGCCCACTGACGTCCTGTGCATGGCTATAGCAAATTGCCCTCATGGGCTATGGAAATGAGCTCTGGTAAAAGCCTGTGGTTCTTTTTTCTGACCCACATTCCCCATTTCATTGCTTTTTTCATGCTCTGCCCTACGAGCAGGAGACAAGACATCCTGGTTCTGAAGCAGCATCCCCCTGGGGATGACAGAGGCCGTGCTGATGTGGGCTCTGGCATGCCCGTACCTCTGCTGGAGCAGTGGTTTGGGGAGCAGGCACCAGAAACCTCTCCCCGTGGCTCTGCGCATCCACAAGCCTGATCCCGCTCCCTCCCCTCGGGCTCTGGCACAGCCGGTCCCACACGTGTTCCCCAATCCACCCCCTGTCACGTTCCCTCCCCGTGCCTTCCAGGGCGATGCTGGCTCACATGTGGGCTGGAGCAGGCTGCAAGGTTGTGGCTGGGCAGGGCCAGGAGGCAGGAGGAGAGCTCCCGAATTCACAGTCCTCTGGGGCAGGTGAGGGAAAGCGATGCTCAGTGCAATGGTGGTGGTACCCTCTCCTCTAAGACGAGGCGTTAGCTGTTCAACATGCCTCTCTCAAACCACAAAGCAGACCGCCTGATTCTGCTGGAGGCATGGGTCAAGACTTTTTTAATTCCTCTGGGCACAGCCTGGTCCTTTTTTAATGCTTCTGGGAACAACCCTGTCCTGTAAGTGCGTCTGCATGGCTTGCTGCAAGCCAAAGGGAGTCAAAAGCCATATTAACCCCGTGGAGAGGCAGAAGGGGCTAATTTAGCCATGGGAATGCTTGTTTGGGCATGGCAGCATGCTGACTTTTTTTGCACTGCTCTGCTTACCCCAGAGCACGGGCTGCCTTGCTGTTGGGCTGCTTACGCAGCCGACCTCTGCCTGCAGGAGCTGTGTCCATATCATTCCTGAAGGAGCTCCTGAAAACTTTTTAGGACAAGGGCTAAATCAGACAGCAGCTGTGTAGGAACTGACATGAAAGATCAGATTTTATTGGTAATCAGTAAACACTACATCAGATATTCAGGATATGGAGAGCAGGGGTTCGATTGTCATTAAAAATTCTCATCTCTTTATTTTCTTACCTAAGACAGCGGTCACACATCCTGGCGCAGGGCACAAGGAGGTTTTTATTGGCATGTGTTTGGGCAATCTCATTATTCATGAATGACAGAGCGAGGCGAAGGGAGTGAGTTATGTCGGCCTTTGTAGACAAGTGGCAATAAAATAAGTTTATGGTACCGCCTCCTGCACCATCACATATTTATGTCCCATATTTATCTCGTTTTGTTAGCCGTTTGTGCTTGCTTGTCTTGCTTGCTTGTCTAGCAAGGCCATCCTGCCTCCTTCCCCCTGGAGTAGGAAGGGCCAGATTCTGATACTGCAGCAGTGACTTCATGCCAGCTCCCTGGAGACTTCAAAACTGAAGTCCTTTTTGGAGGGCCAACCCTACCTCTACATCAGTTTCCTCCAGGTTCAAGCAAACTGGCCCTGGAGGCTCTTGCGGGGTTGAGCCCTACCTCTCTTGACATTTTGGGTCACATCCTGCTCAGCCAGCAGGCTGCAGAGATCGTGAGCCATAAGTGGTGGTGCCTCCTACACAGTGAGTAACTTCACACAGTGAGTAACCGCGTTCACGTGGGGTGGCTGTGTAAGCCTGCCCTAATGCCACTGAGCAGATGTCAGCTGAGTCAGCCTAAACATGTGACTACGTACGACAAGAAGTTAAGTATTGACCTCAGGTTTTCATGTCGATTAGTGTATCCTGATTGGTTTTTGCTTTTTTTTTTTTTTTTTTTTTTGTCTTCTCTCCAATTGCCTGTATTAAGAACTTCCACTTCCCTTGAATAAACCTGACACCTCTTCTCACACTCCTCGGGCTTGCCGGTGACGATGTTTGACTGCATGAATCAGCTCCTTTGGGTTCCAAAGTTATTATGGCCAAATTGATTCCAAGAAATTAATTTCTCCTCTGCTTTTGTTCATTTAATGTAACTGTCTGGGAGATATCCTCCCTTGTGTCTGGCTAACAGGTTCAAGAGTTTCTCTGTACCGGAACATATGTAGGCACATTTGCATGTGTGCTAATCACTCGTTGGGATTGGAACAGAAGGATTTATTATTATTATTATTATTATTATTATTATTATTGATTTTTTTTTTTTTAGAGTAAGAAGGTACTGTCTTTCCCTTCATCTAGGATACATCTTTGCAATCTGTGATGCCTTTTCTCTTTGGAAACAAGGCTAAAACTAGGTTCCTGTAAAGCCAATTATGTTGCAACTTGCAGACTGGACAATGGCATGTGTGAGTATCATCCCGTGTCCCTGGCCAAAGATAGTTTGGTTCCCTGGTATCTGACAACTGCAGAGTTTCAGCAGCCCATGTAGAGCCCAAACCACACATATTAAAGCTGGTAAAGGGAAGAAGATTAAGCCCGGAGCAGAGAGGCCCAGATTCAGTTGTCTTTAAAGGCAACAATGAGGTTTAGGCTTCGTCCCCAGCCGGAGAGGTCAAATACATGGTTTTCATTATAGATCCCAACTCTGCTTTTTCCCCGTTTCTCTGTTCCCTTGCCGGCCCATGATGTGCAGCCGCAATACAAAGACATGAAAGCCCTTTGTAACATCTGACAGCAGCACGCAGCCCCCGGTCTGTCCCAGGGGGCTGCTCCGCAGCGTGCTCCTTCCATTGTGCTCCAGCCCCGTCTGGATGGCAGTGATTTGGCTTTGCACGCCCTGCACATGAATTACCTGAAGAAGGACAGACATTTGCAAGCTACAAAGTAGAGGGCACTAAATTGTGATAAGCAGAGCGCTCTATTTCACTTCATGAGGGTGCAGTGATAGCTCCTCTGCACGTTGTCCCTGCTTCCCTTTGCTGAGTTATTGACACATATTCCCTTTTGCTGCCAGCTTCAACGGCTGCTGCTAACTCAGCCAAAGCCCATCTTTCAGCCCTGAATAATCAAGTGACTGGGACAGCTAGCAGAAGGACAACCTCCCTCCAGGACACGATGGTCCCGACATACAAACACGTTCAAACACAGACAATGAGGTCGAAGGGAGCGGACCAGGTGGGCAAAATGCCCGTGCTGGTACACTGTGACTTTAAACACATGATAGTAAAGGGCAACAACATTTCTACAACAGTGCTAATCCTATGTGACTGCCTACCTCAGCCTTGTGTGCTCAGCCTGATTCAGCTCTGCTCAGCCTGTTGGCCTCCCTTTCCCAAGCCAGACAGGAGTGGGAGAGGATGCCAGAAAGCCAGACTTCAGCTTTTCATACCCTAAACAGTGGTGTTAAGGCTGTAAGCTCATGAAAACAGTGGAGCCCCAGTCCCTCAGCCTCTTATCAAGAGGTAAGTCCTGGCCCATCAGCAAGGCCAAGCCCTTGGAGAGCAGGGGTTTAGGAAGATTCGAGGTACAGACTGCCTCTCTCCATCACAACAACCCGTCCCAGGCCCCAAGCCCCCCTAAAGTCTTCCCACAGGTTGAACGATATCCTGATATTTGGAAGTATCATGGTATTTCTGTGGCGTTAGAGCTGTGGAAGATTTAAAGTGTGTCACTGGATGCTGCGATACAATCTCGGCCATCCCTCGATGCCACCTCTCACGCGCTGCACGCACGTCAGCTGGCTTCAGCTGATTCTCCACCGAAAGCTGTCACGGATGTGCTCAGCAGGACTTACCTACACACAGCAAGTGTTTATGTGTTTGCAGGCTCCTGGCTCACACCTTTCTTATGAGTGCGCGGAGTGCGGAAAGCCCCGGTAGCATCTAGGCAGCCTACCTGGAGCTCTGGAAATTTTTAGCATAAAAACGAAGCACGCCGATTTGGGGAGGGAGGGAGAAACACAAAAGGTCTTAAGATTTCGCTGATTTCTCCTGAGACCCTTTTCTGTACACAAAGTGTTTCCTGCTCTGTTCTTGGAAGCATTACCCTTGGCTGGGCCTGGCCTTTAAAACATAACCAGCTGTATGCAAAATAGAGTGCAAAGTGCCAAAAAGCCCTGCAGGCTATTTACATTTGGCTGGAGCTTGCTGTGTTGGCCAAGCTACAGAGATACTTTGTTCATCAGTCTTGCAAGGAAAGCAGCTACTTCAAGCTGTTTGGTCCTGTTTATACACAGAGTTACCATGGAAGTCCCCGTGTCTCACAGCTTTACACACTCGCGTGTCCAGGGCATATTTCTGGGGACCGGGTTTGTGTCCTTTCTCCCCTCTCTGTTGGCTGGGAGTTGGTACGAAATTCTGGGATAAGGTGCTTGGATAGAGGTTGAGTGCAAACTGATTTATGTCTAAAATAAAGGGCTGCTTGGAGTTACATGGATCCTCTCTGGATGCAAGCACAAGCAGGTGGAGCAGTGGGGTACCTGCTGGGTTGGCAAGAGCACTTTTCCCAAGGTAAATTTGGAGAAAAGTAGTATGAAGCAAGTGGCAAATCCTGCAATGACAGGCATAATGGTAACTTGTCTTTTTAAGAGACCTTAGGGAAAAAGGTAGCGACCTTTGCAATATTTCTTTTTAAGAGGAGTTGTTTGAGTCCTTGGGTTACCAGCCTGGCTAACAGGCATGCAGATTTCTTGCCATTTCTTTCTTCTTTTGTTTGTTTACCTCTTGTGTTAAAAAGACTTCTCTTAGCTGAAGACTTGCCATTAATCACCTCTTGCAAACACACCTCCTAGGCAGACTGATTCACGGGCATGAGGGCTGGAGGCCCTCTTCACTTGGCTCGGTCTAGGTCTCCAGCTCAGGGCATTTACATCTCTGTCCTGGGAAAGGCCAACACATTGCTTCCTTGGCTTCGCACCAAGGCCCAGGATCATCTCAGGTGCTGGGTGGGATCATCTGAATATGGCACCCTGTTGCAAGAAATCCTCAGTGAGCATTAGGAGGAACCACTCTGCCGATGGTGAAACACACCTCCCTGTGTCTGTCCTGAGCAAGGTCAGGGGGCACTTCTGCTGTTTGTTTTAGCAGGGCAAGGATTTGCCACTGCAGCCAGAACGGATGGAGAGGACGCACGGCTGAGCCCTGCGGGCTGCCCAAATGTCCCCAGGCACAGCTGGCTGGGCTGGAGCTTGGACACCACAGCTCCACCTGTGAACGAAAGGCTCTCCTGCTGCTTTGGCTATCGAACGCCCTCGCTCAGAAGTAGAAATGGTTGGGAAGCGAAACAGCAATGTGTCTGCTGTCTGTGCACTTGCTCTCCTCCAAAGCCAGAGTCAGCCAAGCCTGGAGTTCATTCTCTCTTGGCCAATAGTTAATAATAACCCTGCAACAGTTTCTTTTTTCATTGCAAATTAAGGGTGGATGAATGGCCTGGATAAAATTAGAAATGTTTTCCTGAAAGGCTGAGCTGAGCCTTTTAAAGTTTACAAAGTTGTAGTTCCAGGGACCTCTTGTCGCAGCTGGGGAATCCCAGCTGCACTCAGAAGGGTGAACAGATAAAAAATAAATGCCTGTGTGTTGCATGCTGTGGGTTAGAGGGTCCTCCCTCTCTGGCTGGCTTCCCAGCACCCTGGCTTTGAGGAGGTTGATGGGGGCAGCTCCTGATTTCCCCTTCCTTTACTGCTGTGGCCAAAAGCAAATTGTTCCCCTAACAGGCAAGCTCCCTGCATGGTGTTCAGGGGCAGACAGGAGGCTCTTTGGGGTTGTGTGATGATGTACACCCCTTGGGTACATTGCAGGAGAGGAAAGGAGTGCACGTCACCTTCATAGGATCCATCACTGAGTGTTCCTACACTGGTGAGGCTGAATGCCTGAGCTCAAACCAGCAAGACACGAGATGGACAGCTGTCAGCAGCAGCTGCTTGAAGTTCAATAATTCAGATTTTTTGTGTCTCCGCACTCTTAGCTAACATAAACCCTGAGCCATTGACTTCAGCGTGTTGTTTGGATTTTGCTGGCATTTAAAATGGTCCACTGAGGTTTGCAGAGACGATGTACACCAGCTCAGTATTAGGCCCAGCACTTTCTGCATAGTATTAACATTTATATCCCCTCTAGAAAGGCTGAGGAAAGCACAGGTTGCCTTCATAATGAGGTATTAAAAAAAAATCTCCAAACAAAACAATATGTGTTTGATAGCCTGGGAGATCTGCCTGTTGGTTTTAAAAGTCATTCTGGGCCCTTATATAACAGTGTAATTAGTTGATACTATAAACTTATTATGTACCTGATGGAACACAACAGTTCCTTTGAAGCAATTCCGATCTATTGTGTAATTATATAATTAGGCCACATGCCATACTTTGGAGACTGTGCAAAAGGGGGAAGCTTTCCATTTCAAAGTAACCAAGAGCCTTGGTGGCTAAGGACATTTTTTCTTCCTGCTGCCTTACAATTTAGAAAATACAGAGCTCTTAAATATATCACTTTTCTTTGGCTGAGTTAAGTGCCCCAGGAGTCTCCAAGGGGGTCTGCAATTTATTGCCTATGGAGAGATTTCCTTGGACAGTGCAGACCTGCTCTGCACACCGTCAAATGTGGTGGGATCCGGGACCTCTGGCTGCAAAGGAAGGGAAGCAGAAGTCAAATAACTCGCTAAGAGTTTTTAAAATAATCTGGATGCATCAGGTTCAGGCACTCGAGGTTTATTACAGCTGGATTTTCCCTTCCCTCTTATAAAAGCCTTTATGTGTCTTCCTCTCTGGGTAGCTGGGACAGTTTTGTGTGTGACATGTGAGAAGGGATGGATGTAGCATCTCAGTACTTTGAGCCTAGAGTGTCTTGGGGCTGCTCAGTGCTGTTTTTTCATGTGCTGGTTGGTGGCTGGCACTGTGCATTATACAGGCTCACAAATAGGGATTGCTGGGATGAAATCAAGTTTGCTGCGCCTAGCTAGAGACACAAGTAGAGTCAACAAGTTTTGGCCTCGGTGGTCTTAAGAGGTCTCCAAAACAGGACAAGAACCTCCAGATCTCAGAGCCTGAGCCTGGACAACTTGGGTGTGGGGTGGGACGTCCGGATGCAGCCATCTGTTGTGGATAAATCAGACTTAGTGTGAGGCAAATTTGGACTTTGATCAGGAAGTCCTGACCCATGAAACCCACTTTCAAGGAGTGTTGGTTCAGGTGCTATGGGATGCTATTCGTGGTTCTCAGGTTCTGCAGCTGATGATGCTGGATCTGTGGGATTTGCGACTGACTGGAAAATGCTTGCTCCCCGAGCAGTGAAAAGAGACCCAAAGGATTTAAGCCACGATGTGCCTTTGTGGAAGGATTTTGAGGATGTGCTGAGACAGAACCTGGGACTCCCTGAAATCAAGCACTTAAAACATGTCCCTGGGTTTGAGAGCTCGTCTGAACTCATAAAAGGGATTGTTTCCCTTAACATCAGTGCTTTGGTGGGATGAATCCTCAGTCTTGATGAGAGCTGTCAGCTCAATGATCATTCCTCACACAGCACATAAATGCCATTTTTTACTGATTGGGTTTCCCTTTGGAAGCTGTGCTGGAGCAAATCCTTGACTGAATGTCTCTGAAGATGTTCTCCAAGGGGGGTCTCTGGTGGTAAAGACCTCATTTCTTCATTGCCTGGGCATTAGGGGAAGAAGGTCACTTTCCACGTGGTATTTTTAAGAATATATTTGCACAGAGCTGCTGTGGGCTGGGTTCTGATACAGATAGTGCATTAAAGCATGCTATTTCTAAAGCCTGCTCTTTCCAAACACAAGGCACAAAAGGACCATTGCTCGGCTCTTGCAAAACAACAAACAAATGCAAAAAATCCATCTGGGAGCATTAAGGAATTTTTCAGCAAAGTCTCTATGTCCAAGATTAATTTTTCCCCATGAAAAACTACATTTTTTTTCATTGTACTTTAGAACAATATTTTCTTTTGAGAAGAGCTGTGCAAATTAATCATGTAAATAAATCCGACCTGCGTAGCAGACTGGAAGATACCATGATGTATGTGTACGCATACACGCCTGTATATGTACACATAGAAAACCCACAAAAAGATGCTGGTCAGGAGGTGATGCAGATAAAACTTTACTTTTGCCAGCAGGACTTATTGAAGTATTTTCCTCATTATCTCCTGCTGAGCTGGCTTGAGGACTGTGAAGATGAAACCAGGAATGAGTTTTAACCGCACCATTTTGGCAGCCTTCAGGGGCCTTCTTGGTGTCTTTCTGAAGTTGTTACAAGGTTTTCTTCCACCTCAGCAAGGAGAGTTCTGCCATGGAGTAAGGGGGTTTGCAAACTTGTGTAGGCAGAGGAAAGGGAAAGCCCAGAATTCCCAATGCACCTGGCTCTCTGCCTGATGCAGAAAACCTGACCCAGCCCTAAATAGTCTCTACATGCAGAGCATCTCCAAGCCACCTGAGGTCCCTGCTGTGGGACATCCCTAGAAAGAGACAGAAACTGAAGAGAACAGGGGTCTGAAAGTGCTGAAACCTGATTCTGAGGCCACACAGGAGGGGAAAGTAAGGGTTAAGAAACGGCTGAAAAAAGTGAACACTGACAGTAACAAAAAAATGAAAAGTGTTCCTCCTTCCTCCCCCTTTTAAACCCCTAAATGACATTACGGCCATGTGTTTCGGTCGCTGTGCTTGAGACCTCTTTCAGCTTGCATGGGTGACGGGGACCTGAAGGTGCTGGAGGAAGGGTGCACTCACACGGGTACCACTGCAGGGGTCCTTTTTCCATAGGTAGCCTGGCTAGAAGGCCAAAATTGGTCTTTATTAACAAAAAAATCTTCCTGCTGTTACCCCAGACCCTCTAAACCAAGGTCCAGAGCTCATCCCAGTGTGTGTGGTGCCTTTGTGGTCTCTGCTGACACTCAGGTGTTCAGGTGCTTTGGGAAGAAATTTCGCCCTCGGTGCTGGGAATCCTCTGTTCGATGCTGCGATTTCACCACACTTTTCCACCCGTTCCCTTGCCTTGATCCGCCGATACAAAGCTTGGCTGGGGTGTCCTGCCTGGCCGTGCTCACCCCACGATGGGACAGCCGCCGGCTCTGCGGGGTTGGCTCAGACCCAAGCAGAGGATCAGAGAGCGGCCGCGGGCTCCCTCGGGACCAGCCTCACCGCTGTGCCAAGCAAATCTCAGCTCAGCGGAGAGCCTGGCCTGAAACACGGGCTCCACGGCGCTCCTGCCAGCTGAAATGCTGCCACTAAGCTGCTTGCTCCTTGTTTGCCCAACAGCCCCCGCGAAGCCGGAGGATGCCATCAGAAAAGCTGAAAAATCGCAATGCTTCATCCTCTACTCGCTGCTGCCGTCAGCCTCTGACTTAAGGCTTTGGCATCCGAGGACAGCTACAAAAAGCTTGGTTTCTGTGGGGCTGGGCAGCAGACACAGGCTCCTTTGTGCTTATTTAGCAGGGAGATCACGGGGTGGAGGTTTTGTCTCTGTCTGACGAGGATGGAGGATCCTGGTGGTGGAGACCCAGCCATCTCACTGCTGTGCAGGGCCGATGGACACAGGGCAGGAGGACAGGGATGACACAGTGCTGCTGCTCACCCTGAGCAGACACCCAGCCTGGGGCCCCAGCACCACGTTCCCAGCACGCACATGCTTGTATGTGGCTTAATAATAAGAAATTATGTGACTTAATAATAAGAAATTATTATTATTATTGAATTACGATCATGATATTCTTATTATTCTTATCACTACTGTTAGTATTGCTATTGGGATTGAGACATCATCTGTGAACCCCCTACCAGCTCAGACAGAAGGCAGTCCTTTAAGAAAAAATTGCCTTGTACTGAGATTTTAAGCCAAAAGGGGGGAAAACACAGGGTTATGGTAGCTATAGAGATAGGTATGGGACAGGTTCCCATCCAGAGCTGGGAGAGTCTATGGGATAATGCCCTCAGAGGGACTTTCCCAGTAGAGCTGCGATTTAAATATGTGTTGGGACAACACGTCATTTCATCTATTCCATTTTTTTTTCCCAAAATCCCAGCCCCCAGGACTGGTTTTCTCCAACATCCTTTCTCCACTGCTCTCCCCTTGGGGAACAGTGGTGTTTTATGGGGATGGGCTCAGTGGTCTCTGGGCTGTGACACCAGCTGTGGTCTCCCCATCCGTTCAAACCTGTGGTCTCCTGGTGAGAATTTAGTTTTCCTCACCTTAAAAGGAGACAACCTTCACCGCTGATATATCTGCTTCCTGTGCCCCTTGCAGCAGTTTTCATCAGCTCGTAGTACATCTGTATTCCTGGGAAACTAAGCTGTCCTTAACACCTAATTTCTCTCTGCCTCCCGCTCTGCAGGCAGTGATAGATCTTTGCCAATTTATCGAGGAATTAGCTGGGGATAAGGATCTGTGTACACTTTATGCTTTACTTCCCAACACCCACCATTAATAATGAGCATGTACTTTATGACCTAAGTCTTGTTTTAAGTGAATGCAAAGTATTGGCTCTTTTCTTGATGATCCATAGCCCTCGCGGCCCCACATTGTTACCTGGAGTGTTTCCAAGTGTTTTGGAGCAATGCACCAGAATACATCACAAACGAACCAGTTTTGCTTGTCTAAATTTTGTCTCCGGGGATTTGGGAAGGACGGCAGGGGAGGAGAGGGATGAATATTTATTAGCTTTTAATCAAAGGAAGTGCTCTCCGTAACCAGACAGGGTACTGTCTGCATCTGATCGAGGAGACACATCAAGGTCCTTGATTCTTTGCTACGCTGTGGCTCATGTTGCTGCTCGCTGTGCAGACGGGTTGCAAAACACACCATGAGAGGTCTGTGTTGGGATTTCCCTCCATCTGGCCTTTCCTGGCCACATCCGCCCAGGGTTTGCCTAGCCTTTGTGAATTCCTGCATGAAAAAGGTCACTGAATGAGCAGAGATCAACAGCAAAGTGCACGTGCAGTGACCCCAAGAAACAAAGTGATTTTTGGATAAGTTTGCAGACTTTCAGGAGCTCTGTGTATGAGCGTGGATAACCCATCCAAACCTGGTGGTGGATATCTTGGTTGGGACTCCAGGGAATAAAAGGAACCCTGCTTAAGCAGAAAGGAGAGCAAGGAAGAAACAAAGGCTTGCATCCTGCTGCATGATGGCATGGGGTCCTATGCAGACCTGCAAAGTCCTGGGTGACAAAGCGGGTCTCCAATACCTGGTTCTGGCTCTAATGTGCCTACCTTGAGTCTTCTTTGTCATGAGATGGCAACTGTCAATGGGAAGTCTGAAATCACAAAAGCAACGTTCATAGCATCTCCCTAACCCAGGCAACAGCCAGGCACCATTCACAATGGTCCATACAGTTAAAATCTCACCACGCTTCTTGCCATGGCTTTATCCTTTCTCAGATGGAGCCTGGGGGCTTTTCAAGGGCTGTAATGGGCAGGGACCAGCCCCAGCTGTCAGCGTGGCTGAGGCCACCCTGCCCAGGGCTTGGAGGGGAGGAGAAGAGAGCTTGGTTTATGGACCTGTCACAGAACCATAGAATAGAGCACCCCGAGTTGGGAAGGACCCACAGGGACCATCAATTCCTACTCCTGGCTCCACACAGGACCACCCAAAGATCAGTCCACATGTCTCAGAGCATTGTCCAAACACTCCTTGAACTTCAGCAGGCTCTTGTGCCTAGACCACTGCCCTGGGGAGCCTGTCCCAGTGTCCAACCACACTCGTGGTGATGAAGAACTTTTTCCTAACACCCAGCCTGAACGTCTCCTGGTGCAGTTTCATGCCATTCTCTTGGGTCCTAGTGTCGTGACATCTGGCTGCATGGCTGCTTTCGGCCTCTTTTATTTACTGGTATGAGCATAACCTCCTTGTTCAGCAAAATCCAGCCTATATTCCTCTCTTGGCAGTGAAAGCAAGGGAGCCATGTATCTCACCCCCTTAGAAATACAGCTCCCTGGCTACAAGAGCATCTGCTAGGAGTCCTGCACTTGGGCTGTGAGAGGCCAAGCAGAAAATACAAAGAAACTATGCTGCAGGGTTAAAAACGTCTCAAGCCAAGGGTGCTGGCCTGGCTGCCATGGCACTGCTGCCTGAGCTGCCCGCAGATCTCCCCATGAGGACAGGGAGCAGCACACCGTCCTCCCCATGCAACCAGGAGATGTGTGCAGGAACACGGCTTTGGCTTTTCAGGCTGCAGCAGAGCTGGGCAGAAGCTTCCCTCTGCAGCAGGAGGTCCTGAGAGTGGGAAGGAGTCCCATGCACACTGAATGCAAAGGGACAACTTCTTTGCTTGTTTCCCAAAGGATGCTCCCGTTAGTACTGTCCCCTAGGATGCGTCGTCCATGCTGGATTTAGGTCTTATGGCCAGAACAGATTGAGGATGCTGATACAGCAGAGAATTGCTCAGACTGTAACCAAATTGTGAACATGGATGGAACAGATGTCTTGAGAATGACCACAAAGCAGCAGTAAAGCAACCTCCAGATCCGTGCTTTGCATCAGAGCACAGGGCAGGGTTGTACCCAAACCCATTCTCTGTAACAAGGCAGGGGGAAAAGCTCCTTGGCATTATGAGGGAGGGGAAAGTCAAAGCAAATTCATGATTCATGTTGCACAGCACAACTCAAAGCCAACCTTTCAGCATCCTCGTCTGGCAGGGACGGAGCGTGGTGATGCTGGTGTTGGGGTAAGGGTTTGGCGGCAGGCGGTGTGGTGGGGCTGTGCTAGGAGATGCTGGAGGAGGCCTCTGGCTTCTCTTCAGACCTGTGGGCAGCCCAAATATGTGACGTGGACTGCAGTCAAGGTCCACCAACACCTCACAGGAGACAGGACCAAAATCCTAAAGCACCAAGTCCCATGACCCTCACAACCCTTCTCAGTCAGCCCAGCCCCGGAGCCCTGCTGTTTCCCTTGTACGTATCTCCTGTGCAAAGCTATTCCAGACAATCTGCTACCCCACAGTCCTGGCATTTCAGCCCAACCCCAGCCTTCTCCTGCTGCCTTTTCTGACCGCTGCTGCTCCTTAAATCAGCCTGCCTCCACCGTGCCTTCTGCAGAGCCGCGCCGCAGCTCATCCATCTCCTGCCAGCACCACCGCCTGACAGCACTGGCTAAACAGCAGCTTCCAGCCTCCTAACAAGGTCAAAAGGAAAAACAGAGTTTTGTGGATCATGGAAAAATATTTGACCCTTCCGACCCATCCTTTTTTCTGCCCCTTTTGCTTTTCCAGGAGGATTCAGGCTCGCTCTGCTACGCTGCCAAGACACTGATGCAGCCACTGAAAAAATTCCGGGTGTTCACATGAACCTACGCCACATTTTGCAGTTTCAAAATTAAAACAGGACCTGAAGTTTCCCAGGGAAGAGTTTTAACCTTTTATGATTTGGTACCTCTCTCCTAGGAAGCTGCAAGGGAGATGGCATCAGCAGGGGGTATTTACCCTTGCATCCAGGCACTTTCAGACAGGTGTTGCAAAGATATTGCAACTTCCCCTGGCATGTGTGGGGTTTGCTCCAAATTAGGGAATTCCTGCCTTTACGTTGGGATTTCTGGAGCCTGGGGACAGATGGAAATAAAACCATGAGGGATATTGTGGGGACTGAACAAAAGACCATGTGCCTTGACCCCAAGTGCATGCTCTGCTTGCTGAGGCTATCAAGAAGGAGACCATGTCTCTGAGAAGAACATCTATGTGTGGGTGTCAGTGGGTACAAAAAGGGCTGAGATGGCTTTTCCTTACCTGTGGCACTATGTGCTGGCATCCCCAGTTTGGCAGCAAGCAGCACGTGCCCAGCAGTATCGGTGACACAATCGTGTCACCTGTAGGGTGCCATGAGTGGAGAGATGGCTCTTCTGGGAGCCCGTCCCTTGCAGGCTGGGTCTGCACAGGGGCCTTGATCAAAGCAGGGCAATGAGCTCTTTGTTTCCTGCTCGAGCAAATTGTTCCTTTAGAGGGCACTGAAATGCTCTTACCCCCAATTTTACTGGGGGGGGGCTGATGAAGATGAGGCAGTAAGTATTTTAAGAAGGTATTGTAAAACAGGCTGCTTTTTTTGCTGTTACATTTTCATTATGTGGTCTCTGATGTGATATTGGGGCTCAGGGCTTGTGCCCTATTTCCTAAATGCTTAACTACATTCCCCAGGCCGTCTTGATAAGATTATTTTGACTACCAGATTTCTCAGCCAAAACGTTTTCTTTAATAACTATAAGCTTTTCTTGGCAGTCCTTTGAGAAAAATATATGTTTTGATACAGTGTTTTGACTTAGTGGGTTTAGTAAGAGAATAATTTGGGCTAGGATGAATGGGCGATGCAAATGCTGCAAAAAGCTCCGTGCCTCAGAGAAGGAAAATCCCTCCAGGTGACCCATGGACAGCAGCACATCCTCTGCGTTAGAAATGCAAGGCATGTCTGGACAGCAGGGCCTTAATCTCACACAGGGGATTTGCAAACACCTCCCCATGGTGCGAAGGGGCTGTTTTCCATCCGTCACACCTGGGTGCACTGGGTGAAGCCTCTGCAAGAAGCCTTGTTTTCTCTGCAGGCCCTTGTCCTTTTCCTTGTCCTCCTGGATGGAGGTAAGGGGGCTTCCCAGTGGAAGGGTTTGGTGGTGGTTTGGTTTAGGCATGGACATCTCTGCTGCTTCCCTGAGGTTCTGGAGGAAGGCCTCCTAAGCAAGAGAGTGGCTCATGCATAAAAGATTTGGCTTCCAGTTCTCTACGTTCTTTGTTCCCCCATGCCATTAATTTGTCACTTTGGTGGAAATGTAAATGTAGCCCGGAGGTGTGCTGAGATATCCTACATGGGAGACAGTGTTAGAAAGAGGCATTGGTCTTCAGCTGGAAAGGGAAGGGTGGAGAGCTCAGAGAAAGAACTGGGTACTGCAGCTTTTGGCTTTCTTTGGATACTGAATGTGGTGGGACGGCTGTGTCCAGTGGAGCTGAATAAACCAGAGTCCAAAGGGACCAACTTCTGCAACATCAAACCTGCCCTGAAGGGGTATCAAGACCTCAGCGCACTGTATGTTACCACTCAAACACCCCTTATTCGGGAAAATCGGGGTGCTATTTCGTCCCTGTGCATCCATAACTGCCTTCCTTCTACAGGCTCTGCACCCTGGTGTTGCTTGGGGTCATTTTGCAGGAGGGAGACCCCGCAGCCTCTGCAGCTTTTGGGTGCTTCTGGATGGACCCTGTTGGCTCTGCAGCTTCCCAGACGGATGGGCACGAGACCAGGGGGACCCTGGACCTGTCTGAAATCCCCAAATGTTTTGTTCAGCATAGTTCTTGTGGTTGAAACCGAAACACTGCTCCTCGCCAGCCCAGACAGCAGAAGTCCTACCATGATGCTATTGTCTGAACAGATCTTATGCCCAGGGAAAGTCCTCCTCGCCTCCCAGGCTGAGCACTGTGCATCTGGGGCTGCCAGGCTCCTCACCCAGAAGTGGCTGTGCTTTCTTTGCCATTTAACTAGCTTTGTGAATGGAAAAGTAACTGAGAGGTTTTTTTTCTTTTTTTCTTTTTTTTTTTTTCTTTCTTTTTGTTCTGACAAGCAGTTGTACTTTCTGAACTCAAAGGGGCTTTACAGGTGAAATGAGAATTTCCTTAGAAAATGTCAGCTTTGGCAGAAATGTTTTAGTACTTTTGAAAACAACAATCTTAAAAACATAGGGTTTTTCCCTTCTCTTTCTTCCCTGCTTTCTTCCAAAAGCAGGTGGGCAGGAGGGGGAGAAGATGGAACGTTTTCTGTTCTCATTTTGTCAAAAAAAAAAAAAAAAAAAAAGAAAATTAACACATTGCCAAGAAAAATGCTATTTTTTTTCTTATTTTGTTCAGATTCTTTTTTCCATGGAAAAAGACCATCTTTTATAAACCAGCTTCAGTTGCTGGTATTCTATAATTATACCCCAAAGTCTGGGAACTAGGGCAGAGGAGGCAGCGAGCAGAGGGAGCACTGCAGTGTAGGCAACGCATGCGGTGAGTGCGTTGCGGGATTTTGTGGTTGTCCTGTCTCAGCAATGTGGCTTATTCCAGCGTAGCTCTGGTCCTTTTCTTCATGCATCCCTTGCGCTTTGTGCTATTCTGCTGAAAGACACAAAGAAGAAGGGAAAAAAATAAAAAATCATATAGCTGCCATTAGGATGAACTATCTAATTAGGCTGTGCAAAAACACTTGCCTCCTGAAGGGAGAATGAATTAAATGACCTGCGGCGGAGGGTGATTCATTTCTTTGCTCTTGCTTTTCCCCTCTCGTGACATGAATTATTCGGCCACCAGCACGTGCAGGGAGGAGGGCAGAGCTCCTCCTAATATCTTTGAGGGCTTGCAGTGAAATGGCCAAAATTGTCCTGTGCGCTTTGAAGCTCTTGGAAAAGTCTTTGAAGCTCTTGGAAAAGGACTGACATCCACGCAGGTAGACACTATGGTCACAAAAACCTAATTCCCCCAGGGAACCAGGCTAAAACACCTCCTAAAGCTGTAATGAAACCTCCATAGCAGTCTTGGAGGTAGATTGAAAGCAGGCTTACCCCGATGTGATTTCCCCAGGCAGAAACGACAGGTCACATTGTTGCAGTGCCTCCAGCCCATGGTGATAACATTGGGAGCTGAGGGGTGACTCCTTGCAGCATCCAGCTCTTTCCTCCAAGCTGTGGGTCTGTGACCAGGAATAAGAGGTGCTGTGATGTCCGGATCATCTCCCAAAAGGCAGACAGCTTCCAGACTGTAGCTTTTGGCTCAGAGCAAATCCAACCTGCCTCATCCCTGAAGCCAAGGTGAGCAGCAACCACTGTCCTCCAGAACCTGCAGCAGGCAGAATACGTCTGCGTGGAGCTGGGTGCCCTACCCCAGGTCCCTACATGAAGCACCAGGTGTCACGGGGATATTTTCTCTTTCCTCTAGTGGCATCTCCTCATGGCTGAGAGAAATGACTTGTTCAACCTAGGAAGCTACAGTTCAAATGGGGAGGTCAAGGTCCTTCTCTGCCTGCTGGAGCTGGGTCTTGCCTGTACCACGATGGTGGTAAGGGTGGGTGGGTGGGGAGTGGTGGAACGGGTGGAAAAACCTACCAACGTCTTTTAGGAAACAACAAAGATCAGTGCCTTAAAAATCTTCATCATTCCCCTCTCCGTCCTGCTATAAGTGCAAAATCATGGTCATGACCATGTCGTCTTTGAAGTCCTGCCCAGCCTTGCCTCAGCTCCTCTCCTTCTGATGAAACATCTCTGCACGTGCTGCTGTTTTGGAGGACCTGTGCTGCTGGCTTGCAGTGCCTGCAGCCCGAGCTATCTCATTAACACCGAGCTGGTTTCCTACCAAGACTCTCCTCCCAGCTTCGGCCAGCTGCTTTTATTTCACAAGAAAAAAAAAAAGAAAAATAAAAAGCGCTACACTTAGGAAAGACAGGGGGATGCAATTGCTAGCAGAAACACACTGTGGCAGGAGAGAAATTTGAAATATGTCACTGTCAGGGCTGGACAAAAAAATGCTGTTTTATCTTTTGTTGACTTCCCTTTGTAGCTTTTGAAAAATGTCTACGGCAGACATGAAAATGACAGATTTCATAAATATCCAGCTGGCTGTTTCTACATTTCCCGGTCCAAACTTCTGAATGGACTGACTTCTCATGCACTGTGGAAGCAAAGGCATAGTTCCCCTTTGTTTAAAGGAATTTTTCTTTTCTCTCATCTCCCAAAACTGCTCCCAGACAGCTGGGAAAAAGAGAGTTGTGTCTCTTCTTTCCTTCTGAAGCTTCTCCATGCTGCATGAGAGATGCAAATGTCTGTTGCAGCAGGGATGCTGGTGTGGACACCCACGCAGAGGGTGCACAGCGGCTGGGCTGGGAGGTGTTTCCTTATTCCCCTGGGGACCATGGAAGGGTAAATGCTTCCTTCACCATGGCAATGAGCCTGGATGAAAGGATGAAGCTCTGGGGTCACTAACGGCATTTCTCAGACACATCTTCTGAAAGGCTTTTGTGTCTCCATGACCAAATCCTGACATTTCCATTTCTGCTGCAAAATGAATGTGAGCTCAGCCCCAGGGTGCAAGGACCGAGTGAGGACTTCAGGCTTTGACCCACAGGCGATGGTGTGGGCACCAGGTGAGTGATGGGGATGGTGGTTTGGGGGCATTTGGCACAAAACCTGCCCCCCTGTAGCTGCCCACCTCCCACCTGCGTGGCGGTGACCAGACAGCAGTGAAGAGCTACAGATGGGGCCCCGCTATCAGAACAGGGTTAGCTCATCCAGCTCCATCCTGTCCCTTTCTTCTAACTCACCCGACCTTACCAAACACCCATCGCTTCCTTTGAACATCAAAGGTCTTCATTAAAACCCGTCACCAGCTGCAGGGCAGCGCTTCCCTGATGGACATCGATGGGATCCAACAAGCGCCGGGGGATCCCCAGCCTGCCGCGGGGGGCCAGCCTGGTTTTAGGGGGGGACTGTTCATGTCGTGTTGCTTTCAACTGTGGACATGCTCTTGGAGTCAGTGAGGTGGAAGGGGAGCTCATACCAAGCCTGCGAGGTGGGTGCTGCAGATATAGGCCCCCTGCGCTGGTGAAAAGGAGCTGTCGGATGAGACGGCCCTGATGTGTGGAAAGGCAGCCTTCCCCCCCCCCCAAGCCTGGTGGCGTGTCCCCCCAGCTGGGGACGTGGTCTCCAGCTTTTGTCAGCTCGGCTCAGATCAGTCATGTCTCATTAGGCCCTCTGACGGATGGAAACGGGCACGACCCATCGCAACGGCTCCCCGCCAGCCCACGGGTGCTTCTGCAGAGATTTCCTTCCAGGAGGGCACGTGCTGGGCTCCCTCCTGTGCTGAGACGCAGGAGGTTTGTCTTCATCTCAGGAAGGCTCCCCGGATAATGCAGGACAACGCCTCCCAGGTGGCTGATTGCTGCAGCAGCCTGCACAGAGCACGACAGAGCAGATGCAGGGGCCGTCCTTCCATAGGTGCTGTGATGAGGATTAGCTCTCTGCATGTGTGCAGGGCAGGAGGTGGCTGGAAACCTCTCCTGGAGCTGCTGGAGATGCTGAAGATCCAGCACAGCACAGGTGGGCAGTGAAAGCCACATCTCCCCAAAGCTCCACAGCACTTTTCCCTCTTTCATCTGAAGTCTGCAGACAGCCTGTGGCACTGTGGACCTCTCCAGGTCCTGTTCAGAAGGCTGATTCCTGTTGAAGCTGCAATTTTCCAGCACCTCCACAGGGGTGGTCAGCTCTGGCTGTGAGCAGGGAGAAGCTCTTGAGCTGTTTGGTCCCTTCACAGGGTGGTAACACTGCTGGGCACCAGGCTGTGATGGCACGGCCACATGCATGTGGCATGGGATCTGCCCCAAAACCAAAGCAAAGGCAGGTTTCCCCTCTTGTGTGTTAAACCAAGAAGGATGCACTTGTCGTGTAACGTGTCCCCTCCGAGCAAACACATTCCTTGCAACAGGTCTACTGTGCCAGACACTGATTTAGGGACGTCCAGGAGGATCCTGACCTTAGTGCAGGGCTCTTCTCTCCTTCTCTGGGGAAACACTTCCAGCTGCGAGGCAAGTAATGTACCGTGTTACAGCCACAATAATGTTTAACGGTTGTGTCCCAGGGCTGAGGTTAATGACTAGTTAGGGAAGCTTTTACACGGAGGAATATAAAATATAAAATAAAGCTGACAAGGAGCAGGAAAGAGGGTAATGGCTATTGCCGGCAGTTGTGGACCCTGACCCTCAGCCACACGGAGGTGGATGCTGTAAAATCCAACCCAGCAGGACTTTGCAGGGCACAGACTTTGTTGAGTCTTGGGGAGGGTGAACAGACCTTGGAACAGTGTGCAAGGAGCCGGCCGCAGATGGGTGAGCATCTGCTCCTGCCGATAGCCCTGGGTCTGTCTGTTCGGTAGCCTGAGCCTTCTGTAAGCCACAGCTGCCTGCCCCTACGCACCTTCTGAGAGGCTCAGGTCTCCTCCGAAAGGCCCCCAAGTTTCATTGAAATGGTCTGGGCAGGATGCTCACCTGTGTCCATGGTCTCTGGTGCTGGCCCCATTAGAAGACCATCCTTGCTTGGAGCTGGCTCCTGCCCAGCCCTGCATGAAGACGTTTTTGGAAAGCCTCACCCTTCTGCAGTCCCCTTTCCCAGCTGAATTCTCAGTGTTTTGTAACCAGACTCCGTTGGTCTTTCCAGTGGTTGCATGCCTCCCTCCCTCCCCTCCCCTGTTTATAATTTTTTTTTTCTTTTTTGCAGATGTTACTAAAGGCCTTTTTATTTTTTCCCCTGCAGGTCCAAGCTGTGCTGGGCATCCCCAGCCGTGCTGGGCACCGTGCTGTGGCATCATGGTGCTGGGTGTGGAGCTACTCCAGGTGTCCCAGCACATGTCTGCTATGCTTGGGAGAAGTTTTACGACCCACAGCAGTCCCTTTAGTTTTTGTTTCTGGGAGATATCAGGATATTCCCTCCAGAATTTCCACTGTTTTTGGCTGTCACTGCTGGTCAGAGGCAGCTTGCTTTCACTGGGGTAGATGTTCCCCATCATTAACACAGCCAGGAGCTGAGGTTTCTTCTCAGTCCTTGCAGCCAAAGGAGTTTTCTGGCTGATGCTACCAGGGCATGCTTGGACTCACCCTGCTTCTGTCCCTGCCCACACACAGGACTTGAGTTTCCAGCCCACAGACTTGAAAAAATGGGCTTCAAATAACTCATGTGAAGGGAAAAGGGGCTAAGAGGAGATGAGTGTAAAGTCACAGGCCTCGCCAGGGGATAAGCTGGCCCCACCACAGGTGGAGGTGATGCTTCCAGCACCTTCATTAGTGCCTGGACATTGTGCTAAGGGTGTTGGGAAGCCCTGGTGCTGTTTTTGTCCATCTTGTCTCCCAAAGTAGCACCATGGCTATTAGTTTCGCTGGTGATGCCCAGGCACAGGCACTTGATATAGCAGTGTCTTCTGGAGGACTGTTTGCATTACCAGAGGATGGGCCATGTGTTCAGGAGCTGCTTGCTCCTGAAACCAAATATTTCCTCCAGGAAAGAGCTACAGATCAGATATGGCTGCAGGTCTTCAGGACACGTGCAGCCAGACCTTCTTCCCCCTGCAGCTGTGCTCCATTCTCCGACCTGCAGATGTGTTGCTCAAACAGTGCTCAGCAGGAGACATCCTGAGTCTTCAGATCAGCTTCTCTGGGGGTCCCTGAAGGCAAGAAAAGCCCAAAGTGAGCTCTGAGGCTGGGGAGGTACTGGTGTTTTATATAGGGCAGGGCTGGGGAGCTACGGGAGGCTGACCAGTGTCTGGAGGAGAAGACCTCCTTGCTGCCTGGCCTCTGACTCCAAATCCCCTGTGAGATGGAGAAAGGCGAGGTGGTGGGGCTGGTTGAGACCCACCTCTCATGGCACTTTCTGGCCCAATCTCTTTGCAGTGCTCCATAAAGCCCTGCTGAAGGCCAGGACTGAATCCAACTCTGTCATAAGACCTCGCAGGGCCCGAGGGCAGGCTCTGGGTGCTAAGGTGGTGCTCAGCATCCTCCACAGACGGTCAGTGCCCACCACTGCAGCAGGTGACCAGGTGAACACACACAGCTCAGCCCCTCACCTGGCAGGTCCGTGCTGTGCCCAGCACCCTGCTCAGCAGTGTCATTGATGCTGTCCCACAAGGGCAACCACCCCAGGGCCGGCAGAAGACATCGCACCAGCCCTAAATGTGTGCTGGAAGCACCAGCTTCAGCCTCAGAGTCTCTGCTGAAAGTCACCTGAAAGTGAAGCCCCTTGCTTTGTAGGAAGAGCTGAATGCATCCAGGCTGTGTTCAAGGTGCTGTGATATTTCCAGTGCACCACTTAGTTCAAGCTAAAATACAAAACCTGGAGAAAAAAAAAAAAAAGAGGAAGTGCAAAGCCTGACATACAGCCTCATCTGCTTTCTATAAGGCTTTTGTGTGATGAGCCTCAAAGGGAGGAATTAGGGACTAGATAAGGCTGCCTCGCTGGCACTCAGAGAGCAGAGCGGTTTCTTTGCTGCTCACTGCTTACAGTGGCTTCTTGACCCTCTTTGGGATATATTTATTGCTGCCGGTTGTAGCTTGGATGTGCATTGTGTAGTCTGCAGGGTAAAAATAGCTGCAGTGCCTATTTCTGTCGGAGCGGAGCACACCAAACCTTTGTTTACCAGTTGTCTCCGGTTTAAATATAGCAGGAGGCTGAGCACTGGAAAGCAGAGGGGAGCTGTGTGATGTTAATTCCAAACAGCTCATTTTAGCTCACTCTGTGCGCGATGCTGCCAAGGAGGAGGTCGCTTCAGATGCGAAGGTTCACGAAGGTGTCGCTTTGAAGGAGGAAGGGGCTGGTCCATTACCAAACCTGTCACCTTTGGCAGCCTTTGCCCGGGCAAAGTAGGTGACCTGAAGGTCCCGTTTGGCTTTAGGGACAGCATTCAGACCCCGTTATCATACCTGTCCCTTAGATGGGATGGTAGGGGTAGGCTCTGCACAGCACAGGGGTCCTCGTTTCTTCAGATGGGGTGGCTGTGGCCTGAGCTTTCGGGAGTGTTTCTCTTTCTTTCTTAATCCCCAGCTCCTGGAGCCTCGAGATTTTGGAGGATTATCAACTTGCTTGCTCTGCGTAATGTATATTTAAGGAAAATGCGTGGCCTTGCTGCCTGTGGGAAAAGCTCGGAAATACGACTCTGAAGGTTCAGAAATCAGATGCAGATGAAGGAACTGAATACAGATCTCGGTATTTTTTAACTCGTGTTCCCATGAAATGAAACCCCGTGTGATCACCACCCCCTGGCCTCTCCCTCAAGGTCCGGCTCACAGCAGAGGCAGCAGCAGGAGAAATAACAGTGCCCAGCAGTGGCAGAGAAGAAATGGTTTCCGATGGGCAAACCTGCAAGACGTAACACAGCCGTGCCTCAGTTTCCCCACCTGCAGAGCAGATGGACCCTGTCCTTCCCTAGAGAGATGCACTGAGGTTTTTAATGTGCTGGATGTGCCTGGATGTGAGGGAAGGGGGTCCTGCTTTGTACCTTGTTCCCTGACCTCTGTCCTTTCTTACCCCACCATCTTTGGTGGTGTTAAGGTTTTGGAGAACCTTCTCCTCCTCCTCTCAATGACAACCACTTGTTAAAGGCAGGCAGCTTCTTTCAGCGTTTGCCGTGCAGACACAGAAAATATCTTGGGGCTGAAATTAAAGCCAGGTGCTCAACACAGGGCTGCTTGCTGTTGTGGGGAGAGGCTCGTTCACACCACTGGAGGATCTGGCCCATTTCCTGCAAAGGTTTCTATTTCAGGGGAGCTTTGATGCGATGGCTGTATATATTTATTTATTCCCAGCGTGACCATATTTACTCGAGTCCAGGATAATCTCATGGCAGAAATAACTCTGCGTATTCTCAGAGTGGTTTCAGGGAAACAAATAAACTTCTAAAGATGTTTCAATGAATCTGTGCAAGTTGACGTGATGTCGGCATCACGTTCGGTTCCTGTGCAACACTCGTTGAGCTTCAGGAATCTCTGCTTGGAAAAACCTCATCAGGCTGTTGCTCACCCACAATACAGGAGTCGCGGGTGAGACCGAGCGGGCCATTAACGTGGATTTTATTTTCCGTTTTCACTCCTGTATCTTCCAGTTTATTTTATTTTATTTTTATTTATTTTTTAATCTATCTATCTACCTACCCACCTACCTACCTACCTACCTATCCATCCATCCATCCATCCATCTATTTCCTCTGGTCTCCCTCCAGCCAGCTGAAGCAAAGCAAACAGAGGTGCAAATGTCTTGAAACTGCAATATCTGAATTTGGTTTTAATCCTTTTTATTTTCCCTGTTAAGGAACGTTTGCACAAAGCAACTCAGTAACAGCAATGCATGCACTTGGGAGAATCTGCTCCCTGTTACGTTCTACGTACCACCCACAAACCACGCACCCCCAGCACCCACTGGGTCGCTCTTTGCGGCCCGGAGCCCGTTAACACTTTGCAGGAGACAGGATGCAATCCAAGCAACTTCCCCTTTCCGAGCAAACAGACATCCCTTGGGCTTGCAAACCTGGCGGGGTGGGGGAAAAGCCTGCCCGTCTTTTGGCTACATGCATCTTTCGCAGGGCAGCTGGCCGTAATTCATCCCCAAGTGCTATCCATCACCTCGGCTGGCTGCTATTAGTGAGGATGTGTACGTGCGGTGGGGGCACAGGAGAGCTGGAAGGGGCTCCCCTCTCCCCGCGTGGGGCCGTGGAGATGCTGTCTGCATGGCAGCTGCCACCCCCCTATGCCGCTGCCCCCCACCGCGGTGGTCCCCTCCTGCTCCCCGCGGCACATCTGCTCCACTTCTGACATCTCCCCGTCGTGGATTTCAGCGAGTGCTCAGGCTTTGAGCTGCTTGTTCAAGGAGCTGGGGGGGTTTGCTGGTGGGATGCAGGCAGCAAGCCATACAGGTAGGATGCATAAGAATTAGATGGGGGAGGCTCTGGACAGGTTGGAGGCACCCTGCGTAGTGACGCTAAAGGACTTTGAGAACATACTCGGAGCAGAATAAATCCTGCAGCAGCATATGTCGTTGCACTCGCTCTTGCAAACCACTGAGCACGAGGCAAAGCCGAGGGAAATGTCTCTTCAAGGGCAGATCTGTGCCTTACGGAGCAGCCTGCCCCTGGGAAGCTGCATCTCCTCTGCTCCTGCTGTAGGATCAGCACAGGGGATTTAGTTGTGGATGGCACCTGGAAGTGAAATGTGATGCTTTTTGCTCTGCTGGGGTCAGTGGGGAGAGAGTTTCTGTACGTTTCAAGCGTGGAGGGGAAACTTCTGCCTTTCTTCTTTGGTGCCAGGAGCAGGCACCCAAAGGGCACTTCGGGGAGCTGACGGTGGGCTGGGGGGTGGTCTCACCCCCCTGGCTTCCATGCAGAAAAGAAGATGGGTTCAAAGGAGCATCGCTGAGCAGCAGGCTGAGTGAGAAGTGGTGCCACATTGCCACTGTCCCTGCTGCACCAGCTGAGATCATATCCCAAACAAAGCCAGATGGTGAGACTGATGAGAAGGGCAGGGAACGTCTGTCTCCAGTGTCTTCTGTCCTCCTCACGGGGAGGAAGCCCAGGGACTACGGGCTGAGTGAGGAACAAAAGCAGCTTTCCCCCCCCATGTTAAATTTACCACATTAAAAGTAAAAACCAAAGAGAAATATTGCAGGCAGAACCCAAAGTAGATGACTTCAGAAAGGGTCTAACGAGCCTGGCACTCTCTTCCTTTCTGCTTCAGTAAGATGAGAGGATTTTAGCTTGTGATGCACCAAGGGTCAACCCAGGAGTTAATGCAGGTTCGGAAACAGAAGCCAGCAGCCTTGCAAATTCAATCCCACACACGGTATTCCTGCATCACGGCAGGGCAATTTACTGGCAGCTGCATCTTCGGCAAAACCTCTATGTTAATGAATCTGCCTGGTTCGTGGAGAAAACCACCAATGAAGGAAGGGAAATGGAAATGTTTTGTGTCCTCTTTTCCTCCCAGTGAATTCAAACATCTTCCACTGCGTGCCTGAACGAAAGCCAGCAGTAATTGAATTGGTGAGCTGGATGGGTCATCCCTGTCCCTCCCAACCCTATTTGCTGTCATTCTGAAGAATGCACCAAGCAAAACCTCTTGCTGTGGGCCAGGCGTGGTGGCCCTGACGGTGCCAAGCTGGCGTGGCTTTGTGCTCATGGCATGCAGAGCAGGTTTGGGCACATCTACATGGTGCTGTGCTGAGCCACGCAGGCATCTTGCTGTGGCTGGAGTGATGACGAGCCCTGGAGGGACAACCTAAGGGCTCTGTGGTGCTCACGGGGCATGTCGAGCCTGCAGGTGGGTGGGATTTATCCCACCTTCTTATGAGCACTGGTGACAATGCTTCCTCATTCACAAGTCAGCAGATTTGCGTGCCGTGAGGTCTTTTGGCTTTGGAAACACAGCCATGTACCTTCAGGCAACTGGAGTTTTCCTGAGGCTTTCCAGGCTATTGTCTTGAGTAGTGCAAAGAAATGAAAGAGTCCCTAATGAAAAGAACACTTAAATACATATATATATATATATATATATATATATATAAGTTAGAACTCCTGCCAGATAACGCTATGACATATGAACTCACGGACAAATGTATTTGTGAAACAAGACATGCATGAGTTGCACAAGACATGGACATGGGTGATGCTGAGATCTAGCATCTATCTGACCTCTGCAGCCCAGGTACAGGCAAGCCAGAGGGGAAAGATGGTCGCAATCTGTAGGAGCTTTTGAGCCGAATTTGGGGAGCCGATGGACAAGTGCCAATTTTCATTCTCAGGAAATAATAGAAGTTAAATCTGAGCTAGTGAGCACGCTTGTTCTTTGGCAGAACAACCATATCTGTAAATGCCCAGCATCTGTAAATCTACTGCTTTTGATGTCAAAGGGTTTTCATGTGTTTTGCAAAGTAAAATATTGACTAAATTATGACCTATTGGAACCTTCTCTGATGACTGCTGGAGCGTTGGCAGGCGATAAAAAGGGTTGCTGAGCTTTCTTGCTCAAGTTGGATTCCAGCAGATATAAAAGAAGTGATTGAATTAATTGGCTATGAAAGGAGGTTCAGGGGTTGTTTAGAGTGAGTCGTGAGATGAGTTGCTGTGCTAGGGCTTTTTTTTATGCAGCCAGCACAGATAAACCGGCAACTCTCCACAAATGTCTGAGTGTTTCCCACACGGGTTGACCATACACTTTGTAGAGGTTCTGGCCTTTAACCTCACCGGTGTGAGCCACGGATTTCATACAGCTTAACTCATTCAGCCAGTGCCTTCTTGGTTTCTCAGCTCTGTCTCTGTCCTTACTCAGTGTCATGGCTGAAAGGCTCTGTGAAGAGGCCTTCCCTAACCTCGCTAAATGCAGCTTCTTCTGGGGTGAAGCACACGAGAGAAAACTCTGCACAATCCGTTGACTCGTACCTGCTGAGAGAATGAGTGCTCCTGATCCAACCTGCAGCACTTGGGGTGCAAATGCTTTTGTGATGGAAAAGCCCCCGGGCATTCCTCAGTTATCCAAACTGTCTCAGGAAGAAGAGCACTGAAGGTCTAATTCCTCACCCAGTGGTGAGGAAGTTTTATCTGGAGGGCAGACTCAACCCTTGGCCAGTCCTGGCTCAGATGTGTCTACTAGTGCTGGGGGAAGTTTTCTGAAGAGTCTTTTATTATTATTATCATTATTTTTTCAATAGGAAATGACAGCTTTTGAGGCTGAACCATTGGCTCACAAGTCTTGGGGAGCAGGGTAGGATCAACAGCTGGAGGAACAGGTTCATCCCTTTTCCTTCTTGGGGTTCAATAAATGGGTCAGTGCTGGGCAGCCTCCTCTCCAGCTATAGCTGCTGGGGTCAAGGCTCTTGCTTTGTCTTCTCAGAACAGTGACTTGACCATCAGCCTTCACTCACCCCAGGAGAGTTTCCTTTGCTCTGCCTGTAAACATCTGGGTGATTCTTGGTTTTGAAAAATAAATAAAAAAATAAAAATAAAAAAATATAAATAACAAACAATATTATAAAATAAAATAAAATAAAAATAAAACAATAAATAATATTATAAAATAAGTATAAATAATAAATAAATAAGCAATAAATAAATAAATAAAAAGGTTCCTTCTAATGCTGAAAATGGAAAAATCACATCTCTAAACCTTTCTCAGAAAAGGAAAAAAAAAAAAAACTTAAACACCTGGGACAGAATTTTTATATTATTCTTATTTCAGGCCAAAATAATGTATGGCATTACATTTAATGCTGATTGACCAGAGAAGAAAATCAGTTGCTTAGAGTATAATGTGAAAAAATCCTAACAATGCATGAGAAATCCTGTAATAACAGACCTACTTGAGAATTTGAGTGGCATGAAATGTGAAGTGTACTGTTACTTTAATTGTATTTTTATGCAGACGTACTCAATTCTTATTAGTGGCAGAGTTGTGTTTGCATTTGCCCAGAGGCAAAGAATTACTAGTGGACAGTTTAATCAGGATGAAAGAAGGAAAATAAAATTAATGTAGCATGCACTAGGCTCAGACATTTGTGTTGGAAGAATTTTCACATCTTTATTGTGTGAAGCTCGGTCCTGTTTATTTTTAAAACCTGAAAATGAGGGTTGAATGATTTCAGACCGGAGTTACAGTTGCCAGTCATCCAGTTCAAGGGTTGAGGTTAGTAAATGAATAATTCTAGTTTGCCTAAAAGTCTTTGTTGGTAGTCCGTGGTTAAAAATCAAGAGCTGAAGATGTCGCTGCTTTACTCCTGTGTAAATCCACCCATCCGTTGTTTATATAATTACTGCTTTGAAGCCAAATGCGGATGGGGATCCTGCTGGACTGGATAGACCATAAATACCTTTGGGTATTTAGTAAATGACCTGAAACATTTCATACCTGCGTAGGACAGCAGAAAGTGGGAACAACTTGTCCCTGTCCTGCCAGTGGGTGGCCAGATCCCAACCCAGGAGGGGAGCCCCGAAATGGGGCTGGACGGGCCAGGTGATTGCAGCTGGGTGGCTGTAGCCAGGGTCATGGAAGGGAACCATGTCCCCTGTAGAAGGTGGTTCCTCCTGTCCTCTGGCAGACACCTGAGATGGAGATGACACACGAATAGTGGTGCCTACACCTCGGTGAAGAGAGAGACTAGGAAGATGGTGAAGAGAGGTGGGCTTGTAGAGGCTGAAAAATACTTCTAGGTGTTTGAAGCCGGTAGAGGTGCATCCCACCGTGTCTCCTGACACCCTGGGCATGGTTGGTTTGTTAAACCGGCTTCGTCTATGCTACTGAGCCACCCAGGCCTCCAGTCGATACCGACTGCAGTGGCATTGACTGCACTGTCAGTGCAACATTTTCTGCAAGCACTAAACTGACTGATATAAAGGGAAAACTGGAGAAAGTTATTCTGGCAAATAGCAGAATTTGTATTTATATTTCTATCAGATCTGGCTTCTGTACAAGAATCCTGCCCTGACGTGATCAATCTGACAGGAGGAATTTTCGTTGCTTGCCTCCATTTATTTCACCATTTAATGCTGAGTCTGTTTAGTCAGGAAGGACTTGCTTCCAGACTGCACCGTCAATGAACGATTCATCTTGTCCAAGAACAAATTAAGCAGAGTGAATAATTAAATAGAAGCACTTGACCAATATTTCTCAGAGCTGTCTTAATTCCCCGCAGTCTCCCAGTGCTCTCTCCCATCCTCACCCCCAGATGGCTTCAACCCAATTAATTCAGCGGTTTTATGTCCAGCGTCAAGCCCACACCACGCCAAAGCTGGCCAAAGGTTGTTGCCATCTGGGTGGTCAACGTGAAAGGGTTGGTGGTCTAGGCCCTGTTCCTGTGGGAAAATCTTCAGACCACAAACCTCCCACTGCATCCAGCTAATATTAATAAGGCCTCCTCACTGGGAATGGGATCAGGATGGATTGGACAGCGTGAATAAGCCACGGGCTTGCCAGCGGAGATGGTCCTCTGGGGAGAGAGGCAAGCACGCAGGTGAGAAAGCTTTCACGCTGCTTCCTTGTGGAGTTGATGTCCTTCAATTAGCATTTTTTTTAATTAAGAAGTCCTTAGTGAAGGGACCCCCAACTCCAGTTATCTCAGAGCAAAAGCCAGAGACCCAGCTGGGGTCAGAGGTGGACAGTGTTGAGGACACCCGAGACCATCTGGATCTTGTGACCACCACCATGGAGGCCCAGGGAAGAACATGGGGATACGGGTGAGGAGACTTCTTGAAGGTGTCTTGAGAGGTGAAAGAGACCCTGGTAGTGGTTGTTAAGAGGTTAATTTAGTTAAAGGAAGATTTTGGGAAGTGATGACAACAGGTAGAAGGTGAAACAAAGGGGGACATTTTTACTAATAATCCATACATGCAGCCCTTCTGCACTAAATTCTTGTTAGGGTTGTTTGTGATTTTTGCAGATATATTTTCAGCAGAAAATGCTGATGTGTCACAAAATAACACTTCATGGGATTGAGCCAGTCTTGAAAATTATTTTAGGGAAAAGCAGGAGGATCCTCAGGTCCACATACCCTTGGTTAGTTACCATTTTCAAAAGGTTGGTGTTTCAGTGGGTGCCCAGGGATGTGGAAAAGCCATGGTAAACTCACGGTTCGAAATGGACATTTGAATGTAAAATGAGGCAATTCTGGTGGAGAGTTTAAGAGGCAGAACCACATCAGGACAGCCAAACCCGCCTGGTCCATTCATCATTTGGCTTTTGGATGCACCAGCAGTAGAGACATGAGCCTTAGCACAGCAGAAGCACCATGCCACCATGTCTCACTGAGGAATGGGAAAAGTTTACAAATCACAAAAAGTTTTAATGGGACTCAGAAACCTTTTCCCGCCAAGCTCTGATTTCTACCACATTATAATAAGCACATCTGAGAGGAGAAGGAGGGGAAAATCTTGATTTTCCCATAACGCTGCTGCTGTCAGGCAATTTTTCACCACCGTTCATGCCACTATGACACAATCCCTAAGCTGAAAGAGGCCCAACAGAGTGAACAATAACCCAGTTGGGAAGATAAGGAACTGCAGGATATAACCCAGAGAGATATAAATCGTAGTAATCTGTTTGTTCTCTTGCCCATGGGGTCCTTGTAGTAAACGGGGAGTGCTGGGAAGCGGGTAAATTCTGACACATCATTCCTCATTGCTCCCAAGGGATGGTGAGCAATCCTGGTGCTGGCAAGTCAGACAGGCAGTAAATGTTTCCTAGAATACAAACACTGGGAGCCAGTACATAAAGGCTGCAAAATCGCTGTCAAAATGTAATCAGATGAAAAAAATAAATAAATAAATAAATAAAGCAAAAGCAAAAACCAAGCCATGGCCTTGCAGCCATGGGCATAGTGCTCTAAAGAAGGATGAGGGAGGAATATAATGAGCACCTGTGGGAAAACAAAAATTTCCCCTTAAAGGACATGAGTAACTTGTATAATACGAGCATATGATGTGGCATGCAGGGGCAGACAGGAGAGCCTTGCAGAGGTTGGTCATCCGGTTTTGTGTCCGATGCAAATGATAGGTTTAATTCTGCTAATGACTCAGTTTACACCCTGGTGATGCTCTGTGCCCTGTCTTTGTGCCTAGAGCTCCTCCTTGCAGGTGAGGGTTAATCTTCCTGAAGTGCAATTAAGATGTGGAGAGGTTAGAGGCACACCAAGGTCCCAGGCCTGAGATAACCACAGCTGTGCAGGCATCACACCTTGGTGCCAAACAGCAACCCAAAACAGCTTCCCAATGGGCACGGAGAGCTATGCACCCCCTGGGCAGCACGTCGAGTCAAATGCATCCAAAGGGCTCGAATCGAGATGGCTTAATTCCCTCTGGATTTCTCACCACTTGAAGTAGACACTGGCTTTGGACAACGTGTCCCAAGATAGCAGGATGCTGGCAAGGACACGGATGGTCCTGGACAGCATCCTCAAATGGGCTAAAGAGCCAGAAGAGTCCTACCAACAGGGTAGAGGCCCACCAGCCTGTGAGGTTCAAGCTGGCAGATCAATGCAGAGATGAAAGTAAGAAGAAAGCTACCACCTGGAGATGTGAATTTATACCCGCCTGACCCATGCCCACGCTGCTCAGCTGCTTTGTTGCCTTGCTTCCTCTCTCCCTGTCCCGTCACCCTGCCGTTCTTCTCTGCCCAAAGCACGGCTCTGGAAGGACGTCTGTCAAGTGTAGCTTGCGCCTTGCTTGGCTTGGCTGAGCTTGAGATAGGGAAACTTTCCCTCCAGCCTTCTGCTTGACTCTCTGCTTCCCCGTGGCAGTCAGTGGCATCGTGATGTTCTGTGACCTTCTGGGGAATGAGCAAGGAAATATCTTCCTGGCTAAATAACGAATCTAAAAATCAATTTGTGGAGAGGGTGGAAAGCAATGAGCATACAAATTAACCAGTGGATGAGTAATACATTTACATCTTGTGGATCCAGTTAACTTCAGCGCAGGCAAAATTTATGACCTACTGAACTCCAAGTATGAGGCTTAAAGAAATTACTGGGAGGAGAATTATTGGGATGGATACTAGACATCATTCTAGCCTTCATTAGCGTTTTCATGCACTCTTTAAAGTTTCTTCCTAGCAGCACCCATTTCCAAGGCTGGGAAAAATCAGCCACTGAGATCACTTGAAAAACACTTTGCCTCCTCCCTCTCATTTCCTCAAGTTGCTTTTTTTATTTTCCACATAAACCTGATGGTCAGGCGAGTTACTTTAAAAATGAGACTCTGATAATAGGAATCATGTTGTAAGCCAAGTGCTGATGATATGCAGATACGACACTAAGGGAAAAATACTTTTGTGGGTGTGTGTGCACGCATTTAGGTAGATGGCTCCCCATATTGGGTGAATTTATGGCATTTTATGACATTTTCTGTACAGCTCTGCAGACGTATAGCCCAGGCAGACCTCTAGATTGGTTCAGCCTGGTTATTGAGCTCTTGATAGTGATTCTGTGAATGGTGGGAAATGGTATGAAGCCATCAGGAGATTTCACAGACTGCTGACCAAGCCCTGTGACTCATTTTTTACGTCCTGTCACCTGAGAAGAGACATCTGTGGACACCAGCTCCATGGGTCAGGCAGTTTTCTTGGCCTCCAGGCTACAGGAAAATGGCCAAGCCCAGCCAAGAGCAAAACTCCTGGACTCTCCATCTCTCTTTCTCCTGGGGTTGCTCCCTTCCAGACCCCGAGTGTAAGACTTTTATTCCCTGCAAGGCACTGAGGGACCAGCTCCCTTTCTTAGCACCCCTATGGACAACCCTATTCTTTGAGCTTCCCCAGGAAGAGGAGGAGATGGGAGAGGACACTTTTTTGTTTGTGTTCATCTGTGCCAAATGAGCCGCTCTCCTGCCAGAGAATGTACTTTGGCACACGGGGACCACTCCCGGCCCGACCTTGTGAGGGACCCTGGCACACCATCAGCACACTTCCACGCACAGCTTCAGAGCTCTTCCTCCCCAGGACGCTCTGGAGATGAAGCTGTTGTCATTGTAGCCTGGGCCTGAGGGGTTGCAATGTGGCTGGCATGCCTCTGGAATAAGCTCAGACCTGTGCTTGCTTGCCAGGGTAAAGGATGCTTTTCTCCTCCAAGTGCCATAAATTCCCTTCTACTTTTCCTGTGTGGGGTGCTGTCCTCCGCAACAGCATTTTCCTCTGTAGAGGTGGTCCACACATCATCCAGGCTGGAGGAGACATTGCACCTCACCAGCGTGGGCTGGGGAAGGGGACATGAAACCTCCTGCCTCCCCCCAGCACATGTCCGGGCTGTGGACAAGGTGCAAAGCAGGAGCAGGGCGCCAGGGAGCAATCCTGGGCTCCTTGGTGTTGCCTCTGATTGCTTCTCGTTCGTCTGTAACAGCAGCATCAAAGGGAGAAGAAAAAGGGGTTTGAAAACAAAGCCAAATAAAAATAGGTCCCAAGTTGCAAAATTTGTATCTGAACTTCCTGGAAGCTTTGAGGCTTTGGGTGGGGTTTTGTTGTGCAGCTCCAGTGAAAATGCCATATGTAAATCTCCTGCAACATGAAAGATCACGTTCCCTTGTGATCCAAATAGACAGGGACATATTACTGGTGACGGTCCAAGCAGCTGCACCAGGGGAAGGATGCTTATTAAAGCATATTGGATCGCTGGATACACATATCCATGCCTGACTAGCCACTTCAATGCCCTTCAGTGATGGGATGTTGCTGCTGTGGGAAAATGCAGAACTGGAAGAAACGCAAGAAAAAGAACCCCCAGCTCCAACACAGGGCAAAAAGAGGTAGTGCTGCAAAGGTACTGGATGCACGGTTCTTTGGAAATCCCCTTTCCATAGAGTTTTAAAGGAACTGAAAGCCAGAGGGTGAAAGCCCAAGCACTTTTTCCTCCTGTGGAAGCTGTCAGTGCTGTGGTCTTACAGCAGAGGCTGACAGGCAGGTCCCAGACCCTGCAAGTGTGGGGTTGTGAGCACATTAGTGCCTGGGCACCTGAGAAGGCTTCCTGTGCTTGCTTTGGGAAAGTGGAGACTGCTTCTCACGATGGCAGGATTTTGCAGAATCCTTTGCTCCCCTCTGCCAGCTCAATGCCTTTGGGGGCTTGGGACACTCAAGTCAATGCTCACTGAGCAAGTATATGTGAACTTACAGATGTGAACCACCCTTCTGTAAAAAAAAACAATAATCTCCCACCCTGGAAAATCCCACAATACGTGGCAGAGGTCCTCGGGGGCAAGCTGTGAAGTCTTTTTGTTAATGCACTTCTGCCATAACATCGCTTTTTCGCACCCAGCTGACAGTGAGAGATGGTGGGAACCCATCTGCTCAGGTACAGCCGGCGCTGGGGCAGCAGGCACAGATTTCCCCACAAGCCAACCACCTGATCTTTGTTTCTCATGTGTTGCAAAGAAGAGGATGCGACATCCATCATTTTCATAAGCAGGATTGCCTCATGGTGTGCATTTGTGTGGCCAAATCCTATGCACAGGGTTACAGCTCAGCCAAGGAATTTCTTCCCTGTTGTGTCTCCAGGCATTTAGACTGGGAGGTCTTTGCAGAAAAAAAAAAAAGATCTTCCCATTTGTTTTCCATCCATGCTGTGCCCAGCACAGTGGCATCAAGGCTGTAGGCAAGAGCTCCACATGGTTCCCGGTGCAGATTTCCAGCTTTCTTGCTGTGAACAGCCAGAAGAGCCACTGCAGCTGTGCCTGGCTTCCCAAAGGCAGCCCAGCCTGCTTGGGCAAGGTGATGCTGTCAGCCCCATTGCAATGCTTTGTATTTTAACACCGGATTCTTTTAAAGGTGTCTGAATAAGGTATTTTTTTCCCATTCTTCCCTTTTTCACCCCTTGCATTTATACTTTGCAGCAATCTCCTGCTTCAGTCAGCAAGCAGCAATGTTGCAGCAGCACAGGAGAGACTCTCAAGGGCACATCGAGCTCTCGATTCCCAGTCAATAAAAGCCAGAGCTGCACGTGCCAGTGATAAGTGTCCCAGGAAGAGGCAGGGGACAACTGTCTTCTAAATTGTGTTATAGCACATGAAAGATGTCACTGCTCTTCACGTTTGTTTATCCATCCCACCTTCAGCCTCATGAGCTCCCTCGCACATGGCAGAGCTGAAAGCTTTACCCAAAATGCCCACTGAGAAACTTCTTAGAAGATGCTCAGCTCCCTGGTGCTGGCAGAGCAGTGAAGGAGAGGGACCGAAATCCAAGGGATTACAAGTTTCACTGAGCCTGGCTGTGTGCAAATGAGCGTCCATCTGCTTGGAGCTGTGGCAGCTGCAGAGAAGCTACTGCTGATGGCTTCTCGGGAAAGCCTTCTTCCCCCCACCTATTTTGGGTAACAATTTTCTGTCGGTTTTCTGTGGATGTTTTCCACTCCCAGAATGCTGACTTGTCAACATTTAGATGGTTAGAAAAAGTCTTTTTCCACAAATTAAGCTGAGGAGGCATTTCTTGCTCTAAAATAATGGGAAATTTAAAGAACAAATACACATTTTCCCACATGAAGCAGGGAAAATGATTCTTGTGAGCTAACTCTACTGAGCAGCCTACATTAACTCTTCCAACGTGTGACCTGAAGCACTCCTCGGCAGTCCTTTAAGGAATTTAGCTCTAGCTAAAGCTAGAATAAAGCTCATAGCACGTAACGACCTCATTTATGGTGCACCTGCTGGAGGAAAGTAAAACCCCTGGCTGCGTCGTGGTTGCATTTATCATGTGCTGGTGAAGATACCAGGCTCTGGGTGGCTCGGCATTTTCTACCTGCTCAGCCTTGACCACCGCTGTTCACGGCATCATTCCCAACCTTGGCAAAAGTTCGTGCTTTGTGTGACCCTGAGCTTTTAACGAGGGCTGCTGAGCACTTGCTCCTCTCCTGCTGGGCTCCCGGGAGCTGCACAGGTTTGCAACGTCCTTAGGGACTGCCAAGGACCATCTCGTGGTGGATTTAGCTCTCAGAGTACAACACAAGGATGCTGGGATGCAGATAAGTGAAGCCCAGCACTTGTTTGTGCTGCTCCTAATAAAGTATGCAATGTTGGAAGGCAGACATGATACATACGTTTTCCTCTCACCATTTGATACTGCTGGGAGAAATGGGCATATCTGGGGGCACATGAGACTTTTGGTGATGCCGCCTTCTTCTACCAAGCAACTAAATGAGATTAAATAACCTTAACACAGCTCTTGTTTTGTTTGCAGCTCTGGTGAATAATGCACTTGAAGAATCCATTCTTTCCCCAAGGATTTATCATTTAGAGGTTTTGGGAGCACGTGAGATGTATTAAATTTACAAGCCTGCTCTTGAGACGGTTGTACGGACCCCCGGATAACAAGGGCAGAGGACCAGCTTTCGCTACAGCTCCATTTTCAATTAGACCCCGCCACAGCCCTTGCATGCTGGTGATGAGGAATGGGAACACTCGCTCCATCACTCTCCTGCTAGATGGTACTTCTGGCACCCAATCTGCTGGCATTTGTTGCTTATGAATGATAGTGTCTCTGGTGTCTTAAATCTTTAAAAATTTTGAAGTTTTCTGCAGCAGTATTTCTTTTCTCCTAATAAAATACTGTATCAGAACTCTTGTCAGTGTTCTGAGAGGGAGGGAGGGAGGCCATGAGGCCCTCCATGAGGTGGGAGCAGTGCTGGTGGGACCAACCATGTGTGATGTATCCTCAGTCCCAGCCTGCACAAAACGTGGGAGATCTCTCAGGAGGTCCCAGGGAGGGTTTTTTAAATGTGTTATTGCAGCAGTGCTTTCTTGCACAGCCCTAATTCAGTGTGCTGCTTTGTTTGTTAGAGAAGTGTCGCCTGGGCTGGCAGAAAGCCTCCCAAAAGCCCTGCCTTGACCTGGAGGAGATGGGATCAAGTGCTCTGAGCTCCAACAGCAGCCAGTCACGGACGCCTGTAGAAGCGTGCAAACAGTTTAAAACCTGTTTGCGCTCTGCTCCTAAGCTTCTGTGTCTGCTGTAAACATGATAACAAGGCAGCGGCTTGGAAAGAATTAGTCACACATCTTTCATTTTTTATTTATTTTTTATTTTTTATTTTTTATTTTTAGAATGACCTGAAACTTACGCTGGTGAGCTGTATGCAGGTACAGCAGCCATCAGCTCCTGCACAGCTCCTGGCTGCAGCAGACAATATGGGTGCAAGGCAGGTAAATAGGCAGGACAAGCAGGGAGATGGAGTCCTGGGGTGAGGATGGGAGCTGAAGGCTAATTATGAAGGGCCTAATTAGTAAGAACTGTAGGAACGGTCGGGATAAGTGACAAATTGATATGTGTGGGGAAGGTGTTGCAGGACTTGGTGCTCAGGAGGTGGCTCCTGTCCAGAGGGAGGGGTGCCCCGTGCCCCGTGCTGTGAGCAGGAAACACCAGACCAGCAGTGCCCTGTTAGAAGAGCTCATCAGTGCAGTAAGAACTGCATCCTAAAACAAATGTCCTCTCCCATTCCTAATTAACTGCTGCAGTTTGCTTCTGTGATAGGTTTTCTGTCTCCCGTTGGTTTCTGGTGCTGTTTTCCAGAAGAGCTTTCCAGAGAAGAGCTCTCCAGCAAGGCCACCTGCAGGGAGTCCAGCAGCGCATGCCAGGGGCTTTGGCAGCTGCTGCGTTTAGCTTGGCCACCAGAGCCTTGAGGCCACCTCTCTGCTCAGGAGAACTCACTTCATATGACGAAGCTTTGTAGACAGCCAGGCAGACATGAGGGCAGCTCACCACCGGGCCCACAGGGGAAGAGCTGAGGTCTTAAGGCATGACTGTTGGAACCACAATACGCTTTTTCATGCTTTAAAAAACCCTACTGTGTTCCCTGTTGGGAATTTCTCTGGTAGATGCCAAAACACAAGAAATTGGGCACAGGGGAGTTCCTCTGAGTGCTATATTTTATTCTGGCAGCTCCAGGCATGTTGGACAGCCAATTTCATAGGGTCACCGCTCTGGGCACCCCAGACCCAGCCAGCATTAGGATAAGTTCTTCATTCACCACCAGCTGGTCCCTGAAGCCCGTGGCACTCCCTTCCCAGCACTTTAGTACAATATCTGGGAAGAAGGGACCTGTGGGACTCGGTTCTGGGTGCAGGGACTAGGGCAGGTAGGACAGCCCTGCCCTGCAGAGCTCTTTGGGCAGCTCCTCCTCCACAGCCTGTTGCAGTAATCTTAAAGCAAACAGGGCCACCCTTACGGTCATCCCTGAATAAATATTTGCCCTCTGCTTTATTTCACTCCCACTAAGAAGCTGTTTTACTCTGAAGGTAGCTATTTTTATCTATCGTCCTGTAAGTGCCTGTTCTGACGTGAAAGAGGCGTCCTGTGGATGAGTAGCCTCCGGTGCAATTTAGAAATACGCCATGTGATGGAGTTGGTCACACAACAGCAAGCCTCAGTTTCCTGTCCCCGTCATTTCTAGAGACCCTGGATGTGATCTCCTTCCCTCTTCCCTTTGGTCCTGCCGTGGGGAACTCCAGCAAGGCCCTTTCCATGGCATGCTGCAAGTTTGCTCCTCACTGGGTCGGTGCCTTGAGCACCGGGGATGAACTCTGGCTGAAACAGGTTTCTCCTGTCCCGAAAATGCTGCCACTAGTCCCAACACCATCTATGATTGAAGCAGATGGTGTGTGGTGTTTTTTGTTTCTTTTTTTCTCTTTGGGGACCTTCAGCTATTTTTCTTCTTCCTTGTCTGTGTAAGCCTTGTACTCCAAGAGATTTGTACACGAGGATGGAGCAAAGTCTAAGAATGGCAAAAAATAAGATATTTTTTCCTCTCTTTTCTCCCCTTCTGTCCTCCACTTCCTGAACTAGCTCAGACCATATAGGTGCAAAACTTGCCCCAGAACCAGGTTATACAGGCAGCATAGGAAAGGTTTTTGCAACACTGAAGAGCATTTTCCTTGTGCTGCCTGGCCAGAGGCACCACGAGGCTGGAGCTGTGCCCTGGGGTTTGTCCCTGCAGCATTGCTCAGGGGTGCAGCTCACACACAAGTTGTGCAAGCCGTGCAGCACACAGCTCTTGTTTAACTCCTTTTGGGGTGGAATGGAGGCAAAAGATCCCTTTGCTCTGCTCTCCTCCTCCTCACTGATAGCTGCGCTGGTGCTTTCCAGGTGTCTGGGGAGATGACAGCAAGTGGTGCTTGGTTAGGGAGCACCCCGACGCTCGCTGCTGCACAGATGGACCTGCAAAGCCTCTTCTGCTGTGTTGTGGTTTAACCCGGCTGGCAGCTAAACACCACACAGCCGTTCGCTCACCCTCCCCCCTCCCTCTCTGGGATGGGGGGAGAGAAACGGGAAAGTGAAGCCTGTGAGTTGAGATAAAGACAGTTTATTAAGACAGGAAAATAATAATAACAATAATAATAATAATAGTGATAATGGTAATAGTATTAACAATAATAATGTGTAAGAAAACAAGTGATGCACAATGCAATTGCTCACCACCCGCTGACCGATGCCCAGCCTATTCCCGAGCAGCCGGCCCCCCCACCCCGGCCAGCCACCCCTATATATTGTTTAGCATGACGTCAGATGGTATGGAATACCCCTTTGGCCAGTTTGGGTCAGCTGTCCTGGGTCTGTCCCCTCCCAGCTCCTGCTGCACCCCCAGCCTGCTCGCTGGCAGGACAGAGCAAGAAGCCGAAAAGTCCTTGGCCTGGTGTAAACACTGCTCTGCAACAATTAAAACATCAGCATGTTATCAGCGCTCTTCTCATCCTAATCCAAAACATAGCACCCTACCAGCTACTATGAGCTACTTAACTCTGTCCTAACTGGAACCAGGACATGCTGTCAGCTTCATCTGGAGGAGCTGAACCACCTCCAGTCCTGCCCATCTTCTTGGGAAGTTCCCAAAAAAGCTCGAGGACTGAGCATCTCCATGAAGATGACACATCTTTGACAGCCCTGGGGGAGAAGAGCCTCCTGCCCCCTGCATAGTCCTGGCTGGGAATCCTGCTGGTGACTCTGCTGCAGCATGGATGGAGAGTGTTGCTTCAGTCTCCAGAGTCTCCCTCCAGCAAAAACCCAGTGACAATGAGCTCCAGAGAGAGCTGCTGCAACAGGGACGTGTATGTGGTGAATGGAAAGCTCTGACAGCAGTCCCTCCTCTTCATTACCATCACCTCTCATTTGCCTCTACCACAGCCACCACCACCTGAAGGCTTCCTGAAGCCAGCACAAGCAGCAGGTTTGATAACTTGGTACTGTGATGGCCACAAAACAGGAGGGCAGATCTTTGACGTGCTACAGGTCGGGGTGCTCTGCAGCATCCGGTTGTGCATTTTGGGAGCTGAGGAGAAGGAAAGGGCCATCAGGGAGGCAATGGCCAATGGAGAGCAATCATAGTTACCAAAAAAAAAAAAAAAAAAGATAAAAAATAAGCTGTTTTTAACATTTCTGACCAATTACATCCACAGCTATTGCAGATCCAGGTGTCACACTGGCTTTGAACATAGATCTCATCTTGGAAGAGTTTTTTGGCACATCTAAGGGTGCTAGATTGTGCGGCAGGATTTGACCACGTGTATTCATAAGGTCTGAAGATGTAGGTAGAAAACATCTTCCAGTCTCTCATGTGTGTTCCTTAGGTACTCAACTCAACATCACACAGCCAGAAAGCACTGCCACGTGGCTTTGCTTGGCCGGTTTTAAAATACACCAGGAGAGTTTTTGTTGGTGGTTGGTTCTTTGGTTGGTTTTGTTTGTCTGCTTGTTTTTCTGGAAAACATGCATGGATTTTATGCAGCTGGTGTGGTGATAGGATAGCTGGGCTAGATGCTGCTGCTCTGGGACCTGGGGAGAGGTCTGAAGGCAGATGTTCTGTGAAGAGCATTGTCCTGCCGCTAGGTCCTGGAGGAGCTACCTCACTGGGACACCTGTACGGGCACCCACCTCCATTAGCACAAACTGGGGTCCCTGTTAGCACAAACTGAGGTCCCCAGTGCACCTTCAGGGCATGTCTTCTGTCCCTGGCTATCTGCTCTCATAACTGAGACACCAAAACTGTCTGGGTGCTGTGAGTTAGGCAAAGTCCAGTTTTGGGTACCACACTGGTGGTTTAAATGCCCAGGGGGCACTCAAACACCCAGGGCTCCCCTCCTTTTAAAACCATCCGTCCACCATCTCTCACCCCAGAGACATTCCAGCTGGGATTTCTGCTTCCAGGTAAAAGTTTTGATTTCACTGGTCAATCGGGCACCAACTGGAGGGACCCAGAGGCAGTTCGGAGCACCCCACATCCCTCTCCTCTTGCCTTGGGAGCCTGCAGAGCCCACATGGTGGCACTGCGACCAAGCATCCTGGATTGCTCTCTGTGGGGACAGGAGGTGACTGGCAGCTGCTGGGTGCTGGGAGGTATGAATCTGGCAGCAGGCCTGGTGTGGGACAGCTTAGCTCAGTCTTCACAAGCCTTGAGACAAACTTAAGAGCTTGGCTCCACATTTCATCATGGCCCCAGCATCTTCAAGACGTGGCTTTGTCTCCATCAGCGCTGCCAAGAAAGGAATCACCTCACGTGAAGTGAGGCACATGTCGGATTCAGCAGCTGATCAGGACGTGCCCACTGCTCCTTTTGGTGCTGCTACGAGGCAGGGGTTGGTTTAAGGGGTATGGGGGTCCTGTCCCCTCACTTAGCCAAGTGGCCGAGCAATGGGTAAATGTGGTAAATGTGGTAAAAAATGGGTAAAGAGGGTCCATGGGTGACCCTGGCTCTGTTGCCTGGAGCAGTTGCCACCAAGCAGCCCTGTCCTGCATCCTAACAAGTGTGGCTAACTCAGAGTCTGTGGCCAAACCCTTTGACCATGTGCAGGAGCAACAAGACCAAACCCAATGACCCTGTGAACCACCGTGACAAAGCTGGCCCCAGCCTTCAGCCTCAGCCAGATGTCCTCACACATGATGTATGTGCCACCGGCTGATTTTTCACATAAAGACAGTAATGTTTCCAAAAAAAAACCCCAAGTTTTGGAAGGAGTCAGCTGCTTCCTGCCCTGGGGTTGACCATACCCAGCCTGCACCCCCTTCCCTGGGGGGATGCCTGCTGGGGCTCCCCTTCCTGCCCTGCTGCCTGCTGAGGAGCAGATCCCTCGTCCTCCCCTTGTTCTCAGTCTCTCCGACACAGATCCCTGTGCCAAAAAAGCAGCTCTCAGAGCCCGGGCTGCCTTCGGGAGGGAGTGACTAATACATCACCTGCAGCCCCAGCCGGGAACCTTTTGTAACTTCTTCGGCAGATAGGACTACAGTTCATTCCAGATGAATGGAGCCCTAAGTAGTTACCATTCACATGAATTAATCAAGCTGTTCTCTTGCCGTGTACATCATTTAAATCACTAAAGCGCTCCTACTGGCATCTCTTGGTGGCAGCCCATTTTCGTGGCGGGGAGTCTGTATATAGAGAGCCCCCCTCCACTCTCCCACCCTAGTTCAGGGTTTGGAGGGATTCTCTTTGAAGATGCTGTGCTCAAGCCTGCTGTATTCCTTCTGCTGCCCCACTGTGCTTACCCTACAGAGCTGGGAATAAGCTCTCTTGGAGAACACTCTGCCAGTGCTTTGTTCTGTAAAGCCCGGGGGACACAGCTATATGGAGACTGAGCTGCCTCTAAGAAAAAAAAAGCCTAAAAAAACCAACCCCCCCTCCCACCCAGTTGTCACAGGATATGTTATTAGGTGGGAGGGAGAATGCAGAGAGAGTGGGCATGTGTGTGTGTGGGGTTACTTCTGACTGTAACTTGGTGGGAGGAAGCAAACTGGAGGGGAGATTTTCCCCTTTCCAGCAGCTTCCCGTGAAATGAAGAGAGCCACAGGGATGGTTGTGCACAGCGAGCTGGGGCAGCACCACAAGGCAAGCATAAGCAGGACTTATTCTTGTCCAGATCAATTTCCCATCCTCTTCCCCATGTTAAGTCAGCGCTGCTCCTACAGGGGATGCCGTCTCTGCCAAGAGTAGATCTGGATCCCTCCCCAGACCAGTCCGGACCATCTCCTCAAGCCCAGGTGAGCCAGCAGACTCCTTGAGGCCAAGTTTACAGGTCAGCTGTCCCACAAGGCTTAAGCTCTGATTCTACTCCCAGCACAACAAAGAAGAGGAGCTCAGGCATCTGTCCTCCCTTCCCGGGCAGGGAGAATCCAGCTGCATTTCTTATTTGCCTAGGGCGGACCCAGGCAAAAGTCACCTGGTAACCCAGGAGATGCTGCTAAAGATGCACACGGGAGGCAGTCCAGGTCTCAGGTGTGGGCAGCAGTGCCCTTCAGCAGGGGGTGTAGCAAGCTGCTGAAGAAGTGACGCCACCTTAATGCCCGCCAGCTACACGCGCACAAAAATATCCAACTCTGCCTGATCTACCTCCCTTCTGAGATCTAAGTCCTTGAGAAGAGCACTGCATTAATATGGGTGAATTGTTCCTTGTCCCCGAGATATTTCTGGTGTCTTTGCTCAGCTCTGCGCTGTGCAGAATAAAATGTCTTTAAGATGCCAATGTGGGAGGCACTTCATAATCCCCCTGAGAAAGATCTTATCCTGCAACCTAATGGTAGGATCAGAAGTGTTCTCAAGCATTAGCCCCTTGATCCTGCAATGGAAGTTGCACAAGATGCATCTATATGCAAGACCCAAGGTGTCCTTCAGGGTGACATGTGCTGTGCCACAAAAAGGCTTTAAATCTTTAATGGGCAAGTGCACTTTGTTCCTCTCTACGTACACAGTAAAAGGCTTTAAATAATAGTTGTTCATGTGGCCCTGAAAAAGGTTGCCATGTGGCTGAACTCTATAAATCTGGACATTTGCTGAATTGATTTTGCCAAGAAACATACTACAGCTGAAAAATGAGCTGGAGGGATAAGACAGTGGTTACTCGCAGATGCAGCTGCTGCTGCTCTGCAGAGAGCTTTGTTCCTCATTTAAAAACCATATCAAAGCCCACCGTAGTAGTGGGAAGCTTTTGGGTGGCTTGGAGAATTGCTGGATCAAGCCAATTCCAGTTTGACTGTGCAGGAACAGGATGAGCTTTAACCCAGTCGCTTCGAGAGGAGAGGGGCTGAATTAGCATCACACAGAACTGCTGTGATTCATTGCCTCTTGCTGGTTGGTCTGGGAGCAGAGAGCGGCTGCTGTCTGTTGCTTCCAAAGCTGATGAAAATGGCATTTATTTATTTTTTCCCTAGTATGCTGGTGTAATTAAAATGCCTTATGCAATACTGGTTATACCAGTATAGGTTTATTCAGGAATAAACAAAACACCAGATGACATTTATGTATTTATTTATTTATTTATTTATTTATTTATTTATGAGGATATTTATGCACAGAAAGAATCAAGTTATCAACTGGAAGATTTTAAATTCATGGTCTCCCTTTTACAGATATAATTTCTGAAGCAAATTTGTGCTAAAAGCCTTCCAGCGCATTGGCTTTGCTTGCAGTTCAACACTGAGCTTCCCCATGAACCTCTGGAGCCAGCAAGGTGTCTGTGCCCCTGGATGTGTACATGTGGACAACCATATTGAGCACATACATGTCCATGTCTGGTGAGTTGCACAGCTTCCAGGTTTCACTCACATTTTTAACTAGATCTGCATTTATTACATTGCCAGTCTCTCTTGCAGCTGGACACCTGTGGGTGGGCATCCAAATGTAACTGTTTCAACTGGGAAGCTGAACCCCTCCCCAGTGCCCCCCGTTAATGCTTTGGGGTAGGTGCTCTGTCCTGCTCAATTCCTTCCTTACCCTTAGATGATGCTGGGGATGTAACCGAGGCACATATTCTGGAGCTGATTCCCTTTGTGCTAAAGACTCCAGAATCACCTGGACCTTGAGTTTCCCTCACTGTCACTCCCGCCATGAAAGGATGGATTTGAGAAAGAAACCAAAAGGTCTTGGCAATTATGTCTATCTTATCAAAGCAAATGTGCATAGTGAAGCCAACTGGTATGAAAGAGCTCATGCTTGTTTTTTAAAAATCTGTCAGCATTCAAAGCAAGGGAGTTGCAAACTGCACATAGGGAATGGGGCTTTCCCAGGAATGGTTTGGGATGGTGCTTGTTGGCATAAGCCTAAACCATCCAGGGACTGTGCTAATGATCTAAAAGTACGGCTCATCAAGCTCCACTAGCAGGGAACACTTCCTGACACTGCTTAATTTACTAGCACAGATGTAGCCAGAAATAGCAAAAGCCCTATATTTTCCTCCTCTCCTGCTCAGTTGGTAAGAGAGGCATGTCCTCCATTTCATATCTGTGAAGGAGCTACTCGTGTTCTGGTTCACTTGTTTAATGTCTCTCACCTAATGTGAAAGAATATTCATTTTTTCATTTTCTTATATCTTTGTTTCTGTGCATAGCTTCTGAATGTAAGCTGTCGATCTGTACATAGATACAGAGAAACTTTCCTGATAGAAGGCTTTAGGAAACCACCTTAGAAGAACCTGCCAACCAAAACACGTAATCAGCGCGGGGAAAAGAAAAAAAAAAAAAGCAAGGTCACAGCTAGGTATTTTAATGGCTTGCCCTGCCTTGTTCAGTGCTACTTGAACCCGTTGGCATGAGGGAAAAGGAAAGTGACATGTTCAAGTTTTTATCTAGCTTTCAGGCCATGATACACTAGCCTTCTCTGACGTCTCCATCTGTGGCCCATGGAAGGGTGTAATCTGGAAACAAGCAGTGATGGAGCAGGAAACTGAGCAAAGGTGGGATAAGACCAGCTGTTTCTCTTGAGTGTGCTGTAAGAAAGAGACCCCCTAAAGTGGAAAAAAGCCTTCCATCTTCTAGTGTTTCAGGCCATTGAAGACTTGTTTCCAAGTTGTCTTGTCTAATGATAGATTCACAGCATGTGATCATTTTTTTTTAATGCTTTGTGGATGATTTTAGCAGCCAAAATGTGTCTGGGGTTCCAGTAAAATAACCTTCTTCATTTCCAGCCAGAGCCTTTTATTTCTCTATAAATATTGACAGGAAGGGTGACTCAAAAGATAACTGTATCCAGGACTATACACCGCAGTATTACTGCTTTGGATTCCACTGTGGTCACTCCCTACCATCATGTTGTTGTTACGTTTGCAACTAAAAAATGTGGTGAGCCAAGCGCGTTTCTTATATGTTATCGTATTATCTGTAAACCAGGAGTTGACGCTACAGGAAAGGGTCCTCTGGTTCCACTTTATCTGAATATGTTGGTTTTTTGACCTCAGAAAAATACAAATGAACTTGAAAGAAAAGGACAAGTTTTGTTATTAAAACTGGACTGTGTATAAGCAACTCTCTTCTCCTTCCCACACAGCATGTGGCAAATCCCAGTCCATCTCCAGTGGGCATTGACCCACCTCCAAAGTGGAGCAGTTGCAACAGGAGATCCTGAAGGGCTGCCTGTAGGACAAGCTGGGAGAAGGGACATGTTTGTTCATAATCTTCCTTGAAAGTCTGAGCTCCAATTAATTTCCAAATAAAGAGTTACCATCCAGGTGCAGTGTGGATGTGATAGCTGCAGCAGGGCCACTTCTGAGATGATAAAAAAACTCTGTGCATGGACCATGTCTGCACAATGCCACTTAGTGGGATGGAGACATTTTCAGTTGACATGGCCACCACCTTCCCCTGTGGTTTCGAAGGAGAGTTTAAATAGATTATTTTTCAAGAGAATGCTGCTTGCTACAGCACTATACACCCCTTTGTCCTCCCCCCTTCCCACTGACATATTTAGCTCTAATTCTTCAGGTTTTGATAGGTGACAGTTGTGTTTTGTGGCCAAACAGCTTCCCTCTTTCATATGAGACAACTTTGAAAACAAAGCACAACAGGAAGAAGTTGGCTAAAACAAATGCTCTTTTCATGGTGATTTTTCCAAGACCACTGTTTCTCTCTTTGCTGTACCTCTGACAACAGGACACAAAAAAACTGCACCTATTGCAAAGACCCAAGCCATAGTTAACAGAGTAATATCTCTTGCTTGGCTTGAATATCATTTTTTTTTTCTGGCTTAGAAAAGGAAAATGAGTGTGTGAGCGGCTGAAAATACTAATTTTGAGTGGTCCTGTGCAAGAGGTATTTGAATACCAAACATGATGTCCTGCAGATCTTAAACTGACAAAATATTTAATAACCTTTTGGGATTTTAATTCAAAATCTTTTAAAGGCTGGAAAAGATAGTTATTATCAGACCCCAACAAAACACCGTGCAGAGGCCTCTGGTCCAGAAACCTTTGCGTCAGTTGTTTAACATCTGGTTGAACTACAACATTTTGTGTCAGAACATGCTCAGTCTTCATTTAGAACACTTGGGTGATGGTGAATCCACTGTATATATAGATATGTTGTTGCAATGGTTCATTACCATTGCCATCAGAAGATGTGTACATCACTTCTAGCCTGAACTGGCTGGATTAATCTTACCTAAATTTAGGAGCTAACAGTGTAGCTCAGCTAATTGCCCGGGAGTTCATTCAGATTCAAAGGAGAGAAAAAGGCACGTGGTGGTGGAATCTACCTGCCCTGTTTTAGCCATAGGACGAGAGAAATCTCACTCTGCAGTCCATTGACTGTGTTGGCTGGCTACCTATTGGCAATGTAAGGACCTGGAGTAACTCAACTGAGTTGCAGTCCAGACTCAAGTCTTGTTTTACCATCTTGGGTAAATTGAAGGGATTGAGCTTGCTAAGTCTTTTCCAGACCTGTCATCACTGGAGATTTTCCCTGAGCTCTTAACAATTTAGAAAAAAACCCTCTGAAGAAGAGATTCCTGCACCTGTCCTGCTAGTGTGCAGGTAGGGCAATGCTCACTATCGTACACCCTACTGCATCTTTTCACCTTTCTACATATCCAGAGTTAAATCTTGCCGTCTAAGCATTGCACCACACTGGAAATTCATACTGCCTCCACATCATTTGGGGAAGTTGTCCCAACTAGAAATCCCTTTCAGAAAAAAATCCCTGATCTGTCAGTGTGGTGTATACTGATGCTGCACTGAGCTGGGCTGTTCTTGTAAGACACAGTTTGCTGTTCAGTCTTCATTGCTTTGTATAATTATTTGTTACCCTAGCCTTTTCCACATATTTCTTTAATGTTGTCAACACATGATACTGGGATTGATTTGTTTTAAGTATTTTTCTTACATTCTCGCTAAAGTCACAAAGAGCATAGACCCAA